>NC_138559.1:16243083-16310583 GCF_964273705.1 Natrix helvetica | reverse complement strand
CAAGGCAGCAAAACAGCTTTTCCCTCCCTTCAATAGATCTTATTCCTCACATCCTCGTTGAGAATTAGATGAAGGAAGAAAGACTTGAGAGTCAAGGTCACCCTTGACCCTCAAGCTTCCTACAAATGAGATATTGGTAGTCCTCACAACAATTCATTTAGTGACCAGTCAGAGCTACGATGCTGAAAAGTGACTCATGACCGTTTTTCACCCTTACGATCCCGGGATCAAAATTCAGATATTTGGCAATCGGTTCATACTTACGACCCTTGCTATGTCCCAAGGTCATGCGATCCCTTTTTGCAGCCTTTTGACAAGCAAAGTCAAGGGGGAAGCCAGGTTCGCTTAACAAGCAGGTTACTCATTTTATCAACTCCAATAATTCACTTAATAACTGAGGTAAGAAAGGGCGAAAAATGAGGCAAAACCCAGCCTTACAAATGTCTGGCTTAACAAGAGACAGTCCGGGCCCAATTGTGGTCATAAGTCTAGGACTACCTAGATTTGAACCCACATCTCCACAGCCTTACGGACTGCCCCAATGCCCACCACCTGTTAGTCCTCTGTGTTGCCAACTGACCTTGCTGATGACTTTGTAAAAAGGGTGGCTTTCATCCATGGGGGGAGGTGGAATGTCATAAGATCGCCTCCAGATTTTGACCTGCTCTTCCCCATGCTTGGCTGCCGTCTCAGCCTTGTTGAGGCCAGTCAGACCTCCGTAGTGGCGCTCATTCAGGCGCCAAGTGCGTATGACAGGGACCCACATCTGGTCACAGCCATCCATGATGTACCAGAGGGTGCGGATGGCTCGCTTCAGCACCGAGGTGTAGAAACAATCAAACTCGTAGCCTGCTTCCTTGATGGCCTGGGCTCCGCGCTTGGCCTCCTCCTTCCCCTTTTCGCTGAGCTCAGCATCAAACCAGCCGCAGAAGCGATTTTCCTGGTTCCAGGTACTCTCGCCATGGCGGACGATCACGAGCCGGTGGGTTGGCATTGTCCTGGAGGAAACAAACACCGTCGGCCTCAGCAAGGAGCCAGCACCAAAGGCGGAATTTGGCTGCTGCCTGGAGCTACCCGCACTGCGAATGACCGTTCTGATGCTATTTATACAGGTCTTCTGCTCTGCCCTGCCCATCTCCCCCCTCCTGACCAAGCAGCTCCATCTTCGGAGCCATTCATGCTGACGGAAGGGCAGCTCTCCCATTCTGGCTAAAGCTTCCGGATTAAAAATAGCAAGAAGATAACTTCTTCTCCTGAGTAGGCCAGAAATAGCAGAAGACTTGGCAGAGCTGAGAAGTTTCTGATCAGAGGCCTCTGGCTACAAACGAAAGAGAGGAACGGGATGGTGAGAACTTCACCACCACCACCAGCAGCTCCGTGAGCAATTGGGAAAACTGCCAGGAATCTCCCCTTTCTTAACTGCCACTTATCACCCAGGCTTAGGAGCCAAGCAGAAAGGCCCATGGGGGGGGGAGGGGGGGGATGAATGGAGAGTTTATGTCTTGTTTCTTCCCTCGGCTTTTCTAAAAGGCAAGTGAGCTTTCTTGGGTTTTCTTTTTCCTTGACAATGTTTCGCTTCTCATCCAAAAAGCTCAGTTCTCGGAAGAAGAACTGAACTGATGAACAAAACTGAAGAAGTTTCCTGGATGAGAGGCAAAGCGTTTTGAAGGAAAAAGACCAAGGAAGTCCAGTTGCCTTTTGGAAAAAGCCCCTTTGGGAAGCCCTTCTTTTATTTTCCTCTCGCACCATGATTCCTGTAAGATCTTCCACATTAAGAAGGATCCATGGCCCAAATAAAAGTCCCAAGAACTTTAGGCAGAAAATCAAAGGCAGGAAGTTATTTAAAATCTCAGCTGCTCTTCTTTCTTATTGCTTACTTCACCTCTAAAATATTCAGGCTGGCATAGGAAAAAAGAAATGATATTGGTTCCCCAAACCCATTGAACTCAAAACTAGGACTGGTAAATCAGAACAGTTGGCTCCCCACAATACCGAAAACCTTGATATGATCTATGGATCAAGGTTGGTTCTGATTAAAAATGCATCAGGGCCTGAGCCAGTGGTGGGATTCAGCCAGTTTGCACTACAATACAATAATAATACAATAGTAGAGTTGGAAGGGACCTTGGAGGTCTTCTAGTCCAACCCCCTGCCTAGGCAGGAAACCCAATACCGTTTCAGACAAATAGCTATCCAACATCTTCTTAAAGACTTCCAGTGTTGGGGCATTCACAACTTCTGGAGGCAACTTCTGTTCCACTGATTAATTGTTCTAACTGTCAGGAAGTTTCTCCTCAGTTCTAAGTTGCTTCTCTCCTTGATTAGTTTCCACCCATTGCTTCTTGTCCTACCCTCAGGTGCTTTGGAGAATAGTTTGACTCCCTCTTCTTTGTGCCAACTACTTCAGGAGAACTGATCGTTAATTTGCTGAGCAGTTTGGTGAACTGGCTGTTGGAAGAAATCATTAGGGCTGAGAACTGGTTGTTAAAATTATTTGAATCCCACCACTGGTCTGAGCTAAAAACTAATGATACAAGAGCAGCGAGGCTTTAATTCCCTCCCCCCCCTCCCATATAATTGGCACTTCTGCTCTGTGGCTAATGCAACGCAGAAAGGCCACTGAGCCCTGCGCCACTGGGAAGTGAAAAGGGTGGTGTAACTCGGCTTCTTTAGTGAGTTAAATCACCATTAGAGAAAGAAAAACAAAAGCTGCAGTAACCGTAAAAATCCAGAATGCCCTCATTTGGGCCACCAGGTGGCACTTTGGGTCACACTCGAAAGGTTTTATTGAATTAGTCCTCTAAATGTGCTGGGCTTCTACTTTCTTTGCCAAAAAAAAAAAGCGTCTGGGAATTATGGAAACTGAGATCCAACCTATGGCAAAAGCATCAGGTTTGAGGAAAGCTGCTTCCTTGGTGGCCAGGAAAGAGCATGGACAATTCTGTAATATTACTACTCCTTTTTCTGACGCTTTCTCTTTGGATACAGTATTAGCTACACATCTTTCTACAAACCAAAAAAAACACATGCTTCTTACCTGTTCAAATCCAGAATCTATGGCTAACTTTTCTTGAACCAATCACATCACAACATGCAAATACCAATCAAACCAGGTCATAAACATTTCCAAGGGACGGGGCTGCTTCATTATGGACCAAAGCCAAGGGCTGCAGGTACCCACTTTTCTTTATACTGTAAAAATATTTAAAATGAGACAATGATTGCATAAAGGTATGTTGTTGTTAAGCAGATTGATGGGGAAGAAATGGAGGTAAAAACTGATTTTATTTTCCTGGGCTCCAAGATCACCGCAGATGGGGACTGCAGCCAAGAAATTAAAAGGCGCTTGCCCTTCGGAAGGAAAGCTATAGCAAATGTAGACAGTATACTAAAAAGCAGAGACGTCACCCTGCCAACAAAAGTGCGTATAGTCAAAGCTATGGTTTTTCCAGTTGCAATGTATGGCTGTGAAAGTTGGACCATAAGAAAGGCTAAGCGCCAAAGAATTGAGGCCTTTGAACTATGGTGCTGGAGAAGACTCCTGCAAGGCGATCAAACCGGTCAGTGCTAGAGGAGATCAACCCTGACTGCTCTTTAGAAGGCCAGAACCCAAAGATGAAACTCGAATACTTTGGCTACCTAATGAGAAGGAAAAACTCCCTGGAGAAGAGCCTAATGCTGGGAAATATTGAGGGCAAATAAGAATGGGATGACAGAGAACAAGGTGGCTGGATGGAATCACCGAAGCAGTAGGCGTGAGCTTAAATTGACTCCAGACGATGGTAAAGGACAGGAAGGCCTGGAGGAACATTCATGGGGTCACCATGGGTCGGGCATAACTTCGCAACTAACAACAACAACCAACTGAACTTCCATTCAGTGGCTTCCCAGATTTTTGTCAGCTGCAGCATCTTCATGCACCAGCATTTTGTTATTTTCACTTCCTGGTGGCAATATATTTTTTCTTTGTACCTTCTAATATTGTTTGCACTGGATTTCAAAGCAAACATTTAAGACTTGATTGTCATTTTTCATTTGGAATGCTATGTTTACTGTTAGCATTTCATTGTTTGTACTGGTTTAAGTAGACCCTGTTGGAATCTTTTGAGGTTTAAGAGCAGGTAAAAACATGCATTTCAGAAAGAATCCTGCCTGCCAGATAACCGTCCAGCAAGCTCCCTCTCATCCTTCCACAAGATCTCCTACCCATATGTCTTCAGGATTTGAATCAGGTGCTCAGCCTGGCCAGTGGTTAACACTGAGTGGAGTAGAGGGAAGCTAACATATTGGGCCCTGTTCAGTGGTGGGTTTCAATTTTTTTAGAACCTCTTCTGTAGGTGTGGCCTGCTTTGTGGGAGTGGCTTGCCGGCCATGTGACTGGGTGGGAGTGGCTTGCCAGCCATGTAACTGGGTGGGCGTGGCCAACCTGTAAAATATGGTGAAACTCACTTAACAACACTCTTGCTTAGCAACCAAAATGTTGGCTCAGAAACTCTGGCATTTGAAGTTCGAACTGTTGTTGTGCAATGAAGGGGCTTTTTTTAATGTCTCTTGCTATTTCAATGGTGGTGGGTTAATCGTATCATGTCCTAAAACTCATGTCCTGTTCTTAGAATTTGTGTGCAGGATCTAAATTGTAATCCCAGCCTGGGAGAGCTGTGGCTGAAGGTGTTTTGTTTGTGAATAGGCTGGCTTGCATTTCTTAATAGGCCTAAAATATCCCTCTCTAAAGATTTCAGGCGTCTCCTGGAGGCTATTTTACTATGCAGGAAATTGGGGCTGCTTTCTGCCTTTAAGAGCATGTTTTTCCATTTCTCCTTTAGGGAAATAGAATATTCTGTCTCTAATATCCCCAAAATATTTCTTTGGGGGGTTGGAGCTTCCTACAAAACTTTGAGTATCTTGTTTCTTCCCAAAATCCAGAAAAATCGCATTATTGGTACCCTACCAGAGGGGTGGTGGTGATTGTATATCCAATCTCGGCTGGCCGATTGCAAGTTCTCCAAAACTCTTGAGAGCGGGAATGGGGAAGAGATATTTCCCCCCCCCCAAACCGCGAGTGGAATGGTACCGTCCCACAAACGCAGGGAAAGATGTCATGTCTGGTACCAAACTCGCCAGCGCCATCCTTGGCTTTCCAGAGCCGCTAGGGGGCGCGCTGGGAGCGAAGCCATTGCGAGCAGGCGCTGCGGCGAGAGCCTGCGGGATTGAAGGCTGGGCGGGAACGAAGCCTGGCTCGGAAAAGGCGGAAAGGGCGCTGTAGATTTCCACTGCCCCACTTGGGGCTGGGTTCTTCCCCGCGGCCTCCTCGGCCTCGCCCGCCCACGGGGTCCAGTGAGTCAGCAGGGAGCCGGCTCCGTCTTCTCTCCCCGAGGGCTTTGCTCGGTTTCTGCAAGGAAGGGCGGCTGGCGTGGGCGCAGATGGGAGCGGGGAGGGCTTTTTCTCCGCGCTGCACAGCTCGGCCGTTTTTGCAAGCGTCCTGCTCGGCTAGCCTGGCGGTCACGCCCTGGCACGGCCCAAAAGCCGCCATTTGGGGCTCCGACCAGGGCTGCGGAGAGGCGGGCGACGGACATCCCTTCCCCCTCCCCCCCACCCTTCCTTCCCGGCCTCCGCTTGTGTTGCATTGCGGCGGTTTCAGCCGCGCGGGCGCAAAACTGCGGGGCTTCTCCTGAGCAAGAGGGAGAAACGGCGCCGGACACGCTTTGTTGCAGCAAGAGCACTCAAGGGATCCCGCTGGGATGGGATCTCTACGGGGACCGACCAACCGGCCTGCGGGATCTCCTAGAAGTGCCTTTAGCAGATCCCTTTACAACGCGGGAAACTGCTGTTCCCGGAGGGGGGCAGGGGGAGGTTGGATGGGGTCATCTGTGGTCTAATCTTATGTTTCCATTTCAGCACATTGAGGCTGGTTATGTTGGGACTACAATTCCCATCCGCCTGGCCATGCTAGCTGGGGATGATTGCTCTCTTCCGATTTGGAGTTATGAGTAGGCAGTTTGAAATGTGGGGGCCAAGCGACTGGCACGCGATCTTCTGCTGCCCTTACTCCAGTGTCAAAGATCCTGGACAACCTCTGATGGACAAATTGGGGGGGGGGGACCAGGACATTCTGCTGGGCTCTGTCGATTTCCTCCCCTTACAATGACAGTTGCTTTCTGCTGGAAGACATTAATGCCCCTCCTGGCTGCTTCTTCCTTTCCAGCAGGAGCCAAGATAAGCATAGGAATTGAACTAGGTACTAGGAGGTCTTACTGCAAAACGGCATCACAGGCTGCTGCCAATATAGCTGTGATAACGCATTCAACCTTCCCTAGGGATCTTCAAGTTATGTTCCGATCCCCAAGAGGGGGACATAAATATAGCATAGCCTTTATTGTCATTGTACAAAATAAACACAAGGGAATTGGTTTAATTTTATAAAGGTAGATCTGTCTCCTGCAGACCTTCGTAAGTGCTTTAAATGCAAAGTCCTTCCCAACGTTGCAAGGCTGGATTGCCACATTTTGAGAATTCTGTTATCTTCACCCCTCCATTATTCACTTTTATTTGTTACTTTTATTTATCGTCTGTCTCGCGTGGAGCAACTGTAGGCAGCTTAACGAAGTAAAGTAGAAAAATAAAATAATGAAGTAGAACATGAGAAAATGAATTGGACTGAGAGGATCCAGTGGCTGCGCTGTTTTGGATGGACAGATTTAAGCCTGCAAGAACTGACCTGCCAAAAGACGGAATGAAGAAGCCTCAGAGCCAGAGAAAGGATGCCTACCTCATGCCAATTCTTTTCTTGGTGAAGAAAATTTAAGTATCTGTCTAGGGCAGGGGTGTCCAAACTTGGGAACTTTAAGACTTGTGGACTTCAACGCCCAGAATTCCCCAGCCAGCCATGCTGGCTGGGGAATTCTGGGAGTTGAAGTCCACAAGTCTTAAAGTTCTCAAGTTTGGACACCCCTGGTCTAGGGGAAGGAGACAACTTTATGAGAATTCAAGAATTTAGCAATAGCAAAAGCACTTAAGACTTATATACCGCTTCATAGTGCTTTACAGCCCTAAGCAGTTTACAGAATCAGCATATTGCCCCCAACAATCTGGGCCCTCATTTTACCATGGAAATCCAAATTAACCTTGAACCGGTGAGACTCGAATGGCCAAACTGCTGGCAGGTGGCAATCAAAGTAGCTTGCGGTACTGTAATTGTAACCACGGCTCTGCCTTGGCTTATATTTAAGGGGTATATATGTTCAAGCATTTTAACTGTCAAGGGCTTGTTATTTGGCTTCACTATTAGTTGATTAATCATTACTGTTTGAACTTATTTTATGAATGGTGTGTTTTAATGTTTGTTTTATAATTTTAGAATTGCATACTGCCTAGTCATTTGATTAGAAATTAGAAATGGTAACTGCATTTTCAGTTATTTGTTTAGATAAGGTGAGGAGGGCGGGATAGATTTTTTTTTCCAAGCTGCGAATCAAATTGTAGATACCTTCTCATAAATAAATGCAGGGAAAGATGTCATTTTTTGGTACCAAATTTGCAAGTGCTGACCTTAGCTTTTCAAAGTCCTGTAGCCCCCAAGCGACTGGAGTTGTGTGAATGTATGCCAGGTTCCTAAAGTTAACATTTCTTCATCTTGCTTTGTAAAACTTAAATTACAAACCTTATCTAATGGCATTTGCTAATTGAAGGCAAGCCAGTTTGAAGTCAAAACAGTTTAAATGAATCTCACAGTATTTCTCTTGTATGAGATGATCTGAGCTTGCAGTCATGATCAGGAAAGAAATATTGAACACCTTATAGCAAGTGTGAAACTCACGTTGTCACATTGTCTTCACCTAATGTAGTGACTTTCCCTTTGCTAAAATCTGGCCTGTAAATCTCTAATTTGACACCCCTGCCATAGCTATTGCAAGACTAAGAGAAATGAATCTCAACCTTGCATTTTTCAATGAAAATCCCTGAGGTTAGCACATCTAAACATTAATCACTAGCAAAACCTCTGCCTATTGAGGGTTATCACCAATATCCTGTAATATTAGCAAGAATGGAAAATGTGAAATGCACTTATTTGTAAATTATACACTGATTTTTCACATCTGGACTTTGCACTATTCTTAGGACTGCACTGATCAACATGCTGCCCTATCAAACGATCCTTCACACTGAACTCTTTGCAAACTTGGTGTAGCAAAATTGGATTCCACCCAATACATTTAACAAGGCACTGACAGGACCAAGAGGATCTCAATGGAACACAGCCAATTAACCAGTCCTGTTATGCTGACAGTATGAAACCAGGTTTTAGAAGACATGCCAAAGCAATCCAGATTTTATTCCTGTGTACATTCTTTTGACCTCGTTAGTTATTACTCCTGGCACCACTGTAGTCCTTGTAAGACATATCTGAGGACAGGCTGGTAGCATTAACCTAAATGGGAGCCATTATTACAGAGTTTGCCCTAAGTAAAAAGCATACTGGGTAAAATCCCTTTTATACTTAAGACAATTTACAATGGATCTCTGCAGGAATGTCATGCTTGGGAAGTCAACCACTCGAACAATTGTAGACTAGATGTGTGAATATGGCAAATGTGCTATTACTGCGTTACAGGCCTCTTCTGTAGGAAGGTAGCCTCAGTTATCACAGAATGTGGCATTTAGAAATATTTCAACTAAGGCAAAAAGCCAGCAGTGTGTGCATCCACAATCTCAGCAAAAATCTAAATAATTTGAAGCCAATCACTTGCTAAGCTACTGATCTGTTTTTGAGATCCAGGAGGAAATCCACTAATGGATACTTTATGAGGAAAAGCTTGAGCTCTAGTACGTTTGTTTCTCATTTGCTTGTTCAATACATCATTTTGGGACAGCACTGTTTCAACCTTAATTCTTGTTTCTAACCTATGCATCTTAACCAGCCTAATTACAGAAGTGCATCCCATTTCATAATGCCTGTCCCAACTGTGAATTGGAATCTCTCACAGCCCTTATCTTAAATCAGTTCAAATGTTCACTTATTTGTGTATCAGCAGAGCAAGGATTTGCTTTAGTAAACTGACACCGAGCACACTCTATAGCCATGTGGTTAGAAGCCCTCCAGAACACCAGGCATAAAACTGTGTTTTATCTCCTACTGCCCAACTTGTAGTCTATCCCCAATATCTGTAATATTTGTTATACTCTTGGCATAATTCATCAGATTTGCCACAGTGAGCTTTTGCCTGCAGGAAGAAAACACAAAATCAGCACATGGTTTAACTTGTTTTATTTCATTTTGAAAACAAATTTGTCTTCAGTCCAGCTGGACTTGTGAGGGAGCAGAAATTGAAATCCAATAGAAACGCACCAGTAAGTCAGGAGCATAAAGATTCAGAGGGGACTAACCCCAGCTACAGAAGGAATGGTCAATTTGTTAAGACGACAAGAATGTTACTTCATATCTCCGCAATCAGAGATGATGATCTTCTTGCTTGGTTTGCCATTCTTTGAGCCAAAGCTCTCTATTTTCCTCACAATGTCCATTCCCTCTCTGACTTGGCCAAAGACCACGTGTTTCCCATCCAACCTAAGGAAGTAGAGATGAATACTATGGTGAATACAACCTGCAATTCCACAAACGAATATCCTATCAGCATTCAGGGCATGGCAATAGCTATTTTAGCAGGAATTGCACTGATGGTTATTTGTACAACTTCAGACAAGTCTAAGACTTAAACAAGTCAAGTGAACCAATTCAATCTCAAACCAAGTCTTACTTACCATTCAGTTTTCTCGGTGCAGATGAAGAACTGAGACCCATTTGTATTGGGACCAGCATTCGCCATAGATAAAATGCCAGAGCCTGTGTGCTTGAGTATGAAGTTCTCATCGGCAAACTTCTCACCATAAATAGATTTACCGCCTGTTCCATTATGGCGGGTAAAGTCACCACCCTGCAGAAACACATCCCAAGTACAGCTGAAACATCAATTTAGCCAGGCTTTCTCCACCCTTATTCATCACCTCCAGCCTAGATGGGTAGGTGAAAATCCATCGGAAAATCCATCACATTAATGTACAAGGCTTCTCAAGCAACTAAGAACATACACCAATCATAATACATACCTGACACATGAATCCAGGAATGACTCTGTGAAAGCATGATCCCTTGTAACCGAAACCTTTCTCCCCAGTGCTCAACACACGGAAATTTTCTAAAGAGATTGCAGAATTTGTTTAGATCTTTGACAATGTATAAACTGAAATGAACATGCCAATAAATGTTTCTTTACCAACCTGCTGTCTTTGGAACTGTGTCTGCAAACAGCTGTAGAACAAAAGTGGGACAATAGTTAATGCAATTCATTGTTACACTAAAGTGCACATATTTCTCTAACTAATGTAAAAAGTATTCTCTCCATTAACTAATCTTAAATACTTTGCACTAAGGAACTGTGATCAATAGTATATTGGAGCAATTCACTTAAGTCAGATTGAGAAATACATGCAAATGGTTTATTGGCCTACTACCAGAAAACAGGGTGGTGAGTAGAAAATAATGTGTGCACTTTCAAATGTGCCAACTACAGGGGAAATCCAAATTATATCCAATCATTTTTTGGATCTACCAGACCTCAGGCAGGTACCAAGAGAAAACTATACTTGTGGAATTCTAATTACATTGTCAACCCTAGTAATATAGACCCTTGCTCAGATAAGCAAATTTTCCAAAGCACAGCAATTTGTATTGAAAAACTTAAATGTCCTTCCTCTAATATTTGGAGGTTATTAAGTTTTCAGCATACAAGAAGTTTATTCGGAGCAATCCGTTTAAAAGTTCTCCTAACAGAGGGCAAATTTAAGTTACATGCAGCTTCATTCACAACGATTTTTCCTTTACAAGTTGCCTAGAATTTATCTCTTCATTTATGGCTTTTTAACCATACAAATGTAATACAAAAGGAAGAAAGAACTGCTCCGGGAATTGACTGCGGATTCTCCCGGTAACAAGGAAGCAAGCCTTCCAAGCCATGGAAATTAACCAAAGGCTCACCCATCTCTATTCATCTAGATATAGAATTCTATACAGAGATGGGTTACAGTATATAAACTCCCTTATGCTAGCGCTTTTTTTGAGGCTTCCTCTTTTGTCCTCCCGTACAAAATCTAGACAAGAGGACGTCTCAAAAAGTCGTGACCCGGCTCGATACCTCTCTGCTAATATCTAGATCTACACTAGAGCGCTTTTGGGACGCCCTCCTTGCTCGCTTTGTCCGGGCAGAGTGAAGGAGCAAGCATCCCATGGGAGCGAAGTGCTTCTCCCCCCCCCCAACCCCCGTAATAGGAGAAAAGCGATTAAGAGGCGAAAGGAGCCATCCCCTCTTCCCGCATCGTGGGCACTCCCTTCCCTCGCTGCATGGGAAGGGTGGGGCGCGGATAAGCGCAGCTGGGACAGTGCAGAAGCAGAGAAGGGAAATCCCAAACGGAAGGAGAATCGCGCGGCTCCATTAAAAGTCCCGCCGAGCCTCCATTTCCGAAGCAATGGAGGGGAGGCAGGAGGAGGGCGGCGGCCACGTGGAGGCGGCAACGGCGAGGACGTGCGCGCTCCCGCTCCCCTGGCTCGCTCGCGCGCCCTCCCTCCCTCCTCTCACCACCACCCAGGTGCGCGCGCAGCCCCTCCGGCGAGGCAGCGAGGTGCCTGCATTTTTTTTTCTTCCCACCCCCCCGCCTGTTTCTACTTCCTCCCCTCCCGCTACATTCAGCCAAGTCCCAAAATGGCCCCCGCGCTCCCACCCCGACAGGAAATGGCGGCGCGTCCGCCTCAGACCGTGCTTTTCCCACCGAGACGGTCTTTCCCCCCCTTTTTTCCCCGCCTCCCTACCTCGAAGGTGATGCGCCCAAGGGGCTGTCCGTCGGCGGCAACATCGAAGAACACGAAAGGGTTAGGCATAGCTGGGGGAAGCGCACCGCGTGAACGAGGGGTTTTGTTTTTTAAAAAAAGCGGCACCAGCCACAGACAAGGACCAGCAACCACAGCTCCACACCAGCGAACGCGGCGCAGCGGGAAGGAAAGCGCCTGTTCGCAGCTCTTATATAGACGACGCCCCCTCCCCCTCCCCGTCCGGACTTTCCCTCACGCGACCTTCCGCCAATCACAATAAAGGCAGGATGTCGAAATGAAAGGAGCGCCGGCTAATCCGGGCGCTTTTTGACGGGCAAAGGCGGGCTCGACGCCTCCCGCGCCTCAATGTAGGGGTGTGGCCTTAACGAGAGGCGGGAACCGAAGAAAGGTAGGCATGCGGCGCATGCGCGGTGTTAGCCTGCGTTGAGTAAAGGGAGAGGATGGCTGGGGGGAGGAGGGGCCGTAACCGTTGGGTGGGAGCTGGGGGGGGGATTTCTCCTTAAAATTATTTCCTGAAGGAATGGCTTATTTGCCATTAATTTCATTACTTTTTTTTTTTAATGGAGCGCCCACCCCGTTGGCTGAGAGAGAAATCTGTCTTGAGCTGGGTTGGCACACGAGTTGCAACCGAAATGGGGAGATGCCCTGAAGGGGACAAGATAGGCATGAAAAGCAAAGCTTTAATTAGGAGTCCAGGGCGAGGAGCACGCGAGAGGGGCTTGGGATCCTGCAACGAGGCCTAGGAAAGCAGCCTGTGTGCCGAATCCAGGCCAAGGAAGCTGATTTGCTGCTTTGTTTTATTGGACGCCACCCTTTTTTCTTCAAGGGATTCACTCTCTCTTTCTTTTTTAATCCCACAAACTGCTCTGTGGAGTAGGGTTCAAGTGAGGAACTAGCCCCGGTTGTAACCAAGCCCTTGGTGCAAAAATAATTATTAGTGCAAATTAGCTGAGTCAGGATTTGATGCAGATTGACTGCTTGTGGCCTACTGACACCCTCTGGCTTTGATTCCATTGAGGTTGGGTAATGTTTCCCCTAAATAAAATAATAATTAAAATTCCCATTCTCCAGGAGTAGAGTAAAATTACACGGTGCCACCTCTATAGTCCGTCAAGTGGATTAAGCCACAAAGTTGTGAAAACCTGTTCACAATGAATGGCTGTTTTACAGCATCATTCTGGCTGATCTAAGATCCCCCCCCCCAATTGTAATCTTTACACTTTGCATTGCAATCTAAGAAATTTAGAACAAACTGCTCCAGAAAAATAAATTAAGTGCCTCATTAGTTGAATTGGTCATAATTTGCAGCATATCAAAATGATCTGGGATCAGTGCCTTTTATTGTTCTTTTTCTCCCCCTTCAGTAGGTACCAGATCTATATCCTGATACATAGTATTAGATGTAGTTTGAGTTTGAGTTTATAGCAGCTGGCATGTGGGTTAACAGTAATAGATAAGCCATTGGCTCCAAATTACAAAAAGATGCCAAATTTATTCTGCCACCTCTCTGCAAAGTCTACTTTGGATAAAAGATAACATATTGGGAATCACAGTCCAGAGTCCTTCAGCCTGTTCCACTAAAAGGAAGCACAGAATTCATGCTGCTTCTCTGAAGTGAATTTAGACAACAGCTTTCAAATGTGTGACCAGCTAAAGCTTCAGTTGTGAGACAGGCACTTGCTTAAGGAAGGCTCAGCAGGGACGGACCCCAAAGAATCTAATGATAACCTAGTGGCTGAAATTTCCAAACCTGTTCCAGGTCCAGTTTATGAGGGTTCTGCCTAGATATAGGTAGTCCTGGGTTTATGATCACAATTGGGGCCAGAATTTCTGTGGCTAAAGGAGGTGCACCTGATTTTATGACTTTTTGTCCCATGGTTGTTAAGCAAATCCAGCTTCCCCATTGACTTTGCTTGTTAGAACCCAGCTGGGAAGGCCACATAATAATCTGGTAACTTCACAATGCTTTAATCGTCATAGATACATGTGGGTTTCTAAGCGCCTGAATGTTGAACATAGGACCATAAGCATACTGTGACAGTGCAAGGATTGGTCATAAGTCTCTTTTTTTCAATATCCTTTAACTTCAAATGGTCACTAAATGATTGGTCGAGGACTATCTGTATATTCGTAACAGATATCCTTCAAGTATCAGACCATTCATATGGATTCAGATGAGTAGGTGGCATAGATGAAAACTAAAATCTTTTAGCTTCATTTGCTGTCCATTACGTGGTTCTGGCAGTTTTGAGATCAAGTTTTTTGATCTCAAAAACATCTTTCACTTTTTAAAAATTTTTTTAGAAGCACTCCCTTCTGAAGGAATCTTTTTCAATGTAAGTACGGTAAACATTTGGAGAAAAGCCTTAAGCAATTGGCTGCTTAAACTGCAAAAGTGGAGTAAAGGGTGCTTTTGTGATCCTTGAAGTAGGAAGAATGTCTAGCAGGAGTATCAACCTGAAACTGATTAAAATGCCTTCTTATACCTTGAAACAAACCTAGTTAGTTTCAGCAACCATACCTGATGTTCCTTCAATTCCACAAGCTGCCAGAAGCTAAATACATATTGGGAAACTTTGTGGAGTTGGTTGGAAACTTTTAAATTTAATAATACCAGTTGGGAACAGAATTCTTGTTAATCTTGCTTCTTTAGTAGCTCTATCCTAGGTGCTCTTGGACACTCTCCTGGATGGTTGTGAAGTGGACTTTGGTCTTTTTCTTGTCTGTCTCCCCACCCTACGACTTCATTGCTCTTTTAGTTCCAGGTCTAGCAATTCAAGTATCCTTAATCCCCCATCTCCTTGCATTTTAGCTTAATAAATAAGGCAGGAAATAATGTTTATATGGATGCGAAAGTGCTGACTTTCCTCCAATAGAAACATGGTCACCGGCTCCCTTTTTTCAAATGGTAAACACCGTTATATCCTGAAATTAGGATTAGGATTTCCCATACCCAGGAAATAATTTCAATTTATTCTTCCTCTTTAAAAACTAAAATATCAAGTCATGCCATAATGGAGTGGATTTGTTACTTCAAGCAAGAACCTATCTAAAATTCTGACATTTGACAAGGAAGCATCAATCAAACAAACAACACTATTACTTGGGTGGATTTATCTTGTCTCATGTCAGAAATCAGGAACTAGAAAGGGGAAAATATTTGATTTATCTGCTGCACCAGGATACCTTTCCATGCTCCAGGAGTGAAGCAAACGTTTACGGTTAACCCGCCGCACCAGTTATTTTCCTTAAAGTGACAATAGGGCTACAATATTAGCAAACCTCTTTTGTCACTGATCACATGGCATGTAGTCTTACATTCATGGGCACTTGAGAAAAGGATCAGGATGCTAAGGGAAAGTGCTTTGCAACCCTAAGTCATTTGCACCTTGGCTATAAAACATTCTTTTATCACAATGATATTAACTTAGATGGGCCCAGCCCTCCTAAATACCCAAGAGGGAAGGTCAAGATAAATGAGGCCTGTTGCTAATATACCAGCTCCTATACTTAGTAGGCCTGTGCATAAGCAATCATCACAAAGTGTGAGATGGATCAAAGCCAGTGCTACTAAACATCAACTTCCCTTCTAAAAGTTGGACCTTCACAAATGCCCAATAATACTGATCCTAAATCCTGGCCCTGGAAGCTGCCTTGTCAGATTTGCTAAAATGCTTCACGTTTTGTCCTTCCAGTACAATAATTTATCCCATTGACTGTTAATTTTTTCGAGTTGTAAGAAAACAAGATGTCGGATAAGATCTTGTTTTGTTTTTTTACATGCAATGAGTTGCCAACTCAACGACAACTTTTTATTTAGCAACGACATGATAAAAGATTGTACATGCTTTGGCTGCTGACTGAGTGTGCCTTGCCTCCTCCTCCTCAGAAGACTGAACGAGGGAAAAAGAATGACAACAACGTGATAGTCATATAGTTAAAGATTGGAGTAAGCTTTTGTGAGAGGTTAAAAAGATTTGGACTTCTACCATTGTAGCAAAAAAAGATCAGATTTGGAAAGAGGAAAGATTACTAGGGTTAATGCAGAGATCCCCATATTTTTGGCACGCTGAGCATATTTAGAATATGCCCAAGAGATTGTTACAAAATAGTGACCAATAGTGATCAGTTATAGCACTTGCCTTACCAGGTGGGTGAGGATCCAAATCAAGGCCCCCGCTGTACTAGATTCAAAAGGGCAAAACTATCTGGAGCCCACATGAGTGTCCATAAAGCACTGAGCAGGAATGCCTCAAAGCAGCTGGGTCATGAGGAGAAGACATCTTTTGTCCTGGTTCAGCAGAAGACGACATTTTGAGAGTACTGAGGACAGTACAGTGACGATATTTGGTCATCAGACTAAGCCATGCTCTGTCTGTTCTGTTCTGAGTTGTCCTATTAAGGATGCAGCCCATGCTACTTGGATCTCTGTTTCCCTACGGATTTGAAGAAAATATAATGATTATGGCCAGGGAAAGGCTCTGTCTGTCCGCAAAGCGTTTTCAATCTCTAGCACAAACAGCATGAGCATTAATCTTCTCCATGTGCAAGCCCATGGCTGCAAAACAAGGGCATTCATTGGTTGGCCCTGCTCCGGGCAGCTCTGTATTTAATTAGCTAAAGTGGTAAGATGTGTGAGAAACGTTAAAAGCTTTGTCAGCGGCCCGAGGACCCCCTGGGACGCCGTGTAGAAGCTAACTGGCAGGTGGCGCTTCCTGTGGGTATCTTTATGGCTTTCCTCGGATAACACAAAATGGTGGTTTCAATAGGCATTTCATGCGGAAAGCCTTCTTACCAGCAAACGATGATTAGAATCTGCTCAAGGGACTCAAATGTGCCGTTTAAATTCCACTTGGTCTTTTAAACCCTATGACAGGATGTCAAACTCACGATGACACGTCACGTGACATATCACAACTCTCCCCCCCTTCACTAACCCGGGGGTGGGCGTGGCCAGTGTGTGACGCATCTGGCCCACAGGCCGCAAGTTTGACGCCCTTGCTCTACGACAGTGGTCCTCAACCTTCCCAATGCCACGACCCTTTAATACAGTTCCTCATGTTGTGGTGACCCCCAACCATCAAATTGGTGTCTCCATTCCTAAGACCATCGAAAATATATGTTTTCCGGTGGTCTTAGGCGACCCCCGTAAAAGGGTCGTTCGACCCCCAAAGGGGTCCCGATCCACAGGTTGAGAACAGCTGCTCTATGAGAAGGCGAACCTAGATTGTGAGGAAAAAAATAAGAATAAGGGACACTTGGAAGCTCCATCAATTGGCCCATGCTTATCAGAAGCCTGGAATGTACAGGTAGTCCTTGATTTACAACCAGATTGTTTAGGGACCATTCAAAGTTACACCACCACTGAAAAAAAGTGATTTATGACACTTTTTCACTTAAAACTCTGGCAGTATCCCCATGGTCACCTGTTCAAAAATTCAGATGCGTGGCTCCTGGCTCATATTTAAAGAGGTGGCCGTATCTCGGGCTCATTCGATCCCCTTTTGTGACCTTCGGACAAGCAAAGTCAATAGGGAAGCCAGATTCAATTAATATCTGTGTTACTAACTTAACAACAGCCGTGATTCACTTAACGGTGGCAAGGAAGATTGTAAAATGGCGTAAAACTTACATAACAGCTGTTCCGCTTAACAACAGAAATGTTGGGCTCAATAGTGGTCATAAGTGTAGAACTACTTTTACAGGATATTCCTCCTGGGTAGCTTTTTATTGCTGCTGCTCCCCTAACTAAGTATATCTACCATACCTGCAACTTGAGAAACTATTTCATTAGTGAAAACACTTGCCACGGGTACAAAATCCCTCCCGTTCAGTTTTCTGCAGTTAAGAAGAATGGTTTACCATTGAATGGGATTGTTTGCCCAACAGAACCTTCTCAAGCACCAAATGATGGAGAACAAAATGATAACCGGCTGCGATGCAATTTCCCGTCATCAGCTGACGTGACAAAAAGCAGTTTTCTCTGTAGGTTTGTACTATCCTTAAGGCTGGAAGGTGCAATAGATTATTTTTATCAACTCATTTCTTTTTCAGCTGAAAATGGCTGCAGAAACAATCTTCAGATATATGTATAAACCCACTTATCGGTAGAAAGCTATCCCAAAAAGCCAGGCGAGAGAAGATTTTGTCTACTCTTGCAACAGGATTCAACGGTTGCAATGTATAAGAGGTTGCGGGAATAAAGCAGGAAAGTTAATCCAATCAAAAAATTGAACTCAGAAAAAGGGAAATTATCAGTCCCCCACCAGTGAAAAATGTTTATAGTTTTTGCTTTGGAAGCCAACACCAAAGTTGAGCACATTAAATCCCTCCTTGGGGCAATTTCTCCCACCCCCACCCATTCCCAGGTAGGATTGCAATTCTGACTGGCAGGAAACGCAGCCTCCTTGACTGCCTCTAGAGATGCTCCCAATAGCCGCCAACGAGGTTGCACCACTCTGTTCAGACTAATTATGAAGTCAAGAAAAGCAGGGCCGGTGTGCTTGTTATGCTGATGCCTGACACTGAAGAGCCGCAAGTTCTTCCAGCAAGATGGATTTCTCGGGAGAGATTCTAGAATAATCCTTGGGGATTAGACCTTGAGGCCCCACCTGTTCCCTCATCTTCCCTCTTCCTTTGCTGTCCCGTACCTGTCGCTGGAAGCTGAGCAAGAGCCATCTGTTCCCCAGGGAGAACTTTTGGCGCAGCTGTCAGACACGCTCAGCCTCCCCGCTATGCAAAGCACGAGCTCCTGATTTAATTCCCCCAACAGCTGCCAAGATCGCATTATGCTCCTTAGCTGCAGACCCAGGAAGTACTTCAACTTGATCTCCAGGGAATACTTTTCAAGTGGGGCTGTTTGAAAATTTCAGGAGCGTTCAACCTTCTGTGGCTAAAACGGATCCTTTAAAGCTTTCAGAATGAATTTGAGCTCAGTCCAATCTTCGGAGCACTTCAGAAGATAGGATGACTATCCAGAAAAATGTCCACACCCTAAACCAGAGTATTGAAACATCTAATCGCGTTTCCACATTGTGCTAAGCTTTAATGTGATTCGATTTAGCACGCAGCGTGAAAAACGATCGTTTTGGTTTCTAAATCATCCTTTAGCACTTAGTGTGATGTGCAAATCCCGTCAGCTACTGTTTTTATATTAAACTGCCTTACATTTTAAAAAATGGATAGAGTGGAATGTCTGAACTCGGCCATTGTCTGAAAGATGCTTTTTCAGGAGGAAACTGGGCTTCCTTGTTTTTTTGGTTTGAAGATGTTTCGCTTCTCATCCAAGAAGCTTCTTCAGCTCTGACAGGATATTTGGGAATGGCGGGAGTTATATTCCTTGCAGACGGCTGGTCATTTGCATCCTTTCAGACGGCTGTTGAAGCACTTGGGAGGTTGATCTAAGGGTCACCTGAGGAGTGCTCCTGTTTCCTGTAGTCTGCCATTTTTTCCCCCTCTGGAAATCCATTCCTACTCCCACACCTGTCAGAGCTGGAGAAGCTTCTTGGATGAGAAGCAAAACATCTTCAAAGAAAAAACAAGGAAGTCCAGCTGCCTCCTGAAAAAGCACCTTTGGGACAACCGTGACCTGGATGACTGAGAATCTCTACAAAACGCAGCCGTTGCGTGGGCAATTAATCTTTTTAGATCAGACTTGTCATTAATTTGAATCTGCAGCACCTCAATTTTTCAGGGCTAGGAAGGTCAGAAAACTGAATTAGTTGCATACTTGCAGGACACCCTTGCTCAAATAACTCCATCGGGGATAACATGCTCCACAGCCAGTGGCAGCTACCAGGATGGCAAATTAGAATAGGGGAATAGGAGACAAATAGGGCTTGTGGGACAGCACACCTGAGTTGGAAGAAACTGAACCTAGTTTTTCCACCTGAAGGCAGGTAAAACAATGGATGGAAACTAGCCAAGGAGAGAACCAACGTAGAATATCAAAGAGAGCTCCTACCTATCGGTAGAACTAAGGAAATATTTCTCGACAGAACAATTAATACGTGGAACAGCTTTCCTCCAGAAGTTGTAAGTGCCCCATTAGTGGAGGTTTTTAAGGATAGCCATTTGTCTGAAATGGTATAGGGCAGGGTTGTCCAAACTTGAGAACTTTAAGACTTGTGGACTTCAACTCCCAGAATTCCCCAGCCAGCCATGCTGGCTGGGGAATTCTGGGAGTTGAAGTCCACAAGTCTTAAAGTTCCCAATTTTGGACACCCCTGGTATAGGGCCTCCTGCTTGAGCTAGAAGACTTCAGAGTGGTTTGGTCTGTTGCATTGTCCTCTCCAGGAATGTAATTGCTATGCACGGTTGTCTTCAGAAGTGCTGAATTATGACCCCCATGGGCCATACATGGAGATTCTGAGAATTATTGCCCAGTACATCCAGAGTACAAATGGGATGGAGGCGGAGTTGAGGAAGGCTGGTTTATGCTTTTATTTCTGCCAGTGGAGGGAATAGCAGGAAGAGAGAGATGTTCAACCATTCACTAACCTAGGTTATTCCTTGTCAGAAGTTTCTGGATGCTGAGAATATGAGAAAATAGTTCTTTATTGTGGGATTTGTTTACATGCCCAATGGGGCAGGCATGTGTCTGTGTCAACCAGGTAATAAATGAGCCCAATCCTCTCTCTGTCCAGAGAAAGAATGAATCAGAATTAAAATCAAGGGTGATAAGTGATGGATTATTTTGTGGGTAAAAATGGACCACTTTCTGTCAGTTTCACTCTCCCCACCCCCTCCCGCCATGTCTTCATTTCATTACGGCCGGCTTCAAAATCAAAGGTAAATTGTGTTCTTCACCTGGAATAACCTTGAGTTTCAGTTATTTATTATAATCTAGTGAGAAAAGGCTGACAACGTGCAGCAACATTTATACAGATGTTTTTTCCTGACAATTCAGAGCTGCAGAAGAAAAAAAATGCATGGCGCTCTGAGGATAAAATTGAGCTCAGGCTTCCTAGTGTGCTGATAAAAGCGAGCACTCCTTCATTAGAAACCCATAATATGTTTATTGGGATGTCCCCTGGGGTGATAGTGGTGGTCAGTCGAGCAAATACCTGGCAATGCAGAAAGAAAAAAAAGAGCCTTATTCTGAATAATACATTATAATCTAGTACATTATTAATTGGTGAAAACCAGTAGGCCTACATAATTGAAGGCATGTGATTCCTAGCAATGGTCTTACCTGGATATTGAACTCATGAGCTATCAATCAAAATGACCTCTTCTTGCTCATGGTCTGTACATCAAGAAAAGTGCTGAATGGGGTATTCCTTTGGGCATGCGTTGGTGATAAGGGACGTCTGAAGGGCCTGGAGAGGACATTCAGAATCTGCAGGACTACCTAATTCTTCTCCAGTCACTCCTGATCAACCACCTGGAAATTGTAGGGGAATTCTTATCATCCTCAGCATTAATTTTCTACATACCACGAGAGGGGAGGCTCAATCAAGATACCAATTTATTTCTAAGACTTGCTACTTTTTTTTCTAAAGGTGGCATCTTGGCTGTCTCCTTTTCCCAGTAATCTGCAGAAATTCAGTATAAAGGACCTGACATCATTAACATCCCCAGGCAAAATCATCTGGAAGAATGATGTGCTTGCTGACAATTATACATTCTATTGTGCTTCCTGTTTTGTTAATTCTATGTTGAGTAGATTCTGTTCTGTCTGTCTCCCACTTCCTTTTGGAGATTTAATTCTAAGCAATCAAGATCTCTTTAGCCCTTAAATGATTTCTCCACTTTGTTCTAAAAGCCTTCCTTGAGTTTTGCGGTAGGGTGTTTTGTAAGCAAGAACTGACTTTAGCTCATTTTTGTTCCTTCCCAAAATTTTCTTGGGGTACAAAACAAGCGCCTTTCAAACCTCCCTTGTTAGTTAACGCTCCAGGAAAATGTTCATGCTGCGTTCCCTTCCCAAAGTTTTGATTTTTGAAATTTCCTCCATTTCCCGGAGACCATCTGGGATTCAGGAATTCTGGTCATCTATTGCTTGCTTTCCTTTATTTCTCTTTTACTTAGAAATAGCCTTGAGTATATTTAACCCTGGACTTTCTCCTAGACTACTAGGAACCTGCAGTCTACCAGACCGGTTGTAATTCCATCTATCCCAACTACTGCCTATAAAAAGTGGCAGAGACATTCCAAAATGTCAGACAAATATATTTCGCAACCTAATCTGCTGAACTGGAGATGGGGGATCGAACCTTGATACGGTGCTGCACCAGTGACCCTTCTCCCATTATGCAGGGCAACTTCAGACTCTTCTAACATCCAGCACCAGGACGACCTCAAAATATCTGACCGCTGAAACCTGGGACTTGGTCTAGGAATGAGATTCAACTTGCTAAAAGCTCTTCTCATCAAGATGGCTTTTGGAATTGTTGTCTTAACTATTTAGTTGTGTCCAACTCTTGGTGACTTTATAGGCAAGTGTTGTCCATAAGACCTTGTGAAGCACAGCATCTTTCAGTTGTTGGATGTTCATCTTTGTATCAGATTTGATGTTGTCAAGCCAGCAAGTTCTTTGCTTAACTCTTCTTCTTGTTCCACCAACCATCCCTAGCATCATTGCCTTCTTCAATGAATTTGCGGGCATGACATGGCCAAAGCAACTCAGACGTAGCCTTATGATTTTAGCTTAGAGTGATGTGTCTGGTTTTATATGATTTAACACCTCTGATAGTTACTCTGGCCATCCATAGTATACACAATAATTTACACCAGTACCACAGTTCGAAGGCGTCAATTCTTCTTCATTCAGTCATTCTTAACTTTTTGGACTACTTCAAAGGAAACCTGTAAGGTAGATTTCCTAGACTTGAAAGGGACAGGAACATGCACTGCCCACAGGAAGGCTAGATCCAGATTCAGTCATACCTGAAATTAATAGGAGTTTAGTTAGACATGACCAAAATCTCAGTAATTTTATTAGTTGTCTCTAGCTACATCAAGATCCATCTCACTGGGCCATCAACATGCTTCCCGAGGTTGCAAAAATCTCTAATTGCAGCAGACTTTAGAAATTATTCTGGGGCCATCAAAACTTGGGCTATATATCACTGATTGATGGACTTTTTTTAGTGCAAGGGAGGCAGTGCTACTTGTGACATGTTCCCTTCTCTCTCTCTTTGGAGAAGTATTGTAACTTTCCGTTCTCCTTGGCGTACCAGGACAACTGACATTGCAGTAATTTATTTCCCTGTTGTGCACAACAGTCCTACAACTTAACATAGAGGCTTAACCTGGACATGCATGACAATCCCAGCATCCTGTCTGGCTCTGAGATGTCCTCACCTCCAATTTGGTAGGATAGTATCTGATTTGGGGTGCTTCATATAGGGTGATTCTAATAACGGTAATAGGAGAGTGTAGCCGAGTTTTCTTTTCTCCATCGCTCAGATTTGAATGAAAACGGGCCAAGGTTTACTGAATTCTAGCACAAACGCCTAGAAGAGATAAGATTCATGTTTTTGCTGGAGGACATATAAGAATACCAGGTTCTCTTAAAAGAGGAGAAACATCGATCAGTTTTAGAGAGGGAGGGATTTTTTAAATAGGGTTTCTTTGGCACCCTTTCAGCCTCCACCAACTTTTTAACCTTTTAGCATGGCCCCCAAATGCTTCCAAAGTTGAATTCTCTGCAGTGCTTGTATTCTATTGCCCTCAAGGTTATTTTGCCTCTTGCGACAACGGACCCTCTCCAACCACACAAATTAGTATGGTTATACCCTAATTAAAATTATGCTCCTAGTCATTCCTTGGTTTCTGTGACACGGCTGCCAATTTCAATATTTTTTTGGCCTTGGGTTGGTCATCGACTTGTCTCTTCAAGAAATGAGTTTCTATATTCTACAGAAGCGGAGGAGAAAATAACTCACCGTGTGATCTGCCCTTCCCCCCCACACACACACACTTTCCCCCCTCGAGACTGCAAGCAATCAAACTTGAAAGTCAATGGCCCACAAAAGGTATTTGGTGAGCCCCACCAAAAAGAATCCTTTAATATATAGCAATAATGAAACAAGATACACGAAAGTCAACAGAGCTGTCAGCACTTGGGACACAGGGACTCCCTGGCTCAGGAAACCTGGCCACAAACAATGGCTTGATTTTTCACAGACAAGACCACATTTGGGATCTCTTCACCACCACCCCAAATGCAACCCTTAACCAAAGTAGGTTCCTGGGCAGGATGGAAGGGAACGGAAGGCCAACACACACACGTATTTTTAAAACTTAAAGTTTTTGGATTCGTCTCGTTGCCACTTAACTTTCGGGGGCTCGGGATTAAAATGAGTAAAATCTCAGCATCCAGACTCTCCTTTGGCGGGATCCCCACAGATCAAATGCAAGGGACAAGCCCCGGCTATGGCTAAAAGCATCACGTTTCTGGAGGGTGCACTCTGTCCATGTGGAATGGTCTATATTACAATCTAGGAAGCTTATGCACATTTATACAGAGGACCTTTGCCCCATGCCTGGGGAGCCCCGTGAGACTATACAACAAGTGTGATGAGTTTTTAAAACATTTTCTTTCCCATCCCTCCCACTTCCGCTTCCTCCCACCCTCGCTTCTTCTTCTTTTTTGTTTGTTTGTTTGTTTCTTTTAGTGTTTCTACATTATGTACATTGTTGTGCTTGTAAGATGGATCCATCAGCCGACGGAGGCTATATCTGAGGAACCTTTGATTCTTTCAGTCAGAGATGCGTTTCTTCACTTTTGCAGTCAGCAGGAAGTCACGGGGGAAGATTTCCTAGCTGGAATTTGCCTGGGGTCCCTCTGCAGGGAACAGCCTCCTTTTGAAGAGAGAGACAGCGGGCAGGTTGCTCATCTGAATTTGAGGATGCTCTCACCACGATGCTGGAAACCGCACGGGGAACTGCTGCTCGGTCCATGTCAAGGCTGTAGAGGATGGACAGGAAGAACTACTGTAGCTCATGGGAAGGAGGGCTCCAGATCCAGGGGCAGATGGCAGCAGGCAAGCTTGACCTGCTTTCTCTAGATGTAGTCGAGCTCTGATGTTCCTTGGAATTTGTTCTTTAAAATCCACGAGGAAAGGGGATGAAGTGTGAGGTGTCAGTTTCATTCCATAGCTTCAGACGACCAGGCAGGCATACTCATCTCAAGGGATCAATAAATGACGCACATGATGGGAGTTGTCGATTCTAGTAACATTTCCAAAGGCTAACCAGATGCATTTCTTCCTGCCCTGGCTGTAGGTTTGCGGAAGCTATCTTGGGAATATTATTAGAAGCAAGACAATGCCCTGTGCCTGGTCTGGCCTCAGTAACATGATAAAAAGGCCGTTTTTCAGTCCCCATCAACAGCAGCAGCACCACCCTCTCTCCTGGGCTGGAAGGACTTCTCAAAACAAGTAAAACAAGCATTCCTAGTCTCCCATGGGAGCCCTTTTATGGACAAGAGGCAATCCTAGCAAAAGGAGATGGCTGCCTGGCCAAGGTCCCTCGCACTGATTCACTAGCAGGGCTTCATGGCTACCACCGAGATACAAGGCAAGGTCTCTCTCTTGATGACAGCCTGGGAAGCTACGGGATAAATTGTAAGTGAAAGTGTGTGTGTGTGTGTGTGTGTGAGAGAGAGAGAGAGAGAGAAAGAGAGAGAGAGAGAGAGAGAGAGAACATGGCAGGTGGAGCATGATGCCAGGGTTCCATCTGGGGCAGCTTCAATTGTTCTCAAACAAAGAGAGCAGGTCATCGTTGCTGTTATTGGGAAGGTCAGGGGGCCCCAGGTAGGACAGCAGCTCATCTGGGTTTGTCAGCTCAGGAAGAAGCTGAGGACAAGACAGAGATAATCAGGGTTATTTGTTAGCTCTGTGCTGGTAGGAACATCACAAACGTGACCAGGCTGCAGCAGGTTCAAAATCATTCACAACCAGGAAAAATGATATTGGGGGGGGGGGGGGGACATGAAAGTCTCAAGCAAGAGACCTGGAGAAAGATGGAGACCATCCCCACAGTAGAAACCTGAGGGTGTCATCTTCTAACTGCCAGGCTGAGGCTCTCTTGCCTTTGCACTTCACCTTAATGGAGACCCGTAATTCTGGGACTGAGCCCTCAGCACCAATATAAACCATATTTAAATCAAACTCTTGTTTTTCTGCCTTGACTGTCTGATGTGGGTCTGTCTGCCATTGATAAGTGACAAAGACAATATACTGAACTAGCCAACATGTGGGATGGGACCTCAAGAGTTACTACTCTGTATTAGCCTTGTAGCTTCCTGGCTAATGTATCATTGCCGTCTGCTAAATAATAATAATAATGTGCTGGAATGCCCTCTTCCAAAGATTACACCCAGTTCTCCCTTTTCTGACCAAAGGTGAGGACGATGGGCTTCCGTTGGACTATTAATAGTTATTACCACACCACTATGTTTCTCATCGGGTGACCTTGATGCAAGTCTTGTGTGGGTTATTATCTTTTTCATTCTCGTATGTCTGGTTTTATTATTTGACTTGCATTTTAAATTGTGTGCAATTATATTAAAAGCCTATGGCAGAAAGAAAGGCATAAATATTAACTGTCTTTTTAAATAGGCCATGGCCTAACCATGGCAATGTTGCCCTGAGTCTGCAGGGAAAGGTCTTTGCACTACCTGCAAGATAAATGGGGGGCAAACAAGAACTTTCTGCTTCCCAAACTAATGAGAACTATTGAATTTTTCAAAGCTTTATTTTGTACGTGGGTGTGGCTCAGTGATGGGCTTCAATTTTTTTAGAACCTCTTCTGTAGGTGTGGCCTGCTTTGTGGGAGTGGCTTGCTGGCCATGTGACAGGGGAGTGGCTTGGCAGTCATGTGACTGGGTGGGCATGGCCAACTTGTAAACTGTGGTGAAACTCACTTAACAACGCTCTTGCTTAGCAACCAAAATGTTGGCTCAGAAACTCTGGCATTTGAAGCGCACAAGTCTTAAAGCTGTCAAGTTACAAGACCCTTGCAACCCTAACCCTTTAGGGGGAAAAACCCTCATGGGTGTTCAAACTTGACAGCTTTAAGACTTGTGGACTTCAACTCCCAGAATTCCTCCTCTCGCTTTTCATCTTGATCATGTGCGGACGGGCGGGGGGAGGGAGCTGGAACCGGTTCTAAACGGCACTGTAGATTTGTGGAACCTCTTCTATAGAAAAGGTTAGAACTGGCAGGAACCCACCCCTGGGGTGGCTCTAGGTGCTAAACAGATCTTGTAGAGACTTAAGTGTATCTCATTCCTTATTCTGCTCCCCCCATGTGGGTCCCAAAGGTGCTTTTTTCAAGAGGCAATTGGACTTTCTTGTTTTTCTTTGAAGACATTTCACTTCTCATCCAAGAAGCTTCTTCAGCTCTCACAGGATGGTAGGGAATGGAAAGATAAAAAGAATGCAAATGTCTGCAAGGAATATAAACCCTTCCATTCTGAGTTCAAGAAGCTTCTTCAGAGAAAAACAAAGTTCCGTTGCCTCTTGAAAAAGCACCTTTGGGACAAACATGACCTGGATGTCGGAGAAACTCGAAAGGGATGTCCCCCAGGTGGCCAATTTTTGTGGAAGCTTCTAGCCTTCCTGAGAAAGGATTTACATAGTGCCTTCAACAATGAGGGAGCAGAGGAGAATATGCTGGCAAGGCAGATACTAGTTTGGGTCCCTTCCCAAACAACTTGGTGTGCCTCTTGGAGACCTTCTGATGTCCAGTTGCCTTGAGGTACATCACACCAGTTGTGTTCCTACACGTGGGCGCAGCTGGGAGGGGGGGGGGAGGGAATTTGGAGCTTTAGGCATATCCAGAAAGAGAGGGGAAGGTGAGCTTAGGAGGGACAGCCCCATGCTACTTACGTCAAGGGAAGGTTCAGGCCCATCCACAGGTCCCGGTGGCCCTCCCATCCCAGGACCAGGATTGAAAGGGAGCTCCCCTCCGTGTGCTGGGCCTCCAGTGCCTGACTGTCCAGGTGCCTGGCGTGATGGTGGGGGAGGAAGAGAGGGATTCCGATGGTGGAGCTGCTGTTGCTGCTGCTGCTGCTGCTGCTGCTGCTGCTGCTGTTGCTGCTGCTGCTGCTGCTGCTGCTGCTGCTGCTGTTGCTGCTGCTGCTGCTGCTGCTGCTGCTGCTGATTGCTGAGGTTGGGGTTATTTAGACCCTGTTGCACGGGATTGTGTGAAGAATGATCCATCCTGCTTGATGGAGGCATCTGCAATTGCAAAAAAAGAAAAAGAAAAAGAAAGCAAAACTGCTGAGAAACAGGAGGGCGGGCAGAGCTGCCATCCTAGGAGAGCTTCACTGTCCCACAATGCAGACCCTTTCTGCAGCGCAGGCTCCTTCACCCCCCGGTGTTCTCCCACCCTGTGCACGGTCCCAGGAGAGCCCCCCTCCCATGTAGTGCTAAGACATATCTTTTGTTGGCTTGGTTGGGTCTGTATACACCAGGCTCAATGATCAACAACAGTGGATTTCCTCCGGGCAGCTTAGAATTACATAAAAGCTAAAACAGGGAAAAGTTACAAACAAACGTTAACACCAAGGAGGGCAGGGCCGGAGGGGGGTGTCTCTTATTAATCAATCAACCACCCCATTGCGCTGGGCCCCCACTGGGCCTCCAGGCCGACCCAGGTCTTGAGGCCCTTATGAGAAGACAGGAGGGTTGGGGCCCAGTCAATGGGGGTGGTTGATTGAGTAATAGGAGTCCCCCACTCCCCTCCTCATGTGTTTTAATGTTTGTTTTTAACTTTTTATGCTTTAGCTTTTATGTACCTGTAAGCTATCTAGAGTTACCCTGTGGTCAGATGGCTGGCAAATAAATAAATAAAATAAATAAGTTTCTCTCATCACACAAGCCAAATACAGATAGTTCTCGACTTACAACAGTTTGCTTAGTGGCCATTTGAAGTTACAACGGGACTGAAAAAAGGGACTTAAGACCATTTTTCACACTTACGACCATTGCGGCATCCCCATAGTTATATGATTTACATTCAGATCTTGGCAACTGGTTTGTATTTATGATGGGTCCTGTGTCCCCAGGTCATGCGATCCCCTTTTACGACCTGGCAAGTCAAGTCCACGGGGAAGCCAGATTCACTTAACAACCATGCGACTAATTTAACAATGGCACTGATTCACTTAACAACTGTGGCAAGGAAAGTCATAAAATGTGGCAAAACCCATTTAACTAAATGTCTCATTTAGCAACACATATTTTGGGCTCAATTGTGGTCGTAAATTGAGGACTATGCTATATGTCTCATGACTGACTGTTGGGTTGTAATCATGATGGTAATTGGACTGATTTGTTGTTGTTGCTGCATTTAATGTGTGCCTGTATTAATAACAATGATTCGACCAAGAATTCGACCTCTTAGATGCGAAGTAACGTATGCATACAAATTGTTAAAACAAAATGAATTAAAATAAAAGGAAGGAGGAGATGTGGAGTTAATTGGTTATCCAGTAGCTGGCAAACCACACTGGGAGATCAATCAAAGTCCACATTTCTTCCTCTTAATCCTTTGCTTACAAGAAGGTACGATGGCATTTACACGTAGACACATTGCATGCAGCAGATTAACTAGCAGATCTATAGCATGAACTGTCCACGAGCATATCACAAGGACACCATGCCTTTGTAATCCAATCAGCTTCTGCCAACAGTACAAATTATTCAGAGCTTTTACAATAAAAGGGAGCCCCGAACAATGCTCTGGGTGCCTTTTCCCATCAAACTTGATTCCTGTCTGTTTCCTCATTTCTACGTCACCAACAATGTTAGCAACAAGGATGACCTTCCCGGTCATCCAGACAGAAAACATGACCAAATAAACTAATTCTACATTATTGTAAGACTACAGCAACAGTATCCAGCAAGTCTGAAGGGACACATTTTCCATCCTTCACTTTTAACTGTTTGATCCTTTTCTAAGTTTCTTCTCCTTACCTCTAATCCACTGGGGGGGGGGGGGGGGAATCCTTCCTCTCTTATCTGTTTTCTAGGCAGCATCTCTTCCCATGATCACATTCAAGGTCACCCCCAAACTCCATCGTGCAAGTTATCTAAATTTCTTCAGGATGTTGGGCATCATTCCTGCACTGCAGAGATTTACTTCTGGTTCTGTTGCAGTGCCTTACTCTGACTGGGATATGCTTTCATCCATCACCTTAACAAGGTGCAAGCTCACACAAACATAGACACAGACGCCCAGGTCTAGGAAATGTTTGCCTAGCACTTCTCCCAGCATCAAACAGCTTCAGTACTTCTGTCACCTGAAAGAGGAACTGCCTCACGGTCTCTGGCAGAGGCGCAAAATACTTTTTTTGGGGGGGCAGAAAGCACCTTCCCCGGGAGATAATCTGACGAGGCCCCCCTGCTGATGAAGCAAATGGTCCCCCACTTTTCCTCCCTTCGTAGCTCAGTGGGCTGCCTGAAATTAAATGCCTCTCAAAATTACACAGAGTAGGCCGAGGAGTGCCAGCCTCTCAAACTTGCTATTCTTAAGGGCATGTTTTTAGCACGAGGCTTCTTTTATGCATTGAATCACGTGGAACTTTGGGTGATTTTTGGGGGGGGGGAGGGGGGCTGTTTTGGCTTCTTTCGTTATTCATTTCTCCACCCTGGAATCCCACGCAGAGGAAATCTGCTGGTGACACAATGAGCAGAACTGGCCAAGAAAGACAGTTTGTGCCATGCAAAATATGGCTCTCTCACAGTTGTGCCTGACAGCATTGGGAATTAGCTGCTTAGCAAGAGCGGAAGTCATGCATCACAACAGCCAATTCTTCAAGTGGTGCTGAGATCCAGTCACGCCCAGCACCCCTGTAGAGTCTGGATTAGCTCTCAGCCTTAGCTGAGAGTTTTGTTACCCAGCTGATAACTCAATTGGGGCACCCTGCAGGGGACAAAGCCTAAACCCAATAAATCCTTGTTGTTGTTGAATCCTGGGCTTGAGGGGGACAGAAGAGACAAGATTGTAGCTTGATGAACAAGGCTCACTTTGCAGGCCAATGTTCATGGACTGGAGAGTGGCCCTGCTTACAGAATAACACAGGTGGAAAGAGACTTTGGAGGTCATCTAGTCAACCTCCTGCTTAAGCGGGAGGACGGATATTCTGCAGAGCGAAGACTATGGAAGAAGCTTAGAACTCAAATGAGATGCTCTTCCTTTCTACAAAAATGGATCGGAATAGGTAAGGTGTTGTGTTTTCTTTCTTTCTCTTTGTTTTTAAGTGTCTCGCATAGCAGAGCAAGCTGTCTGATCATCCCTGCCTTGCTGACTCCCGAGAGAACTCTTCCTGCTGATGTTCTCTTGAGGATTCTCCTCGTAAGGCTGGGGAAAAGCCTGTATCGTCATCGGGGAGAAACAGGCCATTTGTTCAGCTGCCTTTATGAGGCCGCCTGGCAGCTGGTGCGGAAAATCACCCAAAGAATCCGGTCCTGTTCCTGTATTCACACGCTGCCGATAAATGCATGACGGGAGTTTTATGAAAATTGCCACTTCATAGCCAGAAGCTATAGAAATGGGAAGGCTTGCCAAGTAACTGGTCCTGATGTTGCTTATGAGGTTTTTATGAAACGTTTTTAAATGGGTCAGGAGGAAACCTCCACAGGCATCATTTGCTGCCCAACTTCCCAGGTTTAAGACACTGCCATAAAATCTTTCAAGGATCTGCAACATAAATTCTGGAAGCTCCCTGCCTGTGGAATCTATCAAAATCCAATGCTAGGGCTGTTGCCTATCATGAAGAGGAAACGGGAGAGGAATTTTATGTACCTGTTCAAGAAGACCAAGAGGAGCTGTCCATTACAAAGTGAAGATCCCAGGAGGAAGCACAGTTGTAGATCCCCCTCCCCCATAGCCCATTTATAATGACCACTTCCCAATATTTTTCAGGAAGAACGTCTCACTGACCTGTCCAGGAATGGAAGGAACAGTTGGCTTTTCGGGGGTCAGCATGCTGCCCGGAATGTCAGACTGGTAGGAGATGGGAGGAGGCCCAGGGTTGAATTCATTTAACGTTGGGGTGCCGGGGTTCACAGTGGGGAATGAATCTGGGTAAGTTCCAGAAAAGGTTGAATCTGAAACAACAAAATAGTAGTAGTCAGGGAGGAAAGTTATCTTTCAGAAAAGGCTTGTACATATAAGAATGTTGTGAATGAAGGTTAGTTCTAACCCCATGTATCAGCAATAGAATTCATACTAATCCCCTGCAATAGTTAAGCAGCAATTATGTGTGTATCTTGTTTCTTGATAACACAAATGTAACACTTGTGCCTTTCAATGGTGATCATGCACCATACACAAAGTAGATCCATGAGATCCCAGTGAGGTCTAAATAAAGGTGCTCTCTCTCTCTCTCTCTCTCTCTTGGAGGAGAAGACTATATCCCTCTCTAGAGCCATGGTGGTGCAGTAGTTAAGAGTCCAGTATTGCAGGCAAACTCTGCCACAGCCAGTTCGATCCTGACTGGCTCAAGGTTGACTCGGCCTTCCAACCTTCCGAGGTCGACAAAATGAGGACCCAGATTGTTGGGGGCAATAGGCTGACTCTGTAAACTGCTTAGAGAAGGCTATAAAAGCACTATGAAGCGGTATATAAGTCTAAGTGCTACTGCTGTCCCTCAAGATCTGGGTCTTCCCCCCCCCCAAAAGGACTCAGAGGCTGACTCACTTTGGCTGGTGTAATCATTGGTGCCACCACCAGCAGAAGAGGACTGCAAAGATCCAAATGGCGAGGGACCCGGTCCCAGGGCTGCGATCATCTCCATGACGCTGGGCATCACCATGTGGGTGGGACTCATGGTGCGGCAACGCTTCAGCACAGGTCCATCCTGTTCCTCCTTGATGTGGATGTCAGGTTTGATTGGGACCGGCTTCCAGCTGCACGTTGGGTCGATGGTGATCTCTTCATATTCGGAGCTGGGTAAATGGGAAGTTTGCACATGACACTCGACCCTGCCCCCCCCCCCACACGATGGATTTATACAGCCACCCAGTTATTCACATGTCACAAAGCATGCTGGGATGAGCACGGGATTGGGCTCAATGACTCACATGGGCTCCTCCAACCCTAGAATTTTAGGCCTCTACAAAAGACTTCTTGATCATGAGACCTTGAACTGCCCACTAGGGGCAATCCATCATTATTTCGGCTATGAGGTCATCGTCTAGCCCACAAGGGTCAAAAGGGAAAATAGAAAAGGAAAACAAATAGAACAATCCCAAAGGGCTCTAAGAAAGAAAATCTCTAAATGGCTTTAAGCCGATGTCTAACTTCTGCAAACTAGTGGTGAAAACGCCTCACAAAGATTTGGGGGTTGATGTTGAGGGGCTTCCAGTTTACATTTCTGGGGCTACATGGATAGTTGCCCCTGTTCTTAGCAATGTTGTTTTGCTCGCCAAGAGACATTATTTCATTTGGGGAAAAAACACCCTGCAAATAACAGTGCCCGGCTTGTTCTATTCTTCGTTGAAAAAGAACGTAAGCTGACTGCATTATTAGGCAAGGAATAGCTCATAGGAGTGCTACTGTTACTCCACCCAAGGCCTTCCTTGGAGAAGCGTTTCTTTCTACCAGCACTGTCATAAGAAACACAAGCCTGACAATATGATGGGAATTCAAATGAGGAACTGTGGCTCTAGACCCAGCAGCATGGAGTTAATATTATGCTGCACATTGCTCTAATGGAAAGATCTGATTTTGTGCTGCATAGTGACCAGCTCCATAGTGACCCCTTCCCCTCCAGGAATTCATAATAACCTCACAGCAGCCTTGTGAAGGTGGCTTGCTGCTCTAAGGCATCCCAGGCAGGGATCTGGACCTCGTTTGACCTCTGTTATGCGTTGAGAGTGGCACTTGACCTTCTTCTCAAAGGCCTTCCTAAGATCTGGTCTACGTCATTCTGACCAATCCCATCTCCAGAACAACTGATTACCCTTCAGAGATGCTATTTCTATTTCTCTTCTAAGAATCTTAGGTTTCATCTCATCTCAAACATCAGAGTGAAAGAAACACCTAAGGGTTAGGGTGGGTGGGTGATAGCCCTTGCCTGCCCCCTGGTGGCCATAAAACAGCATCATCACCATCATACCTGGCCAATCTCTTTCACAAGAGTGAAAAAAAATCAGCCAACCCAAGAAACTTACTTTTGAATGTAAATCAGGATTCCCAACATGTACTGGTCCACTTCAAGCCCTTCCAACAAGGCTGTTTTACTGAATGGAAGAAGAAGAAATAAGAGGGGTGGGAGTAACCATATGCAATGCTCTGAGAGGCTGCAGCTGTAAAATTTCAAAGCATAAACCTTCTAGAGAAGGGAGACGGGGGTGGGTGGGTGCAACTTTTTGGCTGTGGAAGTTTTGAAAGGCAAAAACAGAACAATAACTGAGTATATAGTCAGCCAGACACCTGATTATAATTTTAAAAAGGGCAAGGATCTTGGGACAGACTCTATCCCCTCGGGACCTTGTCGGGAGGTAGAGCCCAGCCCAAGAATTAATGCTGGGCCTTGGTGCTGCTGTTCAGTCAACTGCCAACCTTAAAAGTGTTCTGTTTTGTCAGCAGCTCTTGACTTCAGCCCAGTAGCCCTGTGACAGCTGTGCCACTGAAGAGGAATGGAAGGAGAACCTTGGCTTTTAGATCTTGTTTAAGAACTGTCCAGCCCAGACTGGCCACAATAAACAGCTACAGAAAATAATCCACAATGTTTCCTCTCAACCTTGGGAACTTTTAAGATGTGTGGACTTCAACTCTCAGAATTCCCTAGCTGGCATTGAAGTCCAGGCATCTTAAAAGTTCCCAAGGTTGGGAAAAACTAGTCCAGGGGTTTTCTCTTGTATGCTGCTTTCCTAACGAAAGTCCTTTCTTGGATTTAATATCCCAAGTGTCTTTGTTTTTGCCACAGCCGCCTCCAATATAGATGCTCACTTGCAAACAGGACATCTCCACGTTCCCCTTTCGCAATTTAGCTGCAGGTAGGATTCCAAGTCGAAGCACTGCGGAGAGAAAGAAAGCAGGACTCCATTGGGCAAAAGGCATTAGAAAACAACTCCAAAGGCTTTGGGGACAAGGGAAACTGTCCAATTTCAGGAAAGGACCCTAACCCTAACCCAACCTGTACTGGATCCCTTGAAAGCTTCCCCTTCCACAAGAATCAATGATTGGGGTTTTCTCCCTCTCTTCCTTCAACCGCCCACCTCCTTTTTTTGGCAGTTCATCGTTCTTGCTGGAGGACTCTGAGCCTACCTTCTCTGTTGGCCAGAGGGTAGCAAGACTTGGGAGATGATCAGAGACTCACCTGTATGTGCCTGCAGTCGTGACCCCTGGCGGGAAGCTGGATTCTCCGAAAAGTGATGGGGCACTTCAGAGACACCTTAATGGCTGTCTGCTCCACACCATCTTCGCCATTTGGACCCGGAGTCCCGGGGATTGTGCCGCTGCTGAAGTTCCGTTTGACTAAGGATGGAAAGAGGAAAATGAGGTGTCAATGCAGACCCCATGGACCAAGGGCAGATTTGAAAGACCACTGGGTCTTTTTCTGATGTCAGTTTTCTGTTTCTACGTTTCTACGCAACTCAGTGGGCTGGGAGCAGTGATGGCCAGCAGAGTTGGGAAAGGGTTAAAAACAGGACATGGGAGGCCGTTTCTTATTCCTTTGAAAGCCAAAGTTTTGGCTTCTCCTGCCTCTACAAATTGCCCATGGTCTAACCCAGTGATGGCTAACCTTTTTGTGCGGGGGGGAGGGGGGTTGTGCATGTGTGTGCCCACACCCATAATTCTATGCACCTTTCCCCCGCACATGCTCGCATGACCCCTCAGGCACATGCGCCCCCCCCCCATTCTCACCCCACTTTTGGTGTGCGATGGCACGGTGGACCTGTTTTTCGCCCTCGCCAGGCTCCGGAAGCTTTCTAGGAACCTGGGGAGGGAGAAAACGGCCTCTCCCATGCTCCCAACCCGGAAGCCCTCTAGAGGCCACAAATGGCCCATTTTCAAAACTTCCAGTTTGCATGTTGGGCTGTTTTTTGCCCTCCGGAGGCTTTGCTGAAGCCCCCGGAGGGCAAAAACCGCCAGCCGAAATCAGCTGGCCAGCAGGTGCACGTGCGCTGAAGCTGACAGATCAACTCCTCGTGTGCCCTCAGAAATGGCTCTGTGTGCCACTTGTGGCATGCGTGCCATAAGTTCACCATCACGGGTCTAACCTGACACATAGTATTCCAACCTCAGCTAACAATAATAAGAGATTCCTTGACCCGTCTGATAATTTGGCCCTCCTTACAGGTCGCCTTTGACTTACAGACATTTACTCGAAGTTAGGAAGTGCTGAAAAATGCGATTTATGACTGGTCCTCACACTTACAATCGTCATAGTGTCCCTGGGATCACATTATCAAAATTCGGACACTTGGCTACCAGTGGGTATTTACGACGGCTGCAGCATCCCAGGGTCATGATCCCCATTTGGGACTTCCCCAGGCAAGCAAAGTCAATGAGGGAAGTCAGATTTGCTTAGAAGCTCGGTGAATTCTGGGAATTGAAGTGCACAGGTTTTAAAGTTGCCAGATTGGATACCCCTGCTCTACACTCTTCGGTCTGGTCTTCAGAACAGCCTTTTCCAATCTGGCGCATTCTCATCGGGCCTTCCCTGATTTAAGGGAAGCATGGAGATTCCCTCCCCTTCTCCTCCTGAGCCATACATTTGGGAAGCCTCTGCTCCACTGCCATGCATCCTCTGATCCCAGCCTAGCGGAACTCTGCAGGAATTCTGCTGGTGGCTTTTACTCCCCTGAAGAACCAGGCCAGGCGGTTCCGTCTCTTTGGCCAGACTTTACAGGTGGGGAAAGATGCCGAAGAGCAGAAATACTCACTTTTGGTGATGCAGTGCTCAGCCGGCAGCAGCCTCTTCTTGATCAAGCCTTGCAAAACGGACCGTACCGAAGGCCTGTGCACCAATTGCAGGACAAAAAGGTGGGACTAAAAGAAAGAAAGGAGAGAAGTCACCAGGGCTAAACACACTCGCCATTTGCATTGCATGACAAAGCAGTGTCAGATGGGCCACCTTCAGCGTGTCTTGCTTCCCGCCATAAAACAGAGGGAGGAGGGAAGTGAGGAGGAAGGGGTGACAGGGTGACAGGAACCAAAGGTGTCCATCTGGAATGAACCGGCTGATCAAGGATGGAGCTGTGAGAGCGGAATGCAAAACTCTTACCAAAGAGGGGCCAAACCCCAAAGCTGTTCCCAAAACATTGGAGAAATACGATTGGACGTTGATGGACTGGTCAAGGGGGGAGGGCCAGGGGGAAGGGAAAACGGTGGGCTTTGCATGACAATAATGTCAGATCCAGCTTTGCTTATGCCAGGGGTGTCCAAACTTGGGGACTTTAAGACTTGTGGACTTCAACTCCCAGAATTCCCCAGCCAGCAGAGCTGGCTGGGGAATTCTGGGAGTTAAAGTCCACAAGTCTTAAAGTCCCCAAATTTGGACACCCCTGGCTTATGCTGTAGCTGCTTGACTATATTGAACCTTTCACTTCAACGAAATGGAGTCCGAGGGTCTTTCTTTCCTAAATGTCCAAGCTGAGACAAAAAGGCCCTTCTGAACCCAGAGAAGTGGGGTATTTGAACCCCGGGACCAATCAATGAAAATAGTTATGAAAAGCTGCTCCACAAGGAAACGGTATCACGTGTTGCACACAACCCACTTGTGAATTTGCTGCTGCAAGGAATGACAAGGTAACTCAAGTTGGCTTAAAACAGAGGAAACATCCCCTCTATCCTGGACTTCCTGCACCTGTGTGGACTTAAGAGGCACAATTCCTCCAGCCAAGAGTAGGGCCCCGATCTGGGTATGCTGGGGCTGCAGTCCTGTAGAATTCTGTATCCTAAAGGGATTTGAGAGTAGCCGTTTCCACCTACACAACAGACCTCAAATTGGAAAAAAGCGGATACAGGATTTTTGGGAATTAGGACAAACGGCAATGGAGAACGAGATGGCCATCTGTTATGAAGCACCCTGGAGTATCAATACCTCTCACAGCAAAACAGAGGCTCGGAGAAACTGCTGTCTTGACTCTAAAGACCAGCCCCAAACAAAGAGAAGTTGAACTTACACAGCAGCAAGCCGTAACTGTGATCTGGATGGTGTTCCTGCCGGGCTGGCAGACCTGCTTTAGGTAGAGGGGTTTGTGTGAAGTCTTGTTGTCTCCCCGCTCGATGGTCAGAGGGGTGGCATTCACGCTGACCTGGACTGAGGCTGGCCAGTTGGTATTCATTTGTCGGTCCTCATGATGGTAGCATTTAAACTGCAGCTCTAAGTCAGGCCTGAGAAGCAGAGAGGAACCACAAAATGCCTTTGTAAAGAAAATACTCATGCTGCCTTGGAGAAGGCATGGAGAACATGGGATAAGAACTTTGCAATGGGAGAAAACTCTGCGATGGTCTCTTGCCCCATCTCTTTTGGCCATGAACCTGTGGTCCTCAATTCCTGCTGAGAATTGTGTTGATGGAGCGCAATTCCCAACAGCCCTGGAGAACACTGCCAAAAGCGATGGGTGCTGAGAACTATAGTGGCTCAACAGCACAGTTCTCCCTGGGAATGCATGGCAATTGCTGAGAATTCTGGGAGTTGGAGTCCTCTCACCTTTAATTTGCCAGTGGTGGGAAACACTCTCCCTAAAGAGACAGGGAAAAGGTTGTTTTTCCCAGCTAAGGGAAGTTCCTTCTTCATTGGTTAAGATTTATGAAAATGGGCAGAACATAAAGTCAACAAATAAACTGAAATGAAGCCGTTAACAACTAGTTGATAGCTACTACTGTTTTCCCTTTGATTCGCTACTGCTTTCCCTCCACTGTTTCTCAGCTGCCAAAGCAAATCCTTGAATAACCTCGCTTGTATTATTGGGTTTTTTCCCCCCTCCAGAATATTTTCATCTTTTCCCAGAACTTTCATCTATCTGCAAAAGAGCATCTAACAGAGTTCAAGCGACTTCCAGTTACAGCCCACAGACTCAGAACAAAGCAGAACCTGTTGCTGCTTTTTGCAAAAACAACCAATTGAAATATTCCACCTAAAGGTGAACTGGATGATTCTCGGAGTTCTCCTGTGCTATTTCAGAAAGAGGATATGGACCAAGGCTGTAGAAACAACAGGGGGGAAATGCGCTACTGTACAGAAAGGTGGACTTGAGATCATAAATAGGTCCCGTTCAAAGAACCTTTTGTGGTTCAAAACACCTTTTGGAGTTAGGAGGCAAATAACACAGTCTAGAGCTTTGCTCTTTTGCTTTCTTCCAATGTGGGCTCAAAAGCAATGATGGAGTAAGTTCTAGTTTATCCCCTGGTCCCAGCTCACTGCTAAAAAAAAAAGAACCATGCAGTATTCTGGATTCAGCTTTCGACTATCTTTCAAAAGCTGCCTACTGCTTAACGATTAAGGTGGCATGAGCCAATTCTAGGTTAGAGAAGGAACAAGGTGATACGTTTACTTCATAGCATGGACTTAGGGGAATCATCAAAGGTCTCACCTGAGCATCAGGGTCTTGTAAACAGAGTCCCGGAGCTGGAAGACATGGTTGCTGACCGCCAAGTTGTGCTGGAGGCGGAAAGGCTCCAACACTACACCATCCCGTACAGGGAAGGTCAAGCGCAACTCATCACAGGGGTTTCCTGGTGGGACAAGAAAAGAGAGTGGGCTGATCATGAGCGGCAGGTGCACAGCCATAGGTGCAGGGATGAGATGGGGCAGAGGAGCCAAGGCAGGCGTGGAGGGAGCCAGGCTGAACCAGCAACAGGGGACGTAGTAAGAGATTGTCTGGGCCGTGGGGCATGGCAAGGGGCAGCCAGGTGGGAAAGTGCTGCAGGTGGGGTGAAGAACAGGCCTGGCTTCTGCCTTGACTCCGTCAGGGCTGTCGTTTCCTTTCCTCCCCCTAATTCTGTTGAATTTTGCAAACATTTGGGAAACGGATTTTGGCACTCGCTCTTCTTTCTATTCCCACTGCAAGTTAAGGAACTCTCTCAAGATATTTTTTTTTTCCCCCAGCACCAAACTGCCATTCCTTAACTGCCACGGAACACGCCTGGCCCCCAAAATTCCATTGCTCTGCAAGTGGTCCCAAATTCAAATCATGGTCCAGAGCCCAGCCAATAGGTAGAATCCGGAGGGGAAATTTCTCCAGGACTCAACCATTTTGAGTTGCCGGGGTGGGTGGGGTGGGGTGGGGGTGCATTGAGATGCACAGACACACCTGTGTGAACTGGGTGCCTCATTTTTCAAATGCCTTTTGTGGAAAGGTGCCTTGCTCCTTAAAAAAAAAGGAATGAGGGAGACGTCCAGAATGATTTTTTTTCCCTGCTAAAAAATGTGTGTTTTGCAAAACGGAGTGGTACGGTCAAGAAAAGCTTTGCCACTTGAATGCTATGTTGGTTTTCCTATCTCATTGTGTGCTACCCCAAGTCTCACAACTGAGATGATCTACAAACATTGTAAATGAGTAAATCGATTAACCAGGGAATTGTCATTACTGAATGATGTCTCATACCCTCTTTAGCTGGGAGAAGCCATAAACCAGTCAGATTGGAAGGAAGCGTCTAAGACTTACCAGATGGAGAAGGATGCAAAGAACCAATATTGGGAGATGGAGAAGAATGCAAAGAGTTGATATTGGGTTTGATGTCTGGAAGGAATGGTGACTTCACATCCTGTCCTGGGGACATGTAGGGAGGGATATTACTTCCAGGGGTCATCGGAGGTGTGGGGTTACCAGGTAAAGGAGAGCTTGGATAACCAGGCATAGATCTTCCCGGCTAAAAAGAGAACAGAATTATAACTCAGACGTTATTGACTCTTATGAAGCTTCAGCCCACTTTCTAATAAATACAATACAATACAATACAATACAATACAATACAATAGTAGAGTTGGAAGGGACCTTGGAGGTCTTCTAGTCCAACCCCTTGCCTAGGCAGGAAACCCTATACCGTTTCAGACAAATGGCTATCCAACATCTTCTTAAAGACTTCCAGTGTTGGGGCAGTCACAACGTCTGGAGGCAACTTCTGTTCCACTGATTAATTGTTCTAACTGTCAGGAAGGTTCTCCTCAGTTCTAAGTTGCTTCTCTCCTTGATTAGTTTCCACCCATTGCTTCTTGTTCTACCCTCAGGTGCCTTGGAGAATAGTTTGACTCCCTCTTCTTTGTGGCAACCCCTGAGATATTGGAACACTGCTATCATGTCTCCCCTAGTCCTTCTTTCTCTTAAGCTAGACATACCCAGTTCCTGCAACCGTTCTTCATATGAAAATATGAATATGAACATAAAAATAATCCCAAACTTTACACAGTGGAGTACAAGTTGAAAGTCCTCTGAATATTGAACCAGGAAAAAGAGGGCTGCATTTTACATTCTACCGAATGCGTATTTTCCAAACTAACATCCTTGAGATGCATTAAGCTCATGGACACAAAGGAGTGGGAAAAATTGGCAGGATTGCGTGCTGAGGCTTCCTCGCCTTTTTTTCCTATGGGTCTCCCCCACCCAACCATTATTGCCCAAAATGATTACAAATACGGTAGTCCTCTGCTTATAACCACAATTGAGCCCAACATTTATGTTGCTAAGACATTTGTCGTTAAGTGACACGGTTGGTAAGTGAATCTGGCTTCACCTTTCTCATTGTAAATGCGAAGAGTCGCTAAATGAACTGCTGTAAGTCGAGGACTACCTGTACTTAGAATTATGCAACAGGAAGAATGATAGGAAAACTGTTTAAAGCAGGGGTGTCTAACCTTGACAACTTTAAGACTTGTGGGCTTCAGCTCCCAAAAATTCCTTAGCCAGGAGTTGAAGTCCACAGGTCTTAAAGCTGCAAAGTTTGGACACCCCTGCTTTAAAGTATCAAACCCTTACAATCGTGTGTGCAAGGACTGGTCAAATAACGTAACTCTCGATGCAAGATCAAAGCAGTGTTTCATTCACTCACAACAGTGAGCAGAACCTAGTTTGTTTTTACACGGCTGGTTTCCTCTTTTGGACTTTTCGGCTGTAGTCTGGTGGTCGGCCTGTTCTCATTTTTTGCTAGTCCTCAGCCACCTATGAATGGGCCATTTGTTTTACAGAAGCAACCATTTCTTTTTATCTTTCTAGACCACCTTAAAAATATTGCATGTCAGCCTTCTCAAGCTGAACTGGCAGTAAACACGGACATAAAGATGCAAGACTTCCTGATTTACTGTCAATCACATTGTGATCTCTGTGTACCAAATAAGCGTTCTATTTATACTTCAATCAATGTGCAACTTCTTGCCTTTTCCCTCTTCTACTTTATGAAAAGCACTAGAAACTACTGTCTTGTAAATGAGAGAGAGAAAGTTTACACCTGTATCTTATTTTGTGGACTGCAAAATCTGGTATCAGGCTGTGCTTTTTACCATGTGAAAACAATCTCCCTTGCTGCATATATTTCAGTTTTCCCCCAAATGTCCATTTTTTCCCAGCTAAAACAGTTAGAAAAATACACCCAACTTCGGCCACACCAAGGGGAGGCTCTCGGAAGTTAAAATACAACATTATTCTCTTTGAGTGAAAAGGGCAACTCTAACCCATAATAGGGAATAGGAGCTAACCCCTTGAGAAGACCCAGGAGAAAAGTATTAAAAATGGACAAAAATAACTTGCAAAAAGATGCAAGGGAGTGCAACCTCTTGTTAACACATTATTCCCTTTCTTTAGCTCAGCAGAAGTGTTTCTCCGTTTGTTTTTTTTAAGTGGGATAAGAATGGAAAAGATGCCAGTCAAGAAATGAAGCTAGCAAGAGGTTGATGGTAATTCTAAGCTAATGTAAAAATACACGAAGTCAAAGTCTTGCTTACATGATGCACCATTTGCTTCAATTCTGTTTAAGAAACAAGAAAAATGACCCAACGAAGAGCAGGATGTTGTACTTTGTGTGTAAAAGGAAAGAGAAATGCATGAATGAGGGAAGGAAGGTGTGAAGGTATCTTCTAGGTGGAAGAACTTTGTGAATCGATGCAAAGCCCATGAATAAGCCATCCTGGAATGCAGAAAAGTTTGGTAAGAAGATCTCCAGTCCCCCAAAGATGGGGACGTGGAGGCTAAAACATAGGAAGAACAATTGCAGGAATTGGGTCTGTCTAGCCTGCTGAAAAGAAGGACTAGGGGTGACACAATAGCATGCGTTCCAATATTTGAGGGGCTGCCACAAAGAAGAGGGAGTCAAGCTATTCTCCAAAGCACCAGAAAGAAGGACAAGAAGCAATGGGTGGAAACTGATTAAAGAAAGAAGCAACCTGGAACTAAGGAAAAAAATCCCTGATAGTAAGAACAATCAACCAGTGGAACAGCTTGCCTTCAGAAGTTGTGGAAATACAGCGGAGAGATAACACCTGGCATCTAACAATAGCAATAGCACTTATGTACTGCTCCACAGTGCTTTGCAGCCCTCTCGAAACAGTTTACAGAATCAGCATATTGTCCCCCCACTATCTAGGTCATCATTTTACTGGCAGGATGGAAGGCTGAGTCAGCCTTGAGCCCCGTCAGGATCGAACTGCTGGCAGTCAGCAGAGTTAGCCTGCAATACTGCATTCTAACCACTGCGTCACCACGGCTCTACATTATTGCCAAATACCTTAGAAAGCCTCATCGGGAGCAAACAATAGAACTCACCCCATTCATAGTAGCTTGTCCATAGGTATTGAAGTTTCCACCATTAAAATTGGCATTTTGACCATTGAACTGATCAGTAGGCTAAAAAGAGAAAAGTCAAAAACATTTGTTACTAGAGTAATCTGGGCGCCGATTCCCAAGGCAGGAGTTATCCATCAATCCAGTTCCATCCCACCTTGATTCCAAAGCAGTACTTCTCAACTTTAAGATGGATGGACTTCAAGTCCCAGGATTCCCCAGCCAGCATGGGAGGTGAAGTCCACATACCTTAAAGGGGCCAAGGTTGAGAAATGTTGCTCCAAAGGATACTAAGTAGGGCATAATTCTAGCCTCATTTTATCCCAAGAGCAAACAATGACAAACAGAAGATTGCTGAATTCTCATGTTACTCTAGAGTCTGACCCCGCTAGTAATTTTTTGATCAATTTTCTTCAGCCCAAAAGAGGGCTTAGGAATTGCCTAACCATTATAGGATTTTTTCCTCAGGTCTGATTTAAAGTCCTTCCACCCATATTATGTTTATGTAACTCTTGATCTTAGTACAGGCAGTCCTCAACGTATGACCACAATTGAGGCCAGAATTTCCACTGCTAAGCAAGGCTATCGAGTGAGTTGCACCCAATTTTAAAACCTTTTTGTCTTCAGTTTTAAGCGAATCACTGCATATGAAATGGCCTGTAAATGAATCTGGCTTCCCTTATCGACTTTGCTCAAAAAAACAGCTGGGAAGATTGCAAATAACCATTGTAAGCATATGCTAATTGCCAAGGGCCTGAATTTTGATCGTGTGACTGTGGGAGGATGTGATGGTGTAACTGTGGCGACCTGTTTAAGTCACTTTTTTTAGTACCATTGTAACTTCAGTCACTAAACGAATAGTTGTAAGTAAAGGACTACCTGTACAGTATATACTATAGCATTATTGTTCTATTGTTGGACTGAGACTGTACTAAAGAAACATCTGTTCATCGCCATCTATACAAGACACCAATGTGTAGCTTAGTTGGGCTGGCACAGTATGGAAAGATAGCCTTGCCCAACAGGGTCTTCTGCAGAGGGATGTAGCTTTTCTACTGAAAAGACTATGCTGGCTACGGATTTGGAGAAGGGAAATCAAATCTATTTGAAAGAGAGACAGACTGAGGAACAATTGACTGTATTGGATTAAGTCCCAAGAAACAATGTGGGTTTTTTTCTTCATTGCTGGCTTACTGTATAACAGGGGTGTCCAAACTTGGGAACTTTAAGACTTGTGGACTTCAACTCCCAGAATTCCCCAGCCAGCTGGAGAATTCTGGGAGTTGAAGTCCACAAGTCTTAAAGTTCCCAAGTTTGGACACCCCTGCTGTATAACCTTGAGAGAACATTTTCTTCTGCCCTGTGAAATTATTCAATCAACCTGCACTGACTCTAGTTGGGAAGAGTTGTTCTTATGACTGCTAGCTGAGGATTAGAACGTAATATTTTATTAGAACCTTAAAGGCACTCTTTCCCCAACTGGTATTTTAGGGATTGTGGGTTTCCCGCTTTAGAATTCTCCATTGCCCAGAATTTTGGGAACTGAAGATCCCACATCTGAAGGCCATCCAGGATGGAGGTGGCTTTCCTTACAAAATCATCAGAATAATAGCGAAAAGCCAGCGGAAATAGAGATATTTCCCTCCTTCCTTAGGGAGATGCTCTCTTGATGCATTCATCATTCCATTAGGAATCTGCTCTCTCTCCTTACAGAATGAATGTCTGTAGGTCTCTTTCACCTTCACTGAGAATCTGGTACAGCTGTTACCATAGCAACGGAGTACCTTATAGTATGGGCCGCTCGCACTGGAGGCAGAGAGATAATGGCTCATTCCCTGTTGCAGTGGCAACCGGTGACCAGGATAGGAGGGGGATGGAGCAGATGGTTGAGGCACATTCGTGGCATACTGTCCGGCTTGAGAGGGATACTGGCCACCTTGTATATACTGTTGTCCTGGATAACCCTGGAAGAGAGCCAGAAAAAAAAAGGCAGCTGAGAGATAGTCACACACAATGATGCTGCCTAAATCTGCTTTCAAAGTAATAAATCGAGGAAGGGATTAACAAAAAGCACATCAAGGTTTCAGTGAGTTTAGGCATCTCCTGGAAAAATCAACTGGGAGTGGTTGAAGGGCGTCTTGTGTCTCTGCTATCCACTGGCCCCGTAGCCCATCAAATCCTGGAAAAATGTTTGTCCCACCCAATCTTCCCTGGCTCTGGGAGCCTCAGAGAAATGCTGGGGTGGGGGTGGCGGTGGGACCCTAAGTAGCTTGCAAATGGCTCACCTCTGTGCTGAAACGTTATGGGGAACTCTGCTGGATGCCCTCACATCTTACTTGGGACGGTCTCCTGGCGTTAATTTCTTTTCTAGATTTGATTGGAGGGTGGCAGGTGTGGTCTCTGCCATCTTGTTTCAGGGTACTGTCAGTGAGACTAAACGACTCAGCAAGGGCACCGCTTCGGCCAGTTAAGAGACTAACAAGTTTCCTAATTGTAGGCATCCCAGATCAGACCAAGACTGCTAATTGCTAGGCTCTATTCCACTCATTTTTTTAGCCTGGATGAAATCTTCAGACCCAGGAAATGGGCAGCGATCAATATTTCAGGAGGGAGCCCAGAATGCCCAACATACTTAATAATTCTAACATACTTTCCTGAGATTCGCTCTTTCGGTTTATCTCTTGCAATAGTTTCACCACCTCATGCTATTTTGATGTCACAGATCCTTTTATGAAGCTGGGAGTACAAGTAGCTCTCAACCACAAGTGAGTCAAACATTGCTGTTGTTAAGTGAGACACTTGTTCAGTGAGTTTCGCCCCATTTTACGACCTTTCTTGTCATAGTTGTTAAGTAAATTGCTGCAGTTGTTATGTTCGTAGCAGGTTTGTTAAGTGAACCTGACTTCCCCATTGACTTTGAGAAGGTCGCAAAAGGGGATCCACATGACTCTGGGACACAGCACTGTCGTATATATGAGTCAGTTGCCAAGCGTCTGAATTTTGATCACATGACTATGGGGCTGCTGCAAAGGTGGTAACTGTGAAAAATGGTCATCAGGCACTTTTTTCTGTGCTGTTGTAACTTTGAACTGTTCACTAAATGAACTGTTGTAAGTCAAGGACTGCTATAATTTGGGGTAGGAAGAATCCCAGGTTCCATCCCTTCCTGTTTCTGCCTTATCCTTTCCTTTTCCTTAGACTGAGCCCTTGTAGTTGGATGTAGGATGTTGACTAGCTTCTGCAAAGTCTGCGCTCTGTGACCTGGTCTCTAGGCAACACACCCACAAGTACTCAAAAGCTAGTATTCACTGTTTACTACACCACTCTTCCTTAATTCTAGTGTAACTTCCTATTCCTTCACTACTTCTTTTTTGTGAATAAGTCTTTTATTTGTCTTGGGCTGCTTCAGCGATTTTACTTTCCCAAACACAATCACCCCCTCCTGTCCTCTCACCCTTTGGCCTACTGGAATTATATGCCCAGTCCTCCAAGGTCAGGTTGGTTGAAAATTCTAGAATGATAGCACAATGGGATGACACTCAGATGGGGAAAACCGACACTCCTTGGCAAAGGAATGCAGGTTGTAACTTTAGGCTCCAAAGCTTGAGCTCCAAAAACCCTTCTACCTTTGATACATACCTCGCTGGAGTAAGTTCTCTTGACATTTTGCCGGGGTATCTGCTGGCCTTGGGGTGGGGTTGGGTAGCCATGCTGTGGCATCCTCTGCCCAGCGTACAGGGCGCTCATTGCAGGACTCCGTGCTGTGTTTATGTTCATGGGTGACATCCCAGAGGCGTTCAACATGTTGGCTGGATTCATCCCGGGAGGTATGTTGGCTGGTCCTCGAGGCCCCGAATGAGGGAGGAATTGATTGTTGAAAGGCTGCCCGGCATTCATCTGCAGAAAAAGAAAAGGGGAAGAAGTTAAATAGCATCCAACCCAAAGTTAGGTTTAGGGAAATGGGTAGGTGGACTCAACTACACCGTGCTGGATGTTATAGTAGTCACAGTTCTAATGTTTCCATTCAATTCAAGCTGGCATTTCAGCACCAGACAGGCACGAAATGGCACATCAACTGTCAGCCATAGCAGTCTCATTTGCAGGTTCCTCACTTTGGCTCACAATTATTTCAACTCTTAAGACTTTGCAAAGTTGACTCTGCTCATTTCTCAGTGAACAGCCCCCTCATTTTGATGCGTAGATTTGGGGCCAAACAGCTAATGACCCCTCCCTTCTTTGTGTATTCTGACTACCAGGATTTATTATTTTTCTACATCGGCTACGCCAGCTTTGATGGACTAGCGGTTGTCTTCTTGTTACGTGCACAGTCCATACCCTGAAGCTGCTGAAGGCTAGATCCAAAGAATGACACTGTGTCTACTTGTACACACAAGATCTCTGGCACTTCAGTAAAGGGAGGTAAAGGCCAAGTAAAAGCCAAGGAGAAATAGTTTGGGATGTTGTGTAGTTGGCGGTCAAAATAAACCATGAACTGGAAGAGTTGACACTTGTGCAGCCAGTTTCAGACGTTCACAGGGAGCCATATAGAAAGTTTGAAGGTCATCTTGATCAACATTATAGAATGCTGTGATCCCGACCTCCTTGCAGATGACTAGAAAGACCTGATTTCTAAGCATCAGAGGGAATATCATCTCTCGGCTGAACATCTCTCTCTCTCTCTATGGATATGTCGAATGAAATTTCCTTCTACCTAATTGCTGTCACCATGGCTTTCATCCCTGTGTCTATCTCTGCAGGAAAAGAGAAGAAATCTACCTCATAATTTGCCTTCTAAAGTTGTGGATGCACCATCACCAGTAGCCTCCCACTGTCCAATACGATCCCACAGAGTTTGCCTCCTCAGGGTGCCGTCGGCCAGACAGTGTTGGCTGGTGACCCCCAAGGGGAGAGCCTTCTCTGTGGGAGCGCCTTCCCTCTGGAATGAGCTGCCCCCGGAACTTCACATAATCCCCGACCTCCAGTCCTTCCGACGCGCCCTAAAAAGTTGGCTTTTCCAGCAAGCCGGCCTGGCCTGTTAATTTTATCTAATTTTTAAAATATTATTGTTATATTAATTGGGTTTGGGTTTTTTGGATACTTATCTAATTTCCTTTTAACTTTTGTGATATATTTTTTTTTATGTTGTAATGTTTAATGCCCTTTGGGAGAAGGGCGGCATATAAATCCAATAAATCCAAATCCAATCCAATCATTGTAAGCTTTAAAGAAGAGACTGTTGTCTGACATGGTATACAGTCTCTTGCTTGAGCAGGGGGTCCAAGGTCCCTTCCAACTCTTATTCTGCTCATTGTTCATGGTGACAGGAACTCCTCAGTTACTTCCAAAAAACACACAGCCCTGCTGCCCTGTATTATTCACACAATTTCATTATTTGACTTCAGCCCATATTCTGACCAGAGAACGGAAAGAGGAGGAGAGAGTTTATGCTCATTGAGTATTCCAGGAGTGGACAACCTGTGACTTGTGGACTGGCTGCATGTGATTCCTTGACTTTCTGAAGTGGCACCATCTTTGGGTAGGTGCTACCGAATGCTTCATAATTCTGCCTCTTGGACTTGTATCACAAAGTATAAATAGATGGCACATCTCTCCCATCATGCGTCTCTTCTTCCATCTGGTTAGCACTTTCCATCACTCTTATCCCACATGAAACAAACATGCTCAGCTTACCGCTCCATACTGACTCAGCTCCTGGCTCTGCTTTTCTTGCAAGGCAGCAACTGTGGCTGTAGCCGTGGCCGTGGCTGTGGCAGCCGCGGCTGCTACAGCAGCTGCAGCGGCTGCTTGGGTGAAGTCTGCCGGGGGTCTCCCAGTATGAGAAGGAATGCCCATTCCCCCTGGGCCGTTTGGGCTCCCTGCATAACTAGAGAAAAGACGGGGTTTATAGCCAGATGGCACATGCTCTGTACACTCTAATGATGGCCACAATCTAGTTAATTAATTTAATTAATTTATTAAACTTCTAGACCGCCCCTTCTCCTCGAAGGGACTCGGGAATCCTTTTTTTCTTCGCAGTCCAGAGAGGGTGTGGGTTTTGCACGCTGCCTATATCCTATGGATGGGGCTTTGCTTGTTTGCACAGCCTGGCTGCTGGCATGCTGCAGACCAGTGCTGGTCCACAGACCCCCGAATTAAGGGATCGCAGAACTGCTGCTAAGTGGAGGGAAAACAAGTACAGGAATTGTGTTGTTTAGGAACCATGAACGGAACGGAGAGAAGGGCAAGCATTCTGTCCTGTTGTTTTTTTAAAGGAACCGGCTATGAATATTTTAATCTCAAATACATTGGTCATAAACTACATCGCTCTCAGCTTCTGAGATTCCTGTCCAAATTATAACTGCAACCATTGGGATAACTTCTTTTGTTGTTTTGCAATGTGGTTGGACAGATATGCATGCATGCGTGGAGCAAGTAAAAGATCACAGGAAATCAAGATTAAGATGTGGGATGCACAACATTAAAAAGGGAGAGACAGAGAAAGCATGCTTCTTTCTAGGCTCCCAGATGCTGGTTGCCAAACCCAATTCCTCAGATGCTAATGGCAGGGTGGATTTCTACATCCTGGTAAAATTATTTGGAGATGCAGTAAGAATTCCCATTGTATCTTCAGCTTCCATGCAGTGGAAGGAGCTGAGATGCCCACTGAGGCAAGGAAAGATGACGATGTACAAGTAAAAGGTCTGGGAGATTAGGCAACCAGACCTGTGATGATGAGATGGCATCACACCCACACACCCTTTCCCCACTGACTTGGCAACAGGCATAGGAGAAAGGGGCTGACTCTGAGTGCAATTACTAACAAGCTCATCTCTTCCTATCTCTCTGGTGACTCTCCTCCTCTCACGGCACATGGGGTTGATTCACTAATTACATGGAAACATTAAAGAAGGAATGTTATAACTCTTTTAGGGTTCCAGGGAAAAAAGAAAAAGACATTTTTTTCCCGAGAGAGAGAGAATAGACAGGGGTGAGTAGCTGGGGAGATTCTTAGAATGGGTTCCCACTAACCCATGGTTTGCTTAGCCACACAAACTCTGGTTTACAAATTGCAGGAAATATTCCTGCAACTCCTCCAAAGGAGCGTCTATTTGCTTAGCCTTAGTACTCCCCTATGCTCTGCCCCTAAGCTCTGTGAATTCATGGTCTGTCAGAAACCACACCAACAAGCCAGAGGAAAACAAATATAGGGGTACCTCATTACTCAACTCTTCTAAAAGTTGTCGAATTTGGTACTTGATGCATTTTGGTGCAAAAAAATTTGTCCCAATACTTGTTGTTTGTTTGGTTCTTGATGCACAAGCTGGAAGCTGTCATTGTCGGCTACCTCATGACTCACTATTCTTTCCAGCCAAAACAAGGGGTCACATATTAGTCGCATGGTTTTTTTTTTTGGCCCTCATCATTTTTAGTACTCAACATGCCCGAACCAATTAACAATGAATACCAAGGTAACACTGTACATGGAACTGCATGGAATGGCATGTCCTCCAGGAGTCTTTGAGCCAAGTCTATGATGTAACCAGGGTGCATCAAAAGTAATTTTTGAAGGCTCCACTACAGGTATGTTTGTCAAATTATGAAGGCTGGAACTTATTTCCAGAACACCACAAGACTTCTGTCTTTAGCATAGGACAGCTTTTATAGACAAGGGTAGGCAATTATTGAGCATGTGTAATAGAGAATATTAAATTCTGAAAAGCAATTGGGAATTTCATTCTCTGGCTTTAATGAGGCAGAGCAGCTTAGAAATGTGAAACGAGAAAACTCAAATAAGGAGCTTGTGGCTCCAATGAGCTGAACTCTTAAGAAGGCCGTCGTTTGCCAGATATGAGTGAGAGAAGCAGGGAGAAGTTCCTTCCGAGCCCCAGATATGACAATCATTAAATGGGTGAATGGATGAATGTTTAATCAACAATGGAGTGCTATATAATTTTGTTCAAAAATAAGCTGTTGAGGAGGATTAATTCCTAGACAGGCATAGCACTGCCCCCTGATTTAACTAAACTGCTGATGTTGAAAAATGCTGATTGGAGCTAAGGTCTCCATGCAGGAGAGAGGATGAGATATGAGAAACTTCCCTACAAGTGGAAGATCTCTCTCACTTGTAGAGGTTGCACAAACAGAGAAGCCTTTCAGTTTGTTTGCTAGGAACCTTTAGCTTTTCAGATTATAACCAAATTTACTGCCTTTCAAGAAGACCATCAGTTTTGAAGTGAGCACCAAACAAAGAAATAAAACACAAATGGGTAATCAACAGCTCAATGATAACTACCATAGGAAGAGAAAAATGCCACCAATGAACCACCTCTCCTGGTGGCTCAATGCACAATCGCTTGTTTAGTTGATTGAACACTAGTAGTTCCAAGAACAACCAACCAGGTGAAATCCTAGCAGGACATCAGGTTGTGTAACTCATCCAAGACAGGCTTGGGGCATCATGTATTGTGTGACTTTTGCTCACTGTGATTGTTTCAACAAATTAACAATTTGTTAATGATTTCCCATCAAAGGCTCCAGATCTGCTGATCCAATTTGCCAGCCAGGACCTACCTTGTGGTGAAGCCCGGCCCTCCAGGGTATGAGTTGCGACTGTACATCCCAGGTTGCACGTAACCTTTGCCTGTGGAACCCTCGGGGAAAGGCTGCTGCCCCATAAATTGTGGTGAGTTCATGCCAGAGCCACTGCTGGCCATCATGGGATTGCCGGCGGTGTTTCCTCCAGGACCCATGGGGTTTCCAAACACCTGCAAAGATAAAGGGAGGCAAAAGAGTTCAGCTAGATCAGCAATGCAAGGATCTACTGGTGGTCCAGCAAGATGTGAAGAGGGATGAGATAGGAGATCTGAGCCCAGACAGTTAAAAGAATCAGGTTTCTAGGTCCAGAAATTCCTTTTGTATCAGAACTGAGTTTACATCCAGTCCCATCAGCTTCCTCTGCACAATGCATCTGTCAACACCCAGATATATGAGGAGGACTGGCAATTCTTTTTCTTAGAGAATCTCAGCAACTTGCTGCAAAAAGCACTAGAGGTCAACTGGATTTCTCTTTCATTTCTTTGTAGACTACGTAAATTCAGGCTTGCAATCCCTAAAGGTATGGTGTGTGTATGGGGGAATGGGGAGGGGGAATCAGGGAGCTTCTTTGAGCTTTTAAAAACCACATAAAATTTATAGGACAAAGAAAAATTAGGAATGGCCCATCCTAGCCAGATACCTGCTGCCAATGTGTCTACCAAACCTCAAACTTTGGAATTGCTCAGGCTATTTAATCTGGAGTAAATAACAAATACCTGCTATTGTTAAGTTAAATATCAGTAAAGAGTGGAACCCAGAGAGGTTCTGCTTCCTGACTTTTTTCAGAAGGACTTCATTGGGTTGAACCCAACACCTTCATTTATATTACTCTGATTTTTACAAATATTATTTCTCTGAATTCCTTTCATTTGAACTCAGATGAGACTCAGGTAATTTTGAGATCCAATTCCATTTAAACAGTCCAAACAAAAGCAAACATGTGAAGACTTTTTCTTCCCTGCCAGGCCTCAAAGCTGAAAGAGGCAATTGTGTTGCTTGTGAAAAGCCCAACATCTCTTCCTCATCAGATGAGACTTCGGTTGAGAATGTTTGGTAATTCCTGGTCAGTCTAATATCTCACCAGCAGATGTCAGAAAAAGAATCATAAAGTGTCGGGTTAAACCCAATGAAGTCCATTCTCAGTTTACTGCAGGACTGTAGCCCAGACATTATCTCACAACTAGCCTACTTCACAGCCTTGTTGTAGGGAAAATGGAAGGAAGAGCTACTAAAATGCAGCTTTATGCTTCTGGAGGAAAAGTAGAATATACATTTAATGAACGATGTTGAATCAACATTCAACTCAGGCCTGTTCAGACACACGTCCCAAATGAATTTGAAGAAAATCATTTCCCAGGAAAGCACATGTCACGGTGGCAATTTTAACTGCTTTTAAGTGCGAAGGAGACCTACTGAACGTGGAGGGAATGCTTAGAATTGTGTTATTAATTTAAATTGTAAAATTTGCAAGGTAGAGAGCTGGAATGACACATGGTTCATTTTACATATTGCTTGCTCGCCTTTAAGCTCGCTTTTATAAACAAATAATTTTATCTCCTCTTAAGCCATAAATGTTTTCAGTTTGTTTTGTGGATTGAGCTTCTGGCTTTACCAAAATGAAACTGTGAAAACTAATTAGTCTAAAATCTCTCAGTGTCGTTTGCCTTTACTGTAACAAATTAACATAGCTACTTCCTTTGGAAACTTTCACTCTGCATAGTATGGCCTCATTCCTTGCAAAACAGTTGAAGATTGAAATGTACCAGAAGATAGAAGACCTCAAGCTAGTAGATGAGTTTTAGATAAACAAAAATAAAACATTTATGTGGAAAGACTGGTACTAGGCCTGGAAGTAAACTTTCTCTCTCTCTTGTTGTTTTTTTACCTGTTTTGCATCAGGAATTGGGGTGGGGTAGGGCTTCGCAGGGAAAGTCCCTTGTGTGAATCTTGGTAGATTATCTACCAGCTCTCTCTGCTAACGTGAAATCTCGTGGATCAAACTGAACAGGGATGGCAGAAGGCTCCACTGGGAATTTTGTCATGTAGATGACTTGTTTCTGGCCCTCCTTTCAGCAGAGATGGGGAAGTCCTTTCACTGCCCTCCTCTTTACCTGCAGTGCCTTTTTGAGGAAAAGGATGTTTATGGGGGGGGGGAACCCTCCACTGGAAAGGAAGAAGACTTGGATTGTGAAAATTCACCTTTTTTCCCATGTATTGCTGCATGGAGTTGCATGAAGCTTGGAGTGGGAATTTTAAGGGCAGCTCAAATATAATTTTAAGTGAAAATCAACTCTCTGATCCACCCCCTGTAGAAAAGAAGGGTCCAGGGACATCTCCTCCAGGCTCTTACTTTAGCAAAATTTGACAGGGGGTTGAACCCCATATCCACTCCCCATCCACCCACCCACCCACCGTCCTCTTCCCATCCCCCTTTTGAAGGCTGCAAAGGGTACCTGGCTTTGGGATGTGTTGCTGACGCCCCAAACAGTGGTTACCACCGAGAGAGATCCTGCAGGCTGATTGGTATTCTGTTGCCAAGGAACTGACTCGTAGGCATATGAACCATCACTAGAGAGGAAAACAAAACAACACACGGTTGATGTGCCATGTCAGTAATTAGGAACCTCTGGGGAAGTGTTCAGAGAAGGGGCGCAGGGGGAAACAGGGGTGGAATTTGCAACTGGATATGAGGAAACGGCAAGCAAACCATCCTGAGCAAATTAGAAAAAAATATAGGATTGCTACATAGTTATGGGTCATGATCATAAAATGAAGCCTCCGTTTTCAGCAAATCCCAGGCAGGAGGAAGACAGCAAAATCACAAAGGGGAATTTGCAGGCAGTTTTGAGGGGACGTGTGTTTTCCAGAACCTCTGCTGGCTCTTGCTCTGTGCACTTACAGGCTTACTACAGGGCAGCCGCTAAACCCTATGGAGGAGAAGAACCTTAGGATTCCTAAGGAAGGGTGGGGCAGATCCTAGGAGGTCAGCATCCCCCCTCCACGCCTTATTTTGCCGTCTGCCCATTTTATGGTCACCTTCTTTCAGTACCTTGAAGTATCCAGTCTGCAGCTTCAGCTAGTCGTTCCCTCACCCCAAAATTCAAGGAACTGCAACGGATTCTGCTTTATCCCTACTCTGCTAATCTCCTTAAAGGCCAATTGAAAGTGCGCCTTACAGGTAGTCCTCAACTTACAACCCTTCATTTAGCCGCTGTGTGAAGTTACAACGACTTCAACCAGTCCTCTTACAACCACTGCAGGCCTCCCACAGTCATGTGACCAAAGTTTTAGATGCTTGGCAACCAATGTGTATTTACGATAGTTGCAGCTTCCTGGGGTCTGTTGGGAGTATACTCCTAGTGTTGGGTAGGCAATATATATATATCTATATACAATAACAAATGGTCATTGTTCCTTTAAATGGGTGAATGTACTTACCAGCTGTAATTAACTTTACAATAAGAGGGAGTCAGGAGAGCTCTCTCTCTCTCTCTTTCTGCTTGTCCTATGCTTGATAACTACTTGCTCGCTTGATGACTGGAACGTGAACTGCGACTGTAAGCAATTGTTTGTTCTTTGAATTGTGTTTGGACATATATCTACTATCACTGCTTGTGAAGCAATTATTAGTAGTAAAGCTACTTGTTTTTACTAGCAGTATCTGAAACTCTATTCGTGTGCTTTTTTTTTCTACTAGCAACGTTCTTTCTCTCTCTAGCTGTACATTCCGCTGCGCTATTTTCTGTCTCCCAATGAGATACCCTTAACAGGGTCACGTGACCACCGCTGGCTACTTTCTCAGCTGACTTCCAACAAGCAAGGTCAAAGGGGCGGGGGGAGCTAGATTTGCTTAACAATTGCATGACGGATTTAACAGCTGCAGTGATTCACTTAACAACTTTAAAATTGCGCACATCTGCTTAGCAACAGTAATCCTGGTTCCAACTGTGGCTGTAATTTGAGAACTGCATGCACCCCCTTCCTTTTATTAGGTGGTTACTTCAAATGGAAAACAAGAATTGCTGCTCACTCAGGGATGGGAAACTCTGCATTCCACCCCAAGAGCTCCATTGTATTTCCAGCCTTTTTTACAACCCTCATGGCTGGAGGCATCAACGAAAGGAAAAGAGGATGCTGAGCCCTGTGCCCACATTACAACAGTTGTCGAACAGCAAACCTACAGGATCATCAGATGAGAAGAGGCATGTGGAGAAAGCTGATAGAGGAGGCGAGCTGTATCATACTCACCCATGCGGGGTGGGAGGGAGCGATGGTTTCATTGGGTTCATGGAGGTCATTGGCTACAGGGAGGTGAAGGGGCTGGGTGCAGGATCCAAGGCCACACAGGGAGACCGGTCACTGCCTCTCAGATGTCACAGCAGCAGATAAAACTAGAGGGAAGCAGGCAGGAAGCAAGATGTTAGCAGCTGCACAGAAACACAGGAAGTTTCTTATTCGAAGTCAGACTGTGGGTCCCAGAATTACATGCAGTATTTCCCCACCTGGGAAGCTTCCAGAGATGTGGCCTTCTGCGATTCCCATGCTGGTGGGAAATTCTGGGACTTGAGATCCATACCCATATTTCTGGAAGCTATCCGGGATTGGAAAAAACTGTGATGAACCAACGGGCAACATCTACCCGGGGTTCCAGACAAGCAATTGGGTGCATGAAGTAGCCAAACCATGCCTTTTATTCTAGTCCAGAGGGTGAGCTTTCTCCCCACTTCCATGTTATCTTCTCAACACACTTGCAAAGAAAGTGGGACTGAGGAAGATGGGAGACCAGGCCAAAGTGCCCAAATGAAGATACTTGAGCTTTACCTCCTCCAAGGTCAACACCCTTGCTTATGATTTATGACTGACCCCTCAAGTGGCAACTTCTCCAAACCAAGGTGGCTGGGTGGAGCTGACCGCCCAAGACACATGCCAATATACAGAGCTCCTCTATCAAAAAACACGTGCTCTCTTGGCCTTGATGATAGGGCCTCCCTCCCTGGTTCCCCTTGTGTCCTCAGATAGCCTCTTCTCCTCCAACAGAGTCAAGGCCAGGAGTGGGTGGCAGAGCTGGCACCCAGTCAACCCAACGACTTTGAGCTCTTTTGTTCTGAAGCAGCCAATGTCTCCCCGCCCCTTTCCAAGATGCCATGTTTAATTTCTAGGCAGTGCAGGTAGAAGCCAAATGCACACCTCTCGTCTCTTCTCTTCCACAATGATTTGTCTGTGGCTCTCCTCCCTAGTTTTCCTGAGGGGAAGTGGCCCCATTTGTTTAGCATAGGCTTTCGGCTCTGACTACGTCAACTTTATACAGCGGCCAGAAGGAACTTGGCGTACTGCCCAGATATGGCAAAACAAGGTCCTGGCAGGAGCAAGCTGTCGAGCTGGCCTAGTTACACCAGATTAACTCTGTGTTGCCCGCAGCTTCCGGACCCACTCAAGAATGCACATCCATCACTCTACCTGATCATCTATCTGGCCCTTGGAACCTGAAAGTGCCAACACATTCCTTGTTATCACGGAACCAAACAGAAGAAGACACTATTCAGGGGAGGGACACCACGAAAAGCAGTTTTATCCACTCAATAGTCAAGATTTGCAACCTGTTTTCCATGCATAGATGGTGCTGAAATGTATCTCCAACAGTACTGGCTAGATAACATGGTCACTGGCGAGGGAACTTGGGAGCAGAAACCTCCAAAGGACCACAGGTGGTCCATTCTATCATTAAAGATAGCAGCTAAGTTCACACAACATGCCCAGCCTTCATGGGGTCAAATGTGGTCTGATTATGACTTAGCATGTGCAAGCTAAGGTGCAAACCTAGACATTTGGGTATAGACAACGAGCTGTTTGTAAACCACCCATGAGTTAGAGCACCCTGTGAAGCAAAATCTGTATGGCTGCAGAGAGAGAGCTGCCTCAACATTCAGGGGTGGGGTGGTAGGTCTGAATAAAATAGTGGCTTTACGGGAAATAAGAACCCTTAGCTTTACATAGGTAAAACGAAGAGTTGTTTAATGTGTTAAGAAAGAGAGAAGAGACTGCTGGGAAAGAGACTGAGGAGGAGGAGGAGATTCTAGAGTAAGCCCAATCTCCTTGACCAGACTCTAGGAAACAGGCATCTCTTTCTTCTGCTGTTCCCCCCCCCCCCCGCCTCCCAGATTGTGTAGATAGTGGGAATGACATAGTAAGAATACTACAGCAAACATGCCCAGGCAGATCTAATTAACTCCACTTAGCTTTGGGGAGGAACCATGGGAAACCTTATGTTTTCAGCCCCTCCTCCCCACCCCCAACCTGCTCTTCAAGAGTAAAGTAAAAATTAGGGAGAGAAACACCCCCCCCCCATTCTTCCCATTACTCATCCTTTGCAGAATAGCAATAGCACCTAGACATATACTGATTCACAGTGCTTTACAGCCTCTCTAAGCATTTTGCAGTCAACATATGGCCCCCAACAATCTGAGTCCTCGTTTTACCGACCTCGGAAGAATAAGAAGGCTGAGTCAATCTTGAGCCAGTCAGGATCGAACTGCTGGAAGTCAGCAGAATCAGCCTGCAATAATGCATTCTAACCACCATGCCACTAAACTATGTGAACAAGGTTCTATGTTTCTCAACCTTGGCAACTTGAAGATGTCCGGACTTCAACTCCCAGAATTCCCCAGCCAGGCTGGCTGGGGAATTCTGGGAGTTGAAGTCCGGACATCTTCAAGTTGCCAAGGTTGAGAAACATTGTTCTAGAGGGCAATGTTTTCAATATTAAGCAAAAATCAAGAACATGAAATATAACCTCAAACTGATAAGTTATATTAGAGTCAAATTTTGATGGATGAGTTATTGAGAAAACACATGGAACCTGGATACTTAAATAATCAGCATGTCTCCCTAAGATCGCACATTATGTGTGAGCATATTGATTCTCTTTCCCCTAGGGTAGTTTGGGTTTTTTTTTTATTCAGTCATTTTCTTTACTGGCTTTTTCATCTTGAGAAGAAAGGAACCAAAAACAGCCTCCCCCCAAAAGAGGGATTATGATGTTGTGGAGCGGAAGGAAGAAAGAATAGAACAGAAACACATTCTAGAGAAAAGATTTCTCACTGCTTTTAGAGCAAGGTAAGGCTGCGGGACTTTCTTTGGCTGAGCGAGTCTCATTGACACACTGATCAGCTCCCACTGATGTCTCATTGGGTGTAAATCAACGATCAGTTGTGGGGGGGGAAGGGGGAGCGGGACACAATTCTTAAGAACGCCTGGAACAAACTTTAGCCGGTTTTGTTCAGGACTGCCTTTAACAGGTTGATGGTTAGGGGAAAATATAAATCCACATAGAACAGGTATTTCTATTAGTTTTAACAGCATCGGAGCGCCTGGTGGAACAAGGACCATGGTGCTTGTCGAGAAGTACAAGTAGTCCTCAAATTACGACCACTGGTTTAGCAACCATTTGAAATTACAATAGCACTAAGTGACTTATGACTGGTCCTCAGACTTACAACCATCACAGCATTCCGACAGTCATGTGATCAAAATTTGGCAAGAGGCATGTATTTACAATGGTCACAGTGTCCCAGGGTCATGTGATTGCGATTTGTGACCATCTCAGTTGGCTTCTGACCAGCCAAGTCAACGAGGAAGCTGGATTCATTTAACGACCGTGCAGTTCACTTAACCGCAGTGATTCACTTAACAACTGTGGCAAAAAAAAGTTTATAAAATCAGGCATGATTCGCTTAGCAACCGCCTTGCTTAGCAATGAAAATTCTGGTCCCTATTTGTGGTCAGGATTACAGGAGCCATGTTAGCGCAGTGGTTAGAATGCAGTATTGCTAGCTAATTATGCTGAACTGCCACAGGATCGATCCTGATTGATCAAGGTTGACTCATCCTTCCATCCTTCCAAGGTTGGTAAAACGAGAGCTCAGATTTTTGGGGGCAATAAAGGGATGTGGTAAACTGCTTGGAGAGGGCTGTAAAGCATTATGAAGCAGTATATAAGTCTGAAGTGCTATTGCTATAGTGCTATTATTTGTATATTCCCCTTTAATATGACTAATCCACTGAACTGCAATCCTACGCTGATGCTACAAGGATGGAGATGCCTGTTTGACATGACTGCAGTTTCCTAGGTCAGTGTTACCATCCATAAGGGCACACAGAAGCCTTGGTAACATGCCATAATGCAGGGCATGGCAATTGTGGCCCCTTTGTGATCTGGGGACTTTAACTAACCATGGTGGCTCTAGAATTCTGGGAATTGAAGTCCACAAGTCTTAAAAGTTGCCAAGGTTGGACTTTAAAACAGTCTTCTTATAATTCTTCCTATTGCATACTTCTTAGTAATCATTTCAGGGAATAATGGCTGGGTGGGGAAGACCCACAGAAGAAGAAGAAGAAACCCCAGTATACCACATGACCCATTTTCCCCAGTCCTTCATGTCCATGAGGTTCACACATCTCAAGGACATTATTTTGGAAAATATATGCTCAGTAGAATACAAAATGCAGCCGTCCATATTCATGCTGACTCAGGAATTCTGGGAGTTGAAGTCCAGAGGTCATAAAAGAGCCATCGTTGCCGTAAAGTACTACTTGCTAGTATACTTTTCAACAAGGACGGGCAGAAGAAACAAAAAGGGGGATTTCCGTGTTAGGTGACGGAGAAAGCAGAAAAGCAGGCCATCCTCCTTTGCCTGTATACCTCTGATCAGCTGGGACAACCAATTTAAACAAGGACATATTTCCCTTCTGGAATAGTTTAGACTTCTGGCTTTTTCTTCCCATTACTGGTAATCTTTTACTGTTCTCATTAACTATTTCGAAAGCTATTGGTTATTTATTTATCTTGCTGCATCCTAATCGAAGCACGTTGAGCCTAAGAAAATAAGATTTGCTGCAACTAAAGATATCCTTCTAACAGATCCTCTGCTCTATATATTGCTAGGAGACTCTGAACAATGAAAAAAAAAACACACACAGGGACAGCTTCTTCAGAAGGAAACCATGCTTAACCCCAAAATGAATTAGCTACTAAAAGATGGCAGAGTGTCAGACAGAAAAGAAAAAAACTCTCACTTAGATATGTGGGGTGGGGGAAAAAAAGGGGGACTTAAATCTCATGTGGTTTTTTTTTCCCCAAAAAAATATTGCCCTGCAAATATGCTGGCCTTCAGTTCCCATAATCTCTCACCAGCAAGGCTAGAGATTTTTGCGAACTCAAGGTCAACGCTTGCGGAGGACCTTGGGGGTCTGAGGAAGGTGTGACTCTTCCCCATAAAACATCTGATAGCAGCTTGGAAGAAAGTTTTGCTTGTGGGGAGGAAACGGGCAAGGGAGGAGGAGGAGGAGGAAAGAAAGGTTCATTTCTCAGCTAACCAAAACATACAATCTGACAGCTTCCAACTGTCAGTTGAAAACCCCATTTCCCACAGACAAAGCCATTGCCTCATCTGGAACGGGCCACAAGTCTTCTAACTGCTCTTCTGTACATTTAAAGAGAAAAAAAAAGGCTGCTGTTTTTGCAGTGCAGGGGGGGAAGGTGTGCCAAGAAGGGGAGTACAGAAACACTCATGCGGTGTGTGGAAGGGAAGGGCAGAGAACACAGCAAGAGCGGAGGCAACGAGCAGAGGGGGCAATTAGGGGGTCACTATGGTAGGACAAAGGGGTGACATGAGTGGGTCTACAGGGAAACCCTTCCAATTTTTTCATAGGAAGCTACAGATATACTTTCCCACTATAAACGGTTAATGAAAAAGAGGGGAAAAGAGGAACGGAAGGTATAAACACCTCCAGTAGTACTCCAAAGAATAAATGTAACTCGGGGTTGAATTGTGTTGTTTTTGGTTGTCTTTGAGCTTGGCTGTTTGTCTGCAGACATTTGTTTTGTTACCCAATTAGGTAACGTCATCAGTGGACACCAATGTTACCTAGTTGGATAGTGAAACATCTGCAAGCGAACAATCAGACTCAAGAGAACACAAAGGACTCTACATATGAATACTTAAACAACAGCCGGGGAGAGAAGAAACTGGCCATTTCTGATAATTTCCCCAGTTTATAATACAGTACAGATTTGCCATTTGGGTGCCTGTGTGAGGTGTAAGATCACAACTACCATAAACCCACAAAAACCCCATATTGGGGACAGGGATGCCAGCTCTGCACTTTAGAATGTAAAAGTTGGAAGTATTCTCGGAGTCTACCAAAGCTTAATGCTTTTGCCCCTGGTGAAGCTGTCGATTTTGATTTTAAATAAAACCAGCTCCTCTTCCTTAATCCCCCACTAACTTTGAACGTTAATGGGTGATCATGTTTTATCTCCTTGAGATGGACAAGCTTTACCCTAATGACGATTAAATGAGACAAGCCACTCTTAAAAGCTGCAGACATTCCGAAAAAGGACACCATGTGTTTGGGTAATAATCACGCTCATCTTTTGGGAGAAGATGGTTGCAATAGTGGGGTATTCTAATTATTTGTTTTTGATCTAATTGCAAGCCTATGACCCCCCCTCCCCTAGGCAGCGAGATACTACATTTGGGCAAGATACATTTTTCCTATTTTTGAGGGAGCTATCTTCTTCCCTTTTTAAAAATAATACTGAGACTGCTGCCTTCTATTACAGATAGCCCTCGACTTGCAACCATTTATTTAGTCAACATTAAAACTTACAATAGCACTGAAAAAAAGTGACTTACCACTCATCCTTTAGCTTACAACCACCACACCATTTCCAGGGACACAAGATCAAAACTCGGACACTTAGCAAGTATTTATAAAGGTTGCTGCATCCCAGGATCATGGGATCGCCATTTGCGATCTTCCCCATGGCCCTCCAGCTAGCAAAATCAATGAGGGAAGCATCTCTTTTTAAATTAAACCTAAACTTTGAGTTCACCGCCAACCCCCCCCCCCCATTAAGAACTCTTCCAATCACAATAAAGAAACAAATGCTTCTTTTGCAGAACAAAGCAAGTGGTTTCAAAATGAATTGGCAGTCTTAGCTAGCTGTGCAATCATGGGGGAGGGGGGGAGGGCAGGGGAACATAAGTTGTCTCCCCCCACCAGCAGCTGTTAAATAAATTAATCTTCCTTTCTCCCCCCCCCCTTCCTGGCCTGAAGGAGTACCAACCAGGTCATTATCCAAAGGATATGCAGGTTAAAAGATATGCATACTTGGGGAAAAAAATAATTAATCTCTTTGTTACTCACATTTTATGAAAAGCAGAAACAGAAACTGATGGGAAAGTAGATATCTGATAAGAGTACGCTAAATATTCTTCTAAATTCAAAGGATTTCTATAGCCTTTTAGTTGGTTCTAAGAAAGGCATCTAAAAACAGCAAATAGTTGAGGTGGATACAGGTTATATTTTTCATGTTTATCTCCTAAACCAGGGGTGTCCAAACTTGGGAACTTTAAGACTTGTGGACTTCAACTCCCAGAATTCCCCAGCCAGCATGGCTGGCTGGGGAATTCTGGGAGTTGAAGTCCACAAGTCTTAAAGTTCCCAAGTTTGGACACCCCTGTCCTAAATTGAGTGGTGGAGGCTGACCTAAACAGGAAGGGACTTCAGGTCTGTATTCAAACAGCATCATGTTCAACCCCTCCCCTCTCTAAAGCAAAATCTCCATTACACTATTACTTCTCTTGTTTTCCTTTTAGTCACAAGGAGATGCAACAAGAGGAAATGTTTTTTAGAAAGGTAAAAAGGCCAAATGCTTGCAAAAATGCAGGTGGCCACTAGATGGCAGCAAACAGTTGCGATTTGCTGCTATCTAGAGGCTCTTTGGATTTTTTCCAATTCAGATCAGGTAATTCTAATATAATCTGGAGAAGACAGCCCACTCTGCGTATACACGGTGAACAAATGAACAAGAGGCCAATTCTGCTCAGTTAGAATCTTTCTTGGACTCTGTCAATCTTTAGGAGTAAGCCAGATCAGGAAATAGGCTCCACAAGAAATATAAGAAGGCTATTTATTGATAAAAGCTATAACAACAGAATCTTACAAATCTGATATCCCTCCATCTTATACCAAAGAGAATCAATCAAACAGGGACAATTTTGAGCTTCTTCCTTCGCAGCTGGCTTCCAACAAAGTCAATGGGGGAAGCCAAATTTGCTTAATGACCATGTGATTCACTTAACAACCATAGTGATTCACTTAACAACCATGGCAATAAAGGTAATAAAATAACTCACTTAACAACCACTTAGCTTAGCAGCTGAAACTATGTGCCAATTGTGGTTTGTAAGTTGAGGGTTACCTGTAATACCTTGAAATGTGGAAGATGAGTCAAAGAATCCATCTCAGTGGGCAAAGGAAGACAAAAAGCACATTGGAGGCATTGGACCCTGTTACGTGGATACAAACCACTCTAACTGATCCTGGCTTATTGTTCCCCTTAGCAGCATTTGTTCACTTGAATTTGTTCTGAAGTACAGAATAGTTCATTTTTCTAGTTTACTTTGCCTGGCCTGCAACTTTTCAGATAATGTATATTGCAATTAAAACACCATTTAATCTGCCACAAGGTTTAAAAAATGTAATAAGGATCATCAAAAAATGTCTTCTTCTCATTTTCAGTGGAGACTGGCAGAAAACCAGTACAAAGCATGGAGGCTTTTAAGTCTTCCGTTCTCACAAGGGGGAGAGGGGGAACGGGACTTTCCTTCTAAAGGCCACCAGTTTAATATAATTCCTGGATGAATAATAATAATTGGCGAAAGAGAGGAAAGGTAGTACCAACATTCATTCTCCATGGGTGCAATCCCAAAACAACCAGAGCACCACTTGAGTACCATATGCCTTGGCAAAATCTCTAATCAGCCAACTGCAAACAGCAGTTTTATTGGAACAGTTTGCAACTTGTGACAATATTTTAACACAATCAAAGAACAACATCTATCTATCTCAGGTCCTGGGGAAGGGCTTGATAGGCTGATAAAAATGCCAAATCCAGTCTAAACATCTGGCTGACTATATGACCAATCATAATTTAATCAAAGTATATGCTGCCTGATTCTCAGCGACTCTGGATTATAGTAGAAAGCTAACCTTTTGGGACTTAATTCTTCACTTATTCTGTTTGCAAACATATCATGGGTAATTATCTCACAGACAGACAGTGGCACTCTGCACTTGCTAGGAGGCCCTGTGTTCGTGTAATGGGCAGAAGGAATGATTTGAGGGACAGGAGGAAGAGTTGCAACCAAGACAACAGTCCGATAAAAAGGAACCTGCATCTGGAGCAGACTTGCAATCTGAATAAATGTCCCAGGCAAGACCCTCCCTAGTTCTCACAAAGAGAAAGGGAAGAAGTGGGGAAACATATTTAGACTTGGAAGTTTCTATGACTATAACTGCAAAATAAAAGTAATATTAGCATGCATGACTTTAGTTTCCTAGTCTTTCCTACCTTGCAGGGTTGATGTTTCTTTAGTTTACCCTTTTGCATCTTTCTCTGCTCAATGAATGCAGACACTTCATTAACCCTGCATGTTTTGACAGAGCTACTTCTGTTTGGGTAACAGGAGTAGATCTTCCCAATCTTAATGCGAAATGAAATGCAATCCCATGTTAACTCAAACAATACAATGCTTTTCACAATAAATAATTGCTTAGATCTCTCCCCCCCTTCCCACAGGAGGGACACAATCAACAGGGAGTTAATTGGGACAAATATATCTGAGTCCAAAGTATTACACAGCCCTTAGCAGCTCCGTATTCAAAGTCTGGCACTCTCTCCCATTAATTTAATTAAATGAAGCTTTATTTGTTCTTTGTTTTCCCTTTATTTGGGTGTTTCTCTAGAGAGGAATAATCTAGGGTTTTATCAGGAAACAACTGATGCAGGCAGAAACAAGAACTTCAGTTTAGGGAACAAGGATGGTCATTTCATAAGCAGCATTGTAGTGTAACACACGCTTATGGGTGTTATAAAAACACTCTAATCCTCCCTCAAACGTTTTTCATTCTGGAAGTGTGAGACTGCAGGATGCTTCTGGTATCATTAACTAAGATCTAGGATTTTAAAGTCTGGTGGATTTCTTGAGCATGACTTTTTATTCAAGTGGGAAGGAGAGGAGATTGGCAAATCACTTCTAAAGGATGCACAATAAATCATTCAAGATCTTTTGAACTGCTTCAACCATAGCAACAAGAGATTCCTGCTGAATTTGTCCTCTGAATACATTTTATCTGTCATTTTGTGTTTTGCTGCAACTTGGGAGACTCTCGGGATCACAGAGCAAACTAAGACAGTCCCAAGTAAGGTTCCATTTCATCCATTTATGCGGCTAATCACAGCCTTCTCTGGGGAAAATCTGCAAATGCGGTGCTAAAATGTACGGAAGCTTATTCCCCAAGAAACCCATCCAAAGATGCAACAGGACAAGGGGTTATTTTTGCTTTTTCTCTCTGGCAAAGATTCCTTGCAAGAGTTTAGCAATCTTGTGAGTTGGAGTACAGTTCTTAAAAGTACAGGTAGTCCTCCATTTACAACAGTTTGTTTAGTGATAATGTCATAAAGGCACTGAAAAAAGTGACTGATGACCGTTTTCCATATTTACGATGGCTGCCTCAGCCTCCCCCCCCCCCGAGCATGTGATCAAAATTTAGATGCTTGGCAACTGACTCATATTTATGACGGCTATACTGTTGCAGGGTCGTATATGATCCCATTTTACGACCTTCCGACAAAGTCAATGGGGAAGTTGTGTTACTGAATAACTGTGATTCACTTAACAACTATGGCAAGGTCATAAAATGGGGCAAAACCTAACAAATGTCTCATTTAGCAACAAATTTTAGACTCAATTGTGGTCGTGGGCCGAGGACCATCTGTATGTCAGAATCATGGTCACAACTGACAGGGGTTGCCTGTTTACAAATCTGGCAGGTGCCAATTGCTCTAGAAAATAACTGATTAATTGCCCCCTGCTACCCCCTAGTCTGCCAAAAGCCTCACTATAAATCTTTTAAAATCCTTTTCTCCCCACCCCCCGGCCCCCAGGAGAGATGCCCTTTTCCATCTCTCTGGGCTGCAATCCTTTGTCATCTTTCTTTTCCAGGAATGCCTACTGGGCTCGGAACATTCTTGCAAATCAAGATAATTCCAGAGGCTGTCATTTGACTCTGTGGTATGCCAGCTTCTTCTCTTTTTTTCCAAGAGCAAATCAATATTGAAAAGTCAAGCAGATTAGAAAGGCCAACAGATGATGGTTCAAGAGGTGCCCGGTGGAAACTTCAGTAGCCATAGGCAACTGGTCGCCTCTTAGGGTCAACAACAGAGGAATAAGAGAGGAAATTCCAAGAAGCACAATTCTGACTTTGAACCTT
>NC_138559.1:15991405-16242883 GCF_964273705.1 Natrix helvetica | reverse complement strand
TCTAATTAAGTTGAAGGAGAGGCAAGATAAAGTCTTATGGGAGACAGAAGATCTATCAGGTGTACAATATTGCAGAAATGACCCTCCAGTTTGGACCACAATCCACAAAAAACTAGGCACATCCAGTGTCTCATCAGAGAGTTTATCTTTACTAGTAACCAGGTTATGATTGCTCCCCTTTTATGAGATACAAGCCAAAATTCTAATACAATTATAAAATAAATGTTGGATGAGACCGCCTAATTCTGGACTAGAGGCAATTCACCCAACAGGAAGAGAGTTAGAATCCTTATTTCATTTTCTCACCTGCTAAAAGAAATACCAGTGAAAAGCCAGGCAGGAAAAGCAGAAACTGTATGATCCTAAGCCTCTGAAACTCACTAAGCAAAACACTGAATTGTATATTCAGAGGTGGATAATAGATTCCAACCTAGGGAATAAAGAGATTTTTGTTTGTTTTCATAAAAGGTCCCAGATGATACCCTACTGTTCCCCAGTGTCAGTCCCAGTCTTTCCCCACCTAGATAAATATTCCTTGTCTTCTGTAAACTCTTAGCTTTTTGCCGTTTCTGAAATCCTTTGCCAATGTACTCTTCAGGTCACTCAAAAGTACAAATACATGTAAGTATTAATTTAATGCAATGTAAGAATTACCACCACCTCCTCCTGTTCTGACTCATCTAATTAACAGGTTGTTTAGGTGGGTTGTACACAGGAGCTGTACAAGAAAATGCAAGGGCTCTGTTTTATAGGCTGAATTCTCACACTGCACTGGGCACAGTTGGCTTAACCATGGATTACTGGATAAAATGCAGCAAGCTATTTTGTGGATGGTGCTGTCAAAACAGAACCCACTCATATCTGTTCACAGGCTAAGTTCCCATTTCTTGTTGAACAATGATTTGTTTAACCAAGGTTCACCCAAGAAGCAAACAACAACAACAAAAGAAGCAGCTAGAGCAGGGGTGTCCAAACTTGGGAACTTTAAGACTTGTGGACTTCAACTCCCAGAATTCCCCAGCCAGCTGGCTGGGGAATTCTGGGAGTTGAAGTCCACAAGTCTTAAAGTTCCCAAGTTTGGACACCCCTGAGCTAGAGGCTAGGTTCACATATAATGTGAATTTACAAACCACAATACACAAGTGGCTTACAAAACATGCTAGATGGAAAAATAAATCCCCCCACGCATTATAACTGATGATGTAAGAATCCAGTCACTGTCTGGGTCAGAATCCCCTCAAAATTCACCTTTTGATTATAACAATTGGACTGACTTATTTTAACATGTTTATGAGATGCCTAGAATCATGATGGCAAACCTACGGCACATGTGCGACAGGTGGCACACAGAGCCATTTCTGAGGGCATGCGAGGCCTTGATTTTCGGCCATTTTTTGCCCTCCGGAGGCTTCAGGGACGCCTCCGGAGGGAGAAAAAGGGCCCAACAGGCAAGCCGGAAGTCAGTTTCCGAACTTCCGGTTTGTGCGTTGGGCTGTTTTTCGCCATCCCCAGGTTTCTTGAAAGCCTCTGGAGCCTGGGAAGGGCAAAAAACAGACCCACCGGGCCCACCGTAAGTCAGAAAATGGTCCGTTTCCAGCCTCCAGAGGGCCTCCGGAGGGCGGGGTAGGCCGTTTTTGCCCTCCCCAGGCTCCAAGAAAGATGTGTGCGCATGCATGGGGCAGCGGGGTGTCACACGTGTATGCGCAGGGGGCACAGCGCAGGGGGGCATTAAATTATCTGGGTGGGCATGGGTATACTTTTGGCACCCGAGGTGAAAAAGTTTTGCCATCAGTGGCCTAGAACAACTGCAGGGCAAAGAGAATTTTAAAATATTAGCCTGACAAGGTTAGGCAAATAAATTGCCAATGAGGCCCCCAATTTGTTAGTCCTGCAGTTGTACAAAAGTACGGGTTAACTTTTGAGAGCCGAATGCAACGAAATTTCATTTTAATGTACGCTGATAATTGTACATTTAAAGTGATAATAAAGTTTCTATTCTATTCTGTCCTGTCCTAACCTAACCTAATCTACGGGGCCCTTCTCAGAAATAAAAAAAGAAGACATTAAGGGATTCCATTGCCATTTCTTATGTAGGTTGGCACAACGTTTAGGAAAATATGAATTAAGATCTGTTTTGGTAATACCTAAACAAACCCACGTGGGTTTCTAAATCTGGACTTGGTTATGGCGTGCAACTAAATTCTAATTGCCTGCTCTCTGGATTTTGGCACTGGTCAAATAAGCAGAAAGGGGGGATGTCCTTGATTTGTGATTTCTCCCCCCCCCCTCCCTTCTGCGTGTTTGGGGAGGCCCCTGGTTGGATGGAATGGCTCCAATTTGAACAAAGGGACCCCTTTGAGGTCCCGTAAGATCTTCCACAAAGCTTTCCTACAGAGCAGCACAAAGCAATCCCAGGGCTTCAGGGGTTAATTGGATCTGTTCCAACTGGCAAGGGCTGGGTGTGAGAGGCTGAGTTTGGGGGGAAACTGTTGGACTTGGTATGCAGAGTTTTCTAGGAAAGAGGGGGAGGGCTCTGCAATAGCAAAGAAGTAATGGGAGGCAGACTAACCCATCCTTTGCAAGGGAGGATCCCATAAATGATCCAGCAAGAACAAAACATTTACTTGAGAGCCCCATAAAACCTCGGGGGCCATGTCCTAAGAAGATGAGCGTCTAAAAAACAGGGTCTGTCCCATAAATAAAACCAAAAATCCCCAATTCCTGAAATAAAAACATTCCTTACTCTATGTTCTTCTGATTAAAAAGTGGACATCCATACATGTTTTCTTACAGCAAGCTTGGCTACCACCTCAGTGAAATTTAGAGCAGGTAGACTTGCCCAAACTTGGATTGCATGTTGCAATGAAACGTTGACTAGTTCCCGGCAATGACAGATCACCTTTGCCCTTCTTTGTATCTCTCAAGAAAAGGGACAACCGTATCTGAGATCACCCAACTCAGGTTCTTTCCTGTCCCTAAAATGCAACTTGTCATATCAACTACAGGTAGTCCTCGACTTACAACCACAATTGAGACCAAAATTGATGTTGCTGAGTGAGACATTTGTTAAGTGAGCTTTGCTCCATTTTATGACTTTTCTTGCCACGGCCGTCAGGTGAATCACTGCAGTTAAGTTCGTAACACAGTTGTTCAGTGAATCTGCCTTCCCCGTTGACTTTGCTTGTCAGAGGGTCCCAAAAGGGGATCACGTGATCCCTGGGACCCTGCAACCATCATAAATATGAGTCAGTTGCCAAGCCTCTGAATTTTGATCCTGTGACCATGTCTCCATGGAGTGCTGCAACAGTCATAACTGTGAAAAATGGTCATAAATCGCTTCTTTCAGTGCCATTGTAACTTTGAATGATCACTAGATAAATTGTTGTAAGCCTAGGACTTCCTGTGCCGTTGCACAGAAGCCATGCTTATGGGTCCTCTTTATGAATAATGCTAGCTAGGAAAAGAAAGAAACCCAAAGGCCTAGGATAAGCTCATTGCTCAAAACTGCTCTATACAGCATGATTCAAAGGGGAAGTGTAACCAGGCTAGGGGTGGAAGGCTAACTACACCTCCCAGTATCCCTCACCATTGGTCATGTCAGCTGGAAGAGTTGAGAATTGTAGTTCTGCAACATCAAGAGGGCCACTGACTCCCTATCATTGACCTAAATGCTTTATTCCTTCCTGTTAGCCCAGATCGTTGCATATTTCCTTCCTCTTATGTTCAAAACACTTAGGCAGTGTTGACTGAAACGTAACCGAACCATATATTTCTGTAGGTCTCACCCAGAGAAAGCATGCCCTAGCAGAACAATGCTGGGATCCGGATTGCATTTGTGAAACTAAAATATACTTTCCAAATTGCAGAAAATAATAGTTCCTCCCAACATTTATATTGGTTAGATCTTACCTTGAGAACTATGACCAGAATTGGCCACCAGACATCCAGGAGTCTGAAAAACTGGGACAGGATAAAGAAAAGAGTCCCATAAAGAGGGTTTGAGAAACTGGGTATCTTTAGCTTTGAAAAGAAAGGTTAAGGGAGATATAATAATACATTTCAGGCATCCAAAAGGGCGGCTTGTAAAACAGCCAAGATTCCTCTCTATTGTCCCTGACTGCTACGCATAGAATAACAGCCTTAAGCTACAAGAAGATTCTGGCTGAATATTAGAATAAATTACCTAATAATAAGAGCAGTTTCATTACGGAACCAATTATGAAAGGAGATGCTGGACATCTCTGAAAAATGCTTTTATTGTACTTGGCTTCTTCCACTGAGCAAAGAAGCAGATCTGATAGTTTAAATGCCCACCCATTTCACTCTACAATGCCAGCGCTGGATTAATGCTGGCTGACATGGGCACCATCTGAGATTCACATGGCTAAATGAAGATCTCATCAGAAAGCAAGTTCTCCTTAAGGCTTTTCTTTGAATCCTTGGGTTGGTTGGATCCCCTCCTAATCCAGCCCGGTGGGAAGGCTGAGGAGGTCCAGCAATGCAGATTTTAGCAGTAAACATCAAGACTGTGATGGGTCCAGCTGCACTTGCCCCCCACCCGCCTGCCTAGTGCCAACGCACTGTGTTATGACACAGCAAGAATTCAAGCTTATTCTCTGAAGGCTGAGTGCCTCCCCCCTCCCCCTTCTCTCTCTGAATATGTTCAGTGGAAAAAGAAAAACAGACTGTTCTGTCCCAGAATCGCAGCCTAGAACGACAGCACTACTGGGGTTGATGGGCACCTTAAGCAGCGGTTTGTACCCAGGAGCAAAGAATTTCCTCCTCAATTTAATCACCCCCCTCTTCCTTTCCAAGCTAAATCCAACCAAGAAAAACTAAACGCTGTGCTTGATTTCTGCCTACTTTTACAAAAGGGCATATCAACAGATTCTAGGCTAGGAGGACTTTTTCCTCCCTGGCCTGGTGAAAAATAAACATCACCCATTATGTTCTTGTAGAGCAGAGAAGACCTCCAAATAAGAACTCTTCCCTAGGACAAAACGGCCTTGGATCCGAACAAAACTTACTCTTGTTGCTCTGTGTTCCTACTCCCAAGCATCAATTTGTGTTTATTCCTCTTAAGTCGGCTCCCCCCACACGGGCTCTTAAGAGTTAGGGTGGTTTCCGGTTCTTGTCTCAGTTTCCAGACCTTTTTGAATACCGCTTCCTCTGCTGGAAGGTGGGTTTGTGCTAACCTCAAGAGCGGCAATGTGAAAGCTTTGCAGGGTAAAGGCTGAAGGAAGAGCAAGTCTCCTTTTCAAGAGCCCATTTCTCTCCGTCTTCCCTGTCCCTTTGTGCTAGAAAAGCACCATTTGGGCAGATAGGTCTACTTCATCATCACAATGCACCACCTTCCAATTTTTATGGCTTAGGCTTGGAGCACCCTATGAGGTTGGATGCCATCATCTGTGCAAGGAGACAGATACCTTTGTGAGCAAGGCACCAAACTGTGTTGTTGGTTTTTTTTCACTGAGCCCTGGCTAATGAAATCATAGCTGGTGAAATCAAACCCTTGACTTGATGTGGGTTAACAACATTCTAAGCTGAAAAGGATGTTGAGGGTTGCGTCTTTTGGCCTTCCATGAAGTCCTTCAAGACTTTATTACAAGGCTATGCTTGAAGAATTGTTGGTTGACGGTAGACAATATTGCCTACCTTTTTTTTTTAAGTAGAACGGTGTTTCTCAACCTTGGCAACTTTAAGACATGTGGACTCCTAAGATTCCCAGCCCAGCCATGGGTTGTAGAAGGCCACATCTCTTAAAAGTTGTCAAAAGTTGGGGAACACTAAAGTAAAGGGAGTACATGGGATTTCTGTAACTAAGTTCTACTGAGAGACAAAAGTTACTTTAGAATGCTTCCAACTTTTTAACAGGTTATAATGCAGACGTGAAGGTCCCCAATATATTTTATGGCCACATTTGATGACACTGACAGACTGCAATTGGCAAACGGATATTCCATGTACAGGCAAAACACGGCCCTGGCATCTCTCTCCTAAAAGAAACCGATTTACTGGGGGGAACTGGCTAAAAGAGTAAGAAACTGTGCTCGCTACCCTGAAGGGAAAATGAGAGGAAAGGGTTAACTGGCCAGGAAGTGCCTTAGAGGCGCCACTTCCTGCGCCAGGCTCTGGTGGTCCTCCGCCCTCGAGAGCAAGGCGTGGGGGCAGCACTGTGCATGTTTGGGAATGAATGATTGTATAGGCGAGGGAATAACATTTTTTTCAAGGGCTCATAGTAATGGGTGTGATCCAATAACCCTGAGGGATCAAGGAACTCTTGCACCCTTGCTGGAACCATGCCACACTTCTTTTAAAACTATGGAGAGTTTGATAGGGAAGAGTTGGGATCAGCAAAAAAAAAAAAGAAGAAGAAGGGGGGGGGGGGTTTGCTGGAAGAATCCCAGGCTTTCTGCTGACTCGGTGCCTCCAGACGCATTGGACTACTACCCCACCCCCGCCATCAGGCATCAGCTTGGAAAGGCAGAGAGTTAGATCTGAGTTTAATTACTGAATCCATGTAAAATTGCACGGCAGACGTCTTGAGACTGCAACTCCCAGGTTAGCTGGGGAATCTGGAATTGTGCAAAGGTACAGGAAGCGGACATACAAGGAGCAGAAAGAATCCAATATTTTGATTTAAGGTCGTTTTATACTTCTACTGCAAGTGCTCCTGTCTTTTTTTTTTTTTTTTTTTTTTTTGCAGAGATGCAAGGGGATATACTCTTTTGCCTTTTTTCCTGCCAGACCTGCCTAATGTGTGACAAACAAGTTCTGGCTGAGAGTGAGGCATTACATGTTCGTCTCCACCTTCTCCCCCAAGGAGCTCCGAGTGGCATAAATGATTCACTCTCCTCCTTTTCCCTCATGCTCAGAACAACAACACTATCCGCAAGGTAGATCAGGTTGGGCGAGAGCAGCAACAGCCTATGCAAATATTGAAGTCACCCTGCGAGCTTGGGTGGCTCAGTGGGGAGCCGAACTCCGGTCTCTCTCCTCTTCATCTGGTAAGACTACTTGGAACATCGTTCTGGCTCTGCAGCTTGGAGAAAGGAGAACGGGTCTTGTTCCCCAAAGAATGAGCATGGAGAATTGGAGGGCTGGATTGAAGGACGGACGTTCATGCTTCCAAATGTCCCAATGAATCTTTCCCGTCTCACAGCTCTACTTCCTAAGTGGAGAGGCTGGTCTCAACAGTAGAGCCTTATCTAGCAAGCAATGATGACGCCAGTATGGGTGGCCAGGCAACAGCTGCAGCCAAGTCACCTGATCCCAGGAACAAGGAGTCACCCTTGTCTTGGCACAGCCACATCTAGTTCCAGCTGAGGGCACGGCGGGCGATCTGCCATGGCCAGCAAGAAGGGTGTCCAGTGGCTTCTCTGCACAAAGAACAAGTTGCAAAGTTCTCCCTGCATTTTGTACCAAGATGCCAGCTTCTGGCAACTACGAACCCCAACATGCACTGCATTCTGCTCAGTTAAAAAGCTGTGAAAGACATCTGAATACTTGAGGGAAAGGGTCACACACAAATTGAGTGGCATCTGGAAAGTCCCTGACTTCCAAAAACAAGTATATGAGCAAACGACTGGCACAAGACAATCACCCATAATAAAAAAATTGAATTAGAAGCCTAATTATGTTTCTGTGGCTCAGCAATCAATCTCACCTCTGTTCAGGCATTTGCCTAAATCTGCTGTCTTGAGGTAGGATGGAAGACAGGATCCTGCATTCTACCTGTTCTCCAAACAAGTAAGTTAACAGAGAGGTTTCCTGTTAACAGGTAAGCCCAGAGGTAAACCTGATAGCCACTGAGATGTTAAACACCCAGAAAAATCAAAGACTGTAGAGATTGACCTTCCTTTCTGCTTCCTGTAATTTCATCCCTTCTTCTATGTATGTGTTGTCGGGATCCACCAACTCCCACTGTCACCATACAGAACTCAATGGAGACACGACTTTTATTAGGCCATTATTCAGCTGGACCCCTGAGAAAATACCAAATTCCCTGTACTTTGAGTGTTTTGCAGCCTCAATCTCTTACTACAGCACAAAAAGAAAAGCCCAGCATAACACCGTTTTAAAAAGCCGAAAAGATGGAAGAGAATGCTCTCTCTCTCTCTCTCTCTCTGTGTGTGTGTGTGATGTACTCCCTTCCTTAACAAAGGTGCTTAAGCTTCCTTGGAAACAACGTAAAATTAAAATCCCCCCATGTGCTTTAACACAGTGGCATTGTGGGAAATTTGACCTAAATGGCAGCATATAAATATCCTGGCAACTTTCCAGTAGACAAGCTCCTGTCTTGGTATTCTATGATCTTATATATGAAGAAATGCAAGGAAGCCCCCAAACTGGATCTTATTATTTCTCAACCCTAACTCTCAAAACAAAAAGTTTAGCTCAGCACCTTCCAACAATTTGCCCCAACCCATGGTCTTTTGGGTCCTCAAGTAGGCAGCTTTGACCTCCTTTCTACATCTACTGTGAGCATGCCTAAGAATTTCTAGACTACTTTAATGTCAGTGCCTCAGGCTGTAACATAGGCAGGTTTTCACAGCCACCTACACTCACGTACATTGGGGGAACTGCCCATACCAAGACTGCCATAGAAGTTTAACATGTTAAGATCTGCCATTGAGCCAAGTCGTAATAGACTCAGTTGCCAGCTACTGCTCATCATTTTCTGTATGCGTTGTTCTAATGTGTATCCTAAACTTGGATAGTGGTGTTCCAAGCTTATTATGCAAAAGGTCATTACATTGGCCTCAATCCTCATTCTATGAACACAACTAGTATTATACAGGTGGAAAGCTGTTAATGTAGCCCCTGAAAATGGAAGAAAGAAAGAATATAGACAAAGGACATTCTTCCTTCGCATCTCTTCCAATATTATAACTTTCATTCAACAGAACAGTATGGGGGTCTCTCTCTCTCTCTCTCTCTCTCTCTCTCTCTCTCTCTCTCTCTCTGATGTTCAGGTTTATTTTATGACATGACGACTTAGAAAGACATTTTCCTCCCTCAGTTTTATTGATGTCATAGGGTCATGGCTAAGATGGTCCTGATGAGGTCAATATTCTACAGTTAATATGCCAAATCGTAGGAAAATATTAACTCTCAGGACTAGGTTCTCAAGGGTAATTGTCTGGCGTTTATTAGCTCACAATCTGTGGATTGTAACACTTGGCTGACCTGCCATGCATATATTATTACATGCAATAAAACATGGGGTAGAGGATCTGTAAAAATGTCTTACCTTCTTCCCAACCAATAGCTCTCCTTCCATAGGTTTTATGTCCCTGTATTTCAGAGGAAGGGAGAGTTTCAATGTTCAACATGAAACTCCAACTCTGCATGGACTTCATGTAAACATAGAGAGCACATGGACATATATTACAACTTCTGAGTTATGTGTTAGTGAGATGGACAAGTAGGGTGCCTTGCTTAAAGCCCAGCATGAATGGACATAAAATAAAGTGAAGAATTCCATCTGCCACAAATGATATTAGGCTGCAAAGTGTATGGCTTACACTATTGGAAGAAGGGAATGAGAGATAAGCAGCTATATGTTTAAGTTTCTAGCAACTAGTTTAGCTTCAATATCAGACTAACATTGCACCCTCTTCTACCAACCTATTGGGCTGGGTGAACTAATTGAGCATCAGTAGTTAAGATGTCTTACTTACTCATTACACTTGCTTACTCAAGTGAATTGTGCTAAAAATATAGCTTAATGTTTTAAATTCACCTCCCAGGACTTTTTGTGGGGAAAATAGGAAGAGGAAAGAATAGTATGTATGCTTGCTGCCTTGAATATTTAATAAAGTAATAAAGGCGAAGTAAACACTAATTAAATAAATAAAGGGGACATATTGTTCTAGATTTGTTTCTAACGCTTATTCTATTTTTTCTGAACTGCTTAACCCAGGCATCAAGTAATGCAGCGCTGTAAGATTATAAACTTTTATCGATTGAGAGGTTCTTGATGCTCTCTAAGCTTGGTTGTTTTCTTGCAAACTGTGTAACATCGTCAGTGCTTAGTAATGAAATATTTGCAAGGAAACAACCAAGTTTAGAGAGCACCAAAGACCCCACATGTCAACCCTGAGCTACAAATATTCTCCTTTATTGGTTTATTTAACATCATTTTTAACAGCATTATGTGCATTTACATACATTAACTATATTGTATATTTTATATGAGGCTCAGGACAATCCCTCTTCACTCAGTGCGGAACAAGCAAGCCAAAAGATTGGACATGTCTGATTTAATCAGACTCTCTTCTATTTACTTTTAATTGATAACAGCAAACAAGAACTCACAAAAGAGAGAACGTCTGTCTGTATCACATTATCTTCCATTTTAACAAATATTAGGCAATTTCTCTTCATTATGTGTGAATCAGATTAGAGTCCATGGCTTTTCACCAGGGAGAGGTTAGCTCTGGATGACTTTGAAATAAATGGAAAAGGTAGGCCTACAACCCTTCAGATTATCAAATGCTGATCACCTGTAAAGGAAATTAGCAAATTAGACCCGGCAGTTGCTCAGTAGACACAATTTGCTGGATTTAGGGTTGCTTCTGGCAGTTTTTTTCAGAGGGGTGGGTACAAAGAGTGCAACTGACAGGAAGCAATCAGGAACTCCCTAGTAACAGGTTGCTAGTGGTGACTAGAAGTTGGCCAGGCTGCTAACATTGTTTGCCAAGTATATTCATGTGAAGTTAGGATGGTATTCACATCGATGTAGCTATAAATCAGTCCCAGGTTAATTGTAACTGAGACTCTGCCTGTGTGCTAGAAAAGGAAGGTTGTTTATTCAACTCACAGTTTGATTAAGATTTATCTAATTTTTTCCCAACTGCAATTACCCTCCCATGCCTATATGCTTCCAAACTTTGAAATGATTTTTTTCTAAACAAAAAAATTGTAGACTTTAGAATTTGAAACCCAAAACGAAGATGCTACTGAACATTATATATAGGTGTGCATTATATGAGGAGAAACAGCTTGTAAAAATAGGAATATTAAGAAAACTGTACTAAACTTTATGCATTAACACAGGGGTGTCCAAACTTGGGAACTTTAAGACTTGTGGACTTCAACTCCCAGAATTCCCCAGCCTGGCTGGGGAATTCTGGGAGTTGAAGTCCACAAGTCTTAAAGTTCCCAAGTTTGGACACCCCTGCATTAACAGAAACGTTTATGAAAATGCTTGTGGCTTTTCATGGATGCTTTAAGAAGAAAGAAATGCAAGAAATGAGATGCAGCCAATCCAAGCTTGGGTATGTGAGAAATTGATGGGTTCTGCTCATTGGAGTTCTATTTATTCTGAGGATATCTAAATACGTAGCACTTGGGACATGGAAGAAAGTGGTAGATAGCAAAAGGCAGATGTGAAGAACAGCTGGCTTTTATCTGCTCATAGAAGCAGCCAGTGTTTCTTCAAACTCACAACTTGTCTTTCTTGCTGCCATCTGAGGAAGCTGCACTTCGATCTCTCTAACCTTTTCTCTCTTTTAAATATGTTAAGATCCGGAAGCTGGAATTCCTCACTCCCAACCAACTTCCCTCTTCCCTCACTCTTCAAGCTGCTTAATTTCTTTTGCATTTAAAACAACAGATAAGGGGGGGGGGGGGGAGTCATCACTTGTCCTAATAACATTACGTTATTCCTGTTCTTTATTTTTGTAACAAGCTTTATGTAATCAGCACAAAGCAGTAATTAATTACGAATCATTGCCACGAACCAAAAAAATCTCACACCAAACATACATATTGAATGAACGAATCAGGGGGTGTACCAAATAATTGGCAGCCTAGTCTGCTTATAAAAATATCTGCCTGTGATACACCTTGGCAATCAAGCTAGGCATTGTAGGCCAGTGTATATTCACATTACAGTTTTTTCAATCGTTCTCCCCCATTGTCCAAAACAAGCTTCAACCTGTCCCAACAGGAACTAGGTGGTTAAGGGAGCCAAGAAGTCCTTGATCTCCATGAAAGCTGCCAGAACAAGAGGTGGATTGGCAGGAGTTACAAAAGAAGTTGGGTGTAACTCGGACACCTTAGAACCACTCTACACTTGCTCCATTAATCGTACCTTGTATTGGTTTTGTACCAATAAAGAAGTAGGTGAAAATAATTAATTAGTCTGCAACGGTCGTATGAAAAACTGTCTTCAGTCACTTTTATTTCAGTGTTGTCAAACTTCAAATGGTTGTCAGGTCAAAGACTTAGTGTATGCTCCTTGCTCTCACCTTTGCTACCTGTTCATTTCTGAGTGAAAGGGCCAGTTTTGCATGCTAAAACCCCTAAATGGCCTTCCTCCAGAATATTCTGCCTCCCACACGGGATCTTCTGAGAAATTCAAGCAACTCACTGAGCCATTGTACAGTTTTGTTAGGAATAGAGCAAGAGTGGTTTGCCATCCCCAGTTATAGTTTAGCATTATGTCTTTTTGCCTATGGTCCTTCTCTGATGATAAGCATAGGAATTTCTCAAGAATGTTCCTAAGAAAGTTAGGTTGGGGAAGAAGAATCTGAAGTAAAGAAAAAAACCAAGATTCTAACTTTTGAGAAACGCAGTCAGATAGTTACCGAACGGTTTTTGCACCAGTAGCATTTCCAGGTGGTAAATGGCTGCTGCGTTGCTCCATTATCTCTGAGCATACGCTAACTGCCTTTCCATCATCAAAGGGAAGCAGCCCTAAATGATAAGCAGGACTCAATCCTGCCTCCCCTGATAGCTTTCCTCTTTTATAGAATTATTTTCCGGGGAATATGCTCTCAATTGCGCAAGATGGCACGGATTCTATCAACCACCCACCCATCTGGCTGCACTCTTTAATGCATTTTATGGGATGCAAAGGGAACTGGCTTATGGGACTCTAGCCTAGTTGCATTTTATCCCTGTCAGTCACTGTCACCTCTGTATGTGTGTGTGTACACACACACACACACACACACACACACAAATAAAACCTCCCACCCCCAGCTGCAATGCCTTTCAACTGGGGAGGGGATGACACAGACCAGTGGGCTAAAGCTAATCAGCCTCAGGAATGCCAAGAGTGAGCAATCCCCTTTTCTCCTCCTAAAAGAGCCGACATTATTATCAGCACCTAGTCTCTAAATTGTGAAAAGGGGAGACTTGAGACTTCCCACCTTCAACGCAAGGAAGATGCAAGAACCCAGGAGCAATGACTTGCATATTGCTGATTGATGCATAATGTATGGGCCAAACTGCAACCAGTCAACTTGTGATGATGGTTGGGGAGGAAGCGCATCAATCCACCAAATACTCAAAAACATTTTGAGTAATGTACCATTCAGTCACTGAAACGGATATTGGAAAGAATAGGCGGCTTTTAAGATAGCAGGCAAAGTGTGCACAAAAGGATATGCATTCTTTTATGCTAGCTAGCCTATCCCAACATGGCTGTGCCGGATGTTAGGATGGATTGATTGATCAATTTCTATAGCCGCCCATCTCAGTCGATGACTGAAGATAGTCCCCAAATTACGACCACAATGAAGCCCAAAATTTCTCTTGCAAAGTGAGACATTTCTTAAGTGAATTCCCCCCCCCCATTATATGAACCTTTCTTGCCATAGTTGTTAAATGAATCACTGCGGTTGATGAATTAGTAACTTGGTTGTTAAGTGAATCGGGCTTCCCCATTGACGTGGTTGTCAGAAGGTCATAAAAGGGGATCACAGGACCGCGGAATACGTCAACCGTTATAAACACAAGTCAGCCCCCAAGCGGGTGAATTTTGATAATCTGACCAGAGGGATGCTGCAATGGTAGTAAGTGTGAAAATTGGTCATAAGTGCCATTGTAAGTTCAAACGGTCACTAAATGAACTGTTGTAAATCAAGGACTACCTTTAGATGACAAGATATTACAGTATCTCCGGAGCACCCAGCGAAGGGTAGCACTACCATGGCTTTGGCTGGTCCTGAAGCCTAAGCAGATCTAGTACTTTTGTACCACGTACTTACAAACGTTGCCCTGAACATTTGCTTCTAAATCAGCCGTTCTCAACCTGTGGGTTGGGACCCCTTTGGGGGGTCGAATGACCCTTTCCAAGGGGTCACCTAAGACCATCGGAAAACACATATTTTAGAAAAAATACGGAAAACATAAAACAATTTTATGGTTAGGGGGTCAGCACAACATGAGGAACTGTATCCAAGGGTCGCGGCATTAGGAAGGTTGAGAGATCCACTGTTCTAAATGAATGTGAAAATGGTTAAATACAAGGGAGTAACCGTATTAACTACGCTGAATGACTTTGGTCTTCACCCCTCTGGAAATGTGAATGGAATCGATTTAGTTCTGACCAGATCTCGCTCCTCTGTCCTGGCCCAGCCTGCGGCAGGGAGGGTGGCCTTCAGCACCTTATTCAACGTTGTGGGCTTAATTGTGACCGGATTTGTTCAAGAAGTGCTACGGATCTGGTGAGAGGGACAAACCTTCACAAGAGAGGCTTCCGAACAGCCTCTTGACAATGGAGCAGTCCATCAGCTGCCACGGTGCTGCAGAGACGTACAGGTAGTGCTCGACTTACGGGAATTCGTCCAGAGACTGTTCGAAGTTAAACAGCCTTGAAAAAGTGATGTATGACTATTTTTCACTCTTATGACCATCACAGCATCCCCGTGGTCACTTAATCAAAATTCAGGCGCTTGGCAACTGGTTCACATTTATGACAATTGCAGTCTCGCACTTAGCAACAGAAAATTTGGGCTCAATTGTGGTCATACATCGAGGACTACCTGTATATCTGGGATATTCCCATCTCTCTTCTAGGACAGGAAGCTAAAAGGAGAAGAATCTGTAGTTCCGGATCTTGGCTGCAAAATCTAATCTGGTTAGCAGGGCCCTTCCCCCAGCCGGAGGAATTCAGAGCTGCTCTGACCCAGATTTTCAAAAACCTCCCAGTCCACAACTGATCAGATGATAGTCCATAGCTTCTCCCCGCCCATCTCTGGCCTCTCATCTCAACTCTTTCCCTCCCTTTTCTCCCAGAATATCAGCAGCTCTCCCAGCCCAGTTTCCTGATTGTTCTCACTGTAAACGATGCTTCTTCTTTGGGGGGGAAAAAAAGGCAAGAGAAAAGTTACTAAACCAAAAACACCACCATACCATTGCTAGAAAGCTGGGAATACTTGATAAACAACGGGCATCTTTCTCAAGAGAGAATTCCTACTTATAAAGAAGGAGAGTGAAGTTAATTCCCCCACCAAGAGAGAGAACATCTATTTCCTTCTAACTTGCAGCAGTTCCATAATAATTAGCCAATATCATTTGCATGTCACAATTCCCTTGCAATCCATGTTGTATGTCTGTGAGTAAGCATGGACTAAGAGAGTATGACTAAGTGCTCTAAGTGTGTGCTTGGGTAAGGGAAAACCCAGCCCTGGTCTACTCCTTGGTTGACTTTACCACCTAAATGTCAGGAAACAAAATAAAAGTCCACCCAAAAGGGGTGAATTGGCTTGAAAGTGCTTCTAAAACCCCCCAAAACTCATCAACTCCAAACCCACCAACTAGAAGATTTCAAAGTTCCCCATAGCATACATAGCAACCCATGAAGGACATATTTGAAGAAGTTGTGGGCGGGGGAAATAACTTCCTGAAATGATACAAATCTTTGCCTTGGAAATCCCCCAAGGAATTGGGGGTACTTCACTCTTCTTCTTCGAAGTAAAAGCAAGTCTAACCCCAACCCTCTGATGGGTGAGGGAGTTGAAAGAGAGAGGATTTTGTAATATTTTGAAGTATGCAATGTCAAAGAAGGTAAGCAAATAAATAACAGCTGCTGTCCAAATCATACATTCAGCACAACATTCCCAATTTCTACTGAAGTCACAGTCACTTTTCAAAATACCGATTTCTCAGCACTGGAAACATCCACATCTAATCCCCGCTGTGATGTCCTTTGTGCACAACAGTAACAAGAAGAGGGGGTCAACCTATTCTCCAAAGCACCTGAAGGCAGAACAAGAAGCAATGGATGGAAACTAATCAAGGAGAGAACTAACCTAGAAGGAAGGAAGAAGTTTCCTGAGAGTGAAAACAATCAGTGGAACAACTTGCCTCCAGAAGTTGTGAGTGTTCCAGGAGGTTTTTAAGAAGAGATTGGATAACCATTTGTCCAGAATAAGTATATAGTCTCCTGCCTGAGCAGAGGGTTGAATTAGAAGACCTCCAAGGTCCCTTTCAACTCCGTTATTCTGTTATAAGATGAAGCTGCTCCACCAACTTCAAGATATAGAAAATGCCATGCTTTCGGTGCTCATCTACAGTGCTTCCAAAGTTTTCATACAACTCTGACAATATTTGGAGGTTTTCTTCTATTTAACCCAGAATATCTAAGATAACTTTTTTGGTAAAGTTCAAAGCTGTTTAGAAAAACAAAACCACAACTGAAAACCCAACAAAAAAAACCCAACAAAAGACATCAAGGGCAAGCCATATGCAGAGGCAAAGAGGCGTATGAATTAACAGAAGATGATCTGGCTTTTCTGCATAGAAACCTGGTGTATCTAAAGTCTAAACAATTAGTTTTCCCGATTAATCATAAAGATAAGGATAACTAATGATAACATTAGTTAAACAATCTTGTTAACCATTAGTAGTAGTAATGGTTCTTATTTTGGCCAACCCATCTCTTTTGAATCATGTTTTGAAGAGCACAATCTCCATGTTCTGTAGAAAGCTTAAGGAAAGACTATCAAAAACTCCACAGTGAGTTGCTTTTGAATACTCAGATTTTGACTCCTACATGAAGATGGCATTGAATATACCAAGCCCTCTAAGCAACAGCTTTGCATGATCACACAATGCAGGAAAGGTTTAGCAGCACAAATGGAGATATAATGGACACAGAAGTGAATTACGGTACTTCCAGGATTAAAACAGGAGGTTTCTCAGCTCGAATAGCTAAGGAATTCTTCTCCCTAATCCTACCTGTTATGGATTTCCTACCTACATTCCAAATTCCTATTCAGCCATAACCCTCAGTACTGGGTTCAAACAACATAGCCACAGGTGTCAAACTCAATTGTGTCACGGGACTATCGTGATGTATCGCAACTTTTTTGCCTTTCCGGAGCCGGGGCGGGTGTGGCCTGTGAATGACGCATCCGGCCCGCGGGCTGCCAGTTTGACAGGCTTGCACTAAGCTATGACTCACTAGCCCACAATAGATGGATTCCTATTGAGCTCCAAATCAAATCAACCACGTTATAGCTTCCTGTAAGGTGTGAACTCAGTCGTCATCTGCCTGGCATAATATTGTCAATCTAATGTCACAAGGCTGTTCTGAGGCTAAAATGGGAAAGAGGAGAGAACAATGAGATCCTTGAAGGTAGAAGACACATGTTATATAAAGGAGAACTGCAAGTTCTTTGGAGGGATGAGATAAATATTTCAGGGCGATGATGTCTCAGCTGAGCTAAGTTGCTCAGCCACAGTTAAGATAACTTGCTCTTTCCTCCTCTCTCAGTCAATGTAAATCCACACAATTATTTGGCAGAGAGAAGAGCTTAAAACCCAGTGTGACTCATGACTTCATGTCAGGTAGTTTTCAAGTGAATCAGAAGCATTCAAGGTCCCTGGAACCAGAACAAAAAGTTTCAGCATGACACATTTTTAAAGAAGGAAGAGGGCAGTTGTCCAGGAGAGGTTGATAATTAAGACTCACTAAGGCGCATCTGGAGATGATGCCTCTATTTGAGTACAGACCTCACAACGCCACACCGGAAGGACAAAAGACAGCCAAGATGTCAACAAAACACTTCTCTTCTAATATTAGCAAAAGGGGGGAATGAGGAAGGCTGACTGGCCCTTAGGGAAGGAAAATCAAAGAAATTAAGATTAACACAAGGGAACAATCTGTCTTTGCTGGAGTGTTTAGCATTTAAGTAGGAGCCTTGCTGAAGTCTACAGTGCCAATATGTATTAGACCTGCTTTGTTGGATCTTGTTGGATCTCTCTGCATGTGAATTAATAGGTTTAGGGCTGGAAATAGGGAAGAAGGGAGCATCTAAAATGATTACAACCAGAAAAGCTCCTTGCTAAGAAAGACAACATGTCTGGGACTTTTTAAGCTGAGGGCAAAAACAGAGAGGATACAGACATATAAGATCATGTGTGGCTTAGAAAATGCAGACAAAGAAGGTTTTCTCCCTTTCTGTCTACATAATCACTCAGGATCAGCCAAGTGAATCTAAAATCCAGAAGATTTGGATGCGGTAAAAGAAAAAAAGCTCTTTGTTATTTGGGCAAGACACAGAACAGAATCCACCTACACCAGTGATGGCTAACCTTTTCCAGACCGAGTGCCCAAAACGCAGGTGCAAATGCACGCCCGAACCTCCAAAATGCAATGCATGGCCCCCATGCATTCACCCAATCCCCTGCACATGCCCCGCACCACCACACAGGCACATGCTCCCCACGCATGCAACCCCCACACATACGGGGCCCCGCACAAACCCCACCCCCATGCATGCGCAGCAGAGACCCAACAACCCGTTGGCCAACAGGAGGTGCGTGCGCATGCGCGGCAGAGCTGAACTGAGGCGACCGCTTGCGTGCCCACAGAAAGGGTGCTGCTCACCATCACGGAGCTCACCCATTTAGGTGGCTTTAAAAGGGACAATCCTTGAGGGCTATCCGTGTTTATTACCCGAACACCGAGAGCTGTTTACTCTCTTCTTCAGTATGGCAGGCAGACAACTGAAAGGAGGGCACCAGCTGCCAGGAAAGCAATAGCAGAAGTGTGCTGCAACCACTGGTTCTGCACAGATGTAAGGTGGAAAGGAAGGATAAAAATAGCCTAGAAATCTAATCCCTTCTGTAGGACTTGGCTGGTCAGAGTGAAACACAGAACACAAGGCTAGGAAAGAAGGTGGCAAGCACAGTAAGAACAGGACCTCTCCTACTTCGCTTGCCACCTTCTTCCCTCTTTTGCCTTCGATCCATGCCTGCCAGATGGGTAGCAAAGTCTTGTCCTTTTCCCCTAGGCAAGAAATACCAGGTTTAAGCAAGGGCTCGTTCTCTCCCCCTCTCCCCACAGTCAATTCTATCTAATTACTCCCTCCTTACCCTCAGGCTCTTTGTCTTCCGCAATGGGAAGCATTCCTGCAGCCTTCAAAGGCCAAGGCCTCCTCCATTAAAGAAGGCTTGGGGGTTTTTGGCCCCAAGCTGAATGGAAGTAAAAGGCAGAAATATTTGCTTGCTTTCAAGCATTGATAGTGTGTGGGTGGGGGGTGGGGGTTTCACAATACAATACAATACAATACAATAGTAGAGTTGGAAGGGACCTTGGATGTCTTCTAGTCCAACCCCCTGCCTAGGCAGGAAACCCTATACCATTTCAGACAAATGGCTATCCAACATCTTCTTAAAGACTTCCAGTGTTGGGGCATTCACAACTTCTGTTCCACTGCTTAATTGTTCTAACTGTCAGGAAGTTTCTCCTCAGTTCTAAGTTGCTTCTCTCCTTGATTAGTTTCCACCCATTGCTTCTTGTTCTACTCTCAGGTGCCTTGGAGAATAGTTTGACTCCCTCTTCTTTGTGGCAACCCCTGAGATATTGGAACAAGGGATCTAGTGATTACATGAAATCAAGGGATTAGCCAGTTACATCAAGGGATCTAGTGATTACATGAAACATCGGCGTAGATTCCTTGGCAGCAACATACAGGAAGTCCTCAACTTTCATTGAGTGACTGTTGGAAGTTACAAGAGCACTGAAAAAAGTGACATGACCATTTTTCACACTTTTGACACCCAGGGTCGTGTTATTATATTTCAGGCGCTTGGGCAACTGGCATGTATTTAAAACAACGGCACTCTGATCACCATTTGTAACCCTCCTAGTCGGCTTCCAACAAGCAAAGTCAATGGGGGGGAGGGGGAGCCAGATTTGCTTAATGACCGCATGATTCACTTAACAACTACAGTGATTTGCTTAACAACTGTGGCAAAAAAGGTCCATCACACCCATGTCAGAAGGTCTGAGGTGCTTCTGGGTTGAAAGGATTAGCCGGTCACATCACTATTGCCCAGGGGAGGGGATGCCCAGTTGGGGGCTCCTTTCATGTCTCCGGCAGGAGCTGGAGCGAAGGACAGGAGCTCACCTTACCCACGGCAGCGCTTGGGTCTCAACGTGGGCTTGCTGCTAGTCAAGCCACTGTCCTAACCACACAAGCCACGGTGCTCCTAAAAAAAGTCATAAAATGGGGCAAAATTCATTTAACAACTGCCTTGCTTAGCAATGGAAATTTTGAGCTCAATTGTGGTTGTAGGAGAACCTGTAGAACTATCTGGCCGTCAAGATGTTTTCTCAACTTCCTACTTCAGCTTCCGACGTTATTCAGTATCCCATTGAGGTCTGCTACTGTCAGAACAGAACTACACTTTATTGAGATTGGCTATACTAACAACAAGAGCCAGTTGGGTGTAGGGATCGGGATAAGGCATCAGATTAGGAACTAAGAGACCATGAACGCAAGTTCTGCCTTAGGCCCAGAAGTTAGTTGGGTGATCTTAGGCTAGTTGCTCTCTCTCTCTCATTCCTAGGAAGGAGGCAATGGCAAATGACTTCTGAAATCTTGCCAAGAAAACTCCAGTGACTTTTCCATGCAGTCTCCAAGAATCAGACAGAACTGAAAAGAAGGAAGACAATCACATCGAATCTTGCAAGTCTGATTGTACTGCTGTACCTTCTCCCTCAGTGAATCAGTGTCTGCCTGAACAGCTTCCAAATATTGCTTCATTTCCTTTGCCTAGGGAATGGTTCTTGCATATTTCTGTGAAGGCCACCTCTTTCATTCCCTACACTCATCTAAGAACTAACTAGGCAAGACCTGATTACTTTTGAAGTCCAGGTAGCATTTTTAAATTTGCATTCATTATAAAGATGAACCCCATTTAGCCCCCAAGTTAACAAAAGAACTCTCAAGAGTTGCACAAAGTTGCAGTGTGAGAAAGATAGACAATTTTCAAATTTGATAGATAAATAAATGAAATATATCTTTGTTATTGCCCATCAAACATTCCTCTTTGGTCATAAACCAAAATACGTGCCAAAATGTGGTTTGTTTATTTTGGTTTGGCACGACAAGTGAAACCACCATTGGGGCAATAATCTTGCCCTGTAACAGCACAGGTCTTCTGCTGATTGCACTTTGATTTGGTTGCCAAGTGCATAAAGAAACATATTTTCCCTCTTCTACTGAAACCATAGTACAGTATTTCTGAACCTTTGCAAGTTTAAACTGTGGGAACTTCAACTCCCAGAATTCCCCAGTGAATAGCTGATGTGCTGTCACAGTGGCAACTATGTTCTGCAGCTGGTACAAATGTCAATGGCATTTGTCCCAAAACAAGATCACAAGTTAACCAAATGAACTACAGAGTCATTCACTCACTTATGTAATGTTGGGAGGGAGATTTTGAAGGGTGTAATGGAAGGTACATACTTACAACAATACCCACCCATAATTCATAGAGGTGCCTGTAAGATGCCAGTCAACAGTAATACAATACAATAGCAGAGTTGGAAGGGACCTTGGAGGTCTTCTAGTCCAACCCCCTGCCTAGGCAGGAAACCCTATACCGTTCCAGACAAATGGCTATCCAACATCTTCTTAAAGACTTCCAGTGTTGGGGCATTCACAACTTCTGGAGGCAAGCTGTTCCACTGATTAATTGTTCTAACTGTCAGGAAGTTTCTCCTCAGTTCTAAGTTGCTTCTCTCCTTGATTAGTTTCCACCCATTGCTTCTTGTTCTGTCCTCAGGTGCCTTGGAGAATAGCTTGACTCCCTCTTCTTTGTGGCAACCCCTGAGATATTGGAACACTGCTATCATGTCTCCCCTAGTCCTTCTTTCTCTTAAACTAGACATACCTAGTAAGTTGAAGGTTTTCTCTGGAAACTCTGTTTTTATCCCTGTCCAGTGCTATGCTACTTGGCAGCAAAATATGCTTATTATTTGCTGTGTTACCTAGCAAAGCATCTCTGCTAGCTCACTGCAAACCAGGAACCTTTCTACACAAAATCCTGAATACAAACAGATCTTCACCAAACAAGCATATATCTGGATGGGTAGAGCAGAGAAGATAATTGAAATCAATGTTAAATGGTGACAATGGAAGAGATGCTACGGAAAACCCCAAGCAGCAGTAGCAGGACCAGCCTCCCAAGAAAAAGGGAAACGGACATGTTTAATTCTTTGTAAAAATCAACAATTATTATGAATCAGCAATTTCTTACAGATGCTTCAGATGTAGCCTGTGATTCTCTCCATCTAAAACAGAAGTTCGTTCCCGAAGTTGCAAAGTATTTATCATTCTTGTGATAGAACGGGAGGCAATGAATTGCATGGACAGTGATTATACTTTCTGTAATTAATTTGTTTTTAATTACATTTAAATTAAATCAACTTCATTTCTATCCATCTTTTTGTTTTGTTCCAGCCTATTTTCAAGAGTATATCTGTCAGTATGATGCTCAGAGGCTATGAAGCATACACATTCACTCTCCAAGTCCACAGAATGTACCTCTATCATTGGGATTTAACATGCTACCTACATGGAAAAAAGTCATGTCACTCATAAGCTATCAATGTTCTTGGAAATCATTTGCTCCTGCCCTTCTTTTTCCAACACTGGGAGGAGCTCATTAACCAGGAATTCAAAAATGAGTTTGTGTGCTATCTAAATTGAGGGTCTTGGCAAGCTACAAATCGCAATCCCAGATTTGTTCTTAATTAACAATTCCTTGGTTAGTAGGGGGCATAGAGTTCAACCTGTACAATATGCTGAATGTTGAATTCCTAATTAATGTAGACATTCCTACTACCTTAAGGAAGTAAACAATTACTTTGGATGTCTCAAGAAATCTGTCTCATTGTATGCAAACTTGGGCATTCTTACAGAAGTGCCAATTCAAAGTGCATCTTCTAGATATATTCATGTTCCCTGCACAAATACGATCAAAGTTATGCTACCAAGTACCAGGATGACAATTTCTGATTTTTGAGAGGTTGAAAGAGATATAAGGCATATTACTTTTCTATAGATGGCCCCACAGATTTGTGACTTGCCAAACAACATAACGGACACAGAGAAATATAAAATTTAGAGTACTTGGAAGGGAAGGGAAGGAAAGCTTGTTTGAACAAAGTACAAAGACTACCTTTTATTGACCACATGCTTGTAAAAAGGAAATCCTAGGAGCTGCAAAAGATCAGGAGATCGGAGAAAGCTGTGCTCCACCAACTCAGAGAATCACTCCTCCCCCACCCATGTTAATTAATCTGCAATACAAAACATCTTCCAATGCCTAACATCATGGAAAACAAGACCACATCTACAAAGGAGAGTGTGGGTTTGTGCCTTCAAGTCAGTGCTGACTCTTGGCGACTGCCTGGAAAAGTCCCTGCAATTTTCTTAGCAAGATTTCAGAACTGGGGTTTTTTTTTTTTTTTTGCCTTCTTCTTCCTGGGTTTGAGAGTGTGTAACTGACCCAAGATCACCCAACTGGCTTTATGCCTAAGGCAGCATTGGGACTCATGGCCTCCTGCTTGCTAGCCTGGTGCCTTAACCACTACTCCAAAGTGGCCCTAGTTGAGAGTAGAAGAGAATAATCCTTTTAAATATACCCCAACTTTGGCAGATGAGATTGCTAACTGTGCGATCAGTCCCTACAGCTCTGCCTTTAGAAGCAACTTGATTAGAGTTGACTAGTAATTCCATTCAGTAATGAAAAAAGCTACAGGGCCAATGCAGAGTTTGGAAAAAAGACATCGGCAGCACAACCTATAATATTTATCTCAGAGTATTTGTCCTATCTTTTCTCTCGGGTCAAGATTATAGGTTTAGTTTTTCCCCCCATTTACCACTAATATTATCTTCCTCACAAACAATCATATTAAATAAGCTAAAATGAGCAACTGGATATGCCTGGACTGGAATGAAAAGCTGATCATCTCCATGAGGTGTAGCTGGGCACAACACTTTTGAGCATCGTATTGTTTCTTTTCAAATGTTCACACTGATAGTATGGACCTTACTTTTGCCTGATGAATGGGCAAACACAGCATGAATGACAGCCATATAAAGAGATAGCTATGATGGGCACTTCATTATGAAATTAACTTCAAGAGGGCTGAATATTAAAGAGAGAAATGGCAAAGAGCATTCAACAGCTATTAGCTCTGCACGGATTGAAGAGTTTGTCAAGAGAAAAGCATGGGCTTTTGCTCATGATTTGCTTAGCCATTACTAGTAGCAGCAAAAGTGGTAGACCAAATTCCTAAGGAATTTTGGGAGTGGCTAGACAAGAGATAAGGTTTCCTGCCTCTTACCTGTTTTTTTTTCTATCAACAAAAGATGTATGAGAAATATTAAATCATAAAAGTATACACCTACCAATGAAAAACATAGAATACATGCAGTCCTCAACTTACAACTGGTAGCTTAGTGACTGAAGTTACAACCAATTGGAAAAAGGGAATTTACAACTGAATTTTAGGTTGAAAACCAGAATTTACTTACAGGTTCCTATAGTCATATGTCAAGGACTACCTGTAATTTTACATTAGCCAAACTATAACCAAACTAGATGAAGTCAAGACCCAAAGTCACTCCATTTTAACTAGCTTCCAAAAGGCAATCAGGGTGGGAATCAACAGGATATTCTCTAGGAGGCCAGTCCATAGTAACGGGTATCACTTGAGAAGCAGTGCCTTTGAGCTTCAGACCCCTCATCTACATAAAGGGGCCTCTGCTATAGTTTTTTCTGGGTAAATCAAACTGGCCAGGATGGTTCCAGTGGGAAAATGTGATCCAATGCACCACCATGAAGCCTCCCAAATTTCATACATCCATGCTCACATAGGGTACCTTGCAACAATGTTGAGCAATGGAGATCTACAATTGCTAGGTCAACATAAAAGAAACCAGATTATATTTTAGTGCATATGTGACTCAAGTCATAGAGAAATGTGATGGATTGCAGAGTCTACTTTCCTTCAGGAAGGCCTTACTCATATTCTCATCCCCATTGGCAATTGGTCCATGGTAAATGATGACATGTTCATCATAACGCAAATGTTGCAGCCCCTGTTCTTGCAAATCCTTTGATCTAGAGCACATCCTTTGTCTGTGACGTCAAAATGCCCTTGTCAACATTTCTACACTAGCATAGTTTTGGAATGAATAACATCCATCCAACTGTACTTTTAAAATAGGCAAGTTATTTAAAATGTGACAGGTCCTTGATGCTCTCTGAGCTTGCTTGTTTTCTTGCAGATGTTTCATTACCTAATAACTAGGTAACATCATCAGTGCTAGTAAAGAGTGCTATTTGCTGTCAGTTTATATTCTGGTGCCTTGACTGTCTGTGTGTGTGGGGGGGGGGGGAGGGGGGTCTTAAGGATTCTTTGGTTGGGCTGTTTTCTAATAGCTCTTCTTGATTGCGGTATTGTTTACTTGATTGTTGGGTCTGAAGTTGACCTGATCTGAATGCAGATTACTGGTGGTGAAGTATGGGAGTCTTTTTCTCTTTTGGGCTGGTTGATTGTCTTTTTTGCAAGCTTTATTCACTTCTTTCTTTCTTATCATTCTTTAATGAATCGTTTTATGCAAAATGAAGAAAGAAGGAAGATGCCCTGAGAAAATTTTGTAGGAAATGGAAGAGGTACTCCCAAGAAAAAAAAAGATTGTTTTCCAATAATGTCTCAGTTGAAAGCATCCAAAATATTTCACTGCTAATATAGCGTCATCATCATAGAGCACTGGTGTCAAACTCGATCTCATCACTGATTTATCGTGACATATCATTTTTTTTTACCTTTGCGGAGCCAGGGTGGCTGTGGCCTGTGTGTGACACATCTGGCCCATGGGACGCCAGTTTGACATCCCTGTCATAGAGTATAAAATTTGTAGTCTTTGTGGTGGACAGCTTACATCCTATGTTCATCAAAAACAGAAGTTTGTAGATTTCAGTTCCCATAACAATCCAGGAACGGGCCTTGGAAAGCCATCTGGAGAGCATCAAGATTTGCAATGACTGCAAGTAGTCCCAGAGAAGGTGGACGAAAATGAGGTTTGAAGATAGATTCAAAGCATAAACCAGCTGGCCTAAAAACAGGCATTCTGAGAAATAGTTTCAGCCATCGGGTCTAGTAAAAGAGAAAGATTAGAATTTTCCAGGGGAGCAAAAAGGACTGAGCAGAAATATGTAGCGAAATGGGTTCACAGGCCAAATTCACTATATATTTGAAAGTATAAACTTCCACTTTGCCAAAGTGATTTTCAAAAATGAACAAGTTAAGGTTCACCAAGAACAAAAGAAGCTACTTAAGATAAGGTTGATTGTCAAAATTCTAAGTTTCTTCTCTAAGACAGCTGTGCTTGAAAGGTGGTTTGAAAACTCTCCTACAGGGAGAAGAAAAGCTGACTACCAGATCAGGCCCAGGGGGGGCCTCCATAATTAAGATAACAAAACACATTCTGCTCAGCTGCCAGTGGTGTTTACTGGCCTTCCTTTTATGTCCTTAACAGAAGCTTGATCTGCTAAGCATGCTTGTTTACTTACTTGCTGAATTTCATAAGAGCTCTTGCTGTTAAGAAGAGACATGGAAATCAAGTCAGGTCATTCTCCAAGTCTTCTGAGAATCCTGCATCCTGCCTCTCTGACTCCTGACTCAGTCCTGCTAGACACAAACTAATTATTCCAAAGAACTCCTATGAAGAAAAACAGCAGATCATTCTGCAACTGCTGTACCACATGATCAACAAACCATATATGGGCAGATGAGCAATCCAGCACTTGACATCTTTCTACTTTCCCTTCTTCACACACACACACACACACACACACAGGCCCAGCCCTTGAGAGGATGGTTTCCAAGTACCATCTCCCTATGGTAAACTAAAGTTGTATAGTCCAACAAGCAGATACATGGTTTAAATGCTGTTGACAGTTTACCTTGGCACTAAGCCTATACAACTTGGAGAGGCTACACTTTTGTTTCAAAAGGCTAAGACCAAATCTTCCAACAAACAGTTTCCCTGACTTTTAACCAAATAGATTGTCCCTGATGCTTTGCAAATTAATCCACATGACGGCTTTAATAACAGCCATTTTTGATCACAACATGACCCTGTTTGTCTTGCAAGGCTTTTAAGCAAACTTATCTGTGTCTATAAAAGCACACAAACAAGAAAGTAAGTATTGTGGAATAGGCTAATAAATTACTGGATAAATATGCTTAGGATCTTCTTACAAATTAAGGAGTATGGAACTTAATGACACCAAGAACAAGAAAGACATTTTGCTTCCTCTCAGTGTGTCATCTACTGAGTTATAATATAAAGTGTTATGAAAATGATTCAATACTTTTAAAGACCACCTTATCACTAGATGCCCATAATGAAAAACATGCATCAGGTTGCAGAATATATATCTATATCTACGCAAAGCTGAATTCTAGAGGCTATTCATTAACTGATCACATTATAAACATATTTGACAAAATATCAGTGCAACTTTCATTACCTAGTATCTTGCCAACTGGGAATTATGGGATTTCTCATCCAACACATTCCTAGGAATTCTAGTTAGGAAAGTTGATTCAATATCACCACAAATCCATGGACAGTATTGGATTCAGATTTAATCAACAAATCCATTAAAGCAATTGTCTTAATTTTACTGATTTTAACAGACCTACTTCATGTATGACGAAGGTTGGCTTTTTATATCATGTCGATCTACAATATGGGTTGATTTTCAATTGCCGTATTTTTTGGAGTATAAGACACACCTTTTCCCCCCTAAAAGAGGGTGAAAATTTGGGTGTGTCTTATACACTGAATTTAGCCTGGCATACCTACCGGCCCCAACCCTTTGACCTCTGCCTATAAATAATAAATAAATAAATATTTATTTCTTAGCCGCACCCTCTCCCGAAGGACTCGGGGCGGCGTACAATGAAACATATGAAATAAATATGTGGACAAAACAAACATATAACAGAGACATATACCGAGACATACACAAGGAGGAGGTCGGCTGATGAATAAAAAACAATTAGAATACAGTGATTAAAAAACCCCTAAATAATTAAATATAATTAAAATACCCAATTAAAAACCCGTCAGGAGCGATATGGTTAGATCAAAGTTGAGCCAGGCCAGCTGCTTGGAATAGGTGGGTCTTAAGCTTAATACGAAAGGAGCGGAGGTCAGAGGTATTCCTAATATCCGGAGGGAGGTCATTCCACAGGGCTGGGCCCGCCACAGAGAAGGCTCTACTCCTAGGCGCCACCCCCCCGACACTGTCTAGTGGACGGCACCTGGAGGAGGCCCTCACTGTGCGAGCGGATTGGTCGCAGGGATGTATGGGGCAGAATACAATCCCACAAGTAACTAGGTCCTGAGCCATGGAGCGCTTTAAAGATTGTTATCAAAACCTTGAAACGCAATTTACGCAATTTACCTCTTTGCAGCAAAGGGAGGCTTGCAGAGACTTAAATAGGCTATAGCAGTGATGGCGAACCTATGGCACCACAAGGCGCTGCCCTGTCAGCTGGTCAGAGGGCACGCGCGCGCTGGCCAGCTGAGTTCACCCTTTTTAAAGCCATTTTTCGCCCTCCCCAGGCTCCAGAGGCTTTATAGGAGCCTGGGGAGGGCGGAAAGAGCCTCCCCCCCCCCCGGAGGCCCTCCGGAGGCTTCATGAGCTTCCCTGAAGCCTCCAGAGCGCAAAAAACCAGCCCTACAGGCAAACCGGAAGTTTGGGAACGGACTTCCTGTTTGCTCAGAGGGTCGTTTTGACTGCCCCGGAGGCTTCAAGGAAGCCTCTTGAAGTGACTTCTGGTTTGCTTGGAGGGTCATTTTAAGCGCTCCGAAGGCTTCAGGGAAGCAGTCAAAACGACCCTCCGAGCAAACCGGAGTCATTTCCGGTTTGCTCGGAAGGTCGTTTTGAATCCTCTGAAGACTTCAGGGAAGCCTTCTGAAGGTCCCTGAAGCCTCCGGAGGGCTTCCGTGGGGGAGCGGGGGGGCTGTTTTCGCCCTCCTCATGCTCCTATAAAGCCTCTGGAGCCTGGGGAGGGCGAAAAAAGCATGCAAAAATGGGGGGGGTCGCGCATTGCATTATGGGTGCGGCACGCCTGCACACGACCCCCCTGCGCTCCCCCCACTTATGGCACGCGAGCCAAAAAAGGTTCGCCATCGCTGGCCTATAGCAATTCCTGTAACATAAAACAGCTGATGATCAGGAGAAATTGAAAGTGAAACTTGCTGTTTGCTCCACCAGGTAAATTGCTGAGAGGCAGAAGCAGGTTTTTTGTGTGTGTGCTAATCAGGCTGTTTGCTGCAAGGAGATAAGTCAACAACTATAAATGCCTATAGAATATTCAAATTATTAAACTTTTTTTTAAAGACTGCTTTATTATTCTAGACAATTTAACAAAATGAAGAATCTTTTTAAAATAAATGCTTAATAAGAAGAGGCTCAGTGCTATTGTTTTAAAAAGTGCTATTCTTTTAAATAGCACAGAATAACTATACTTCCAGAAAACACATCAATTTTAACAACATCTGTACAAGTATAGTCTGAAATATAACACTACAAACAGTGTATATTGTCTATGCTGTTTGTTGCAAGGAGACAAATTGCTGGGAGGCAGTCAGATATTTTTCCCTTGTTTTCCTCCCCAAAAGCTTATACTTCGGAGCGTCTTATACTCCGAAAAATACAGTAATCAATACAATACAACCCAGTCTCAATGTATGCTCTATTCAGCAATATAATTAACCAAATCATGGCTCAGTTATGTTGACTTATCTAGCATGGTTCATAAGTTTTAGGTTTTTTTGCTTGTTTTCTGAATACAGGTAGTCTTCAACATATGACCACAACTGAGTCCAACATTTCTGTTTTTAAGTGAGACATTTTTAAAGTGAGATTTCCCCCAATTTACAATTTTTCTTGCCACGGTGGTTAAATGTTGTATCACTGCAGTTAATACGTTAGCAACCCGGTTGTTAAGTAAAGCTGGCTTCCCCATTGACTTTGCTTGTCAAAAGGTGATCACCTGACACGGCAATGGTCATGACAATGAATCACTTGCCAAACATCACAGGATCATGGCGATGCTACAAAAACTGTAGCTGTGAAAAGGTCACTTTTTTCTGTGCCATTGTAACTTTGAACAGTCACTAAATGAACTGTTGTAAGTTGAGGACTACCTCTGCTGCTTTACTTGATCTCATTTTTAGGCACTACTGCTTTGTTAATAATGGACTAGATAATGTGATGCATAGTTTTCCTTCCTTTACACTTCCAAAATAATCTGGATGAGGGATCAGGAATTCATGTGTGAAACTCCTTGCTTGATTGTCGCATCACTGGCAATTGTTTGTTCAACCCAACAGCTCTAGTTACCAAAACAGGAGACATTGTCAAGTTAGGATATAGAAAGACATTGCCACAGAAGTTTCATTCATCTGAACCCAAGACACCAATGCTTACAATTCTAATTAAAAGACAAATAAATGTCAGATTTCAATCCTGAAATAGTTCCACCATCAATGCTTTCGCAAAACATTATATTCCTTCTAAATCGTAACTTTAATTTTGATATGCTTTTCTCTCCAATCTCAAACACTTTTAGGTTATCGCTTGAGGATTGTCAGGAAACAAAGGAGTCATATTAATGACTTTCTATCTAGGAAAAATGACCCTAAAGCTTAAACCTTTGCCATAATAGGCAATCTTCTGTAAACACTATAGACCAGAGGTTCTCAACCTTCCCAATGCTGCGACACTTTAATATAGTTCCTCATGTTGTGGTGACCCCCAACCATAAAATTGGTGTCTCGGTTCATAAGACCATCAAAACTATGTGTTTTCCGATGGTCTTAGGCGATCCCTGTGAAAGGGTCGTTTGACCCCCCAAAGGGGTCCCGACCCACAGGTTGAGAACCACTACTACAGAGGCTCAGGCCCAAATGCTTTCAGTTCACACAGGACAGTCAGCCATAAACTGGGATTATGCTAGGCTCCCATATCATACAAAACAAAAAGACAACACACAATTCAGAGCAACATCTGAACCAGGTCATCATACAGTGCCTAAGATTTACTTGCAAGTAAGGAAAACTCCCAAGCTCAAATCCGACCAAAAAGAATTTATCTTATCAATATTTTCCAACAAAAGTCATTCATACTATGCTGAGATGAAACTGGTAGCAGTAACAATCATCAAAATGGACAGACTGGATCAGTTTTGATGGACAAACTTTGTAGAAGAGAGATGTCACAATACTCTTAAAGTTAAAAGCACCATACAAAGTCCATGCATGACTTAGGATCACCAGATCTAGGCTGTTAACAACCAAATACTCACTACATGGCATTCATCAAAGAAACTCAGAAATTTTGGCAACCCACATCAAGGATAGCTAACTAATTAGAAGGACTAATAGAAAGAAAAACTATCACCTTATCCATTTGCAGGGGCTAAATACAGGTAGTCCTCCACTTACAACAGTTCCATTTGCTGATTGCCTGAAGTTAGAACAGCACTGAAAAATTGACTCATGACTGTTTTTCACACTTAACACTGTTGCAGTATCCATATGGCCATGTGATCAAAATTCAGGCACTTGGCAACTGACTCATATTTATGACGGTTGCAGTGTCCCGGGATCATGCAATCACCTTTTGCAACCTCCTTATAGGCAAAGGCAATGGGGAAGCCAGATTCACTTAACAATCATATTATTAATACCTGCAGATTCACTTAACAACTGTCTTGCTTAGCAACAGAAATTTTGCACTCAATTGGGGTTGAGTGCACTCAATTGGGGTTGTAAGCCAAGGACTACTTCTAGTTCAATATACTATTAAACATGGAACAATTAAAGTAAGGACAACAACAATCAGCTCTATTTAATGACCCAAGCAAACCTAAAGACCAAAATCTTACTATAATAATACCAAATTAAACTTACTTCCTCAGCATAAGGTAGACTGGGGCTGCCCATACTTCAGGAAGGGTGTTATACTATGGGGACTTTTGAAGGCCTCTTGCCTGTTCCACACACCACAAGAAGGGAACCTCCACTAGCTTTCTCTGGGTGTCCAAATTGAATGGACCGATACTATATTAAGAGTTTCCTGTATAATCCAATGCTATGCTGCCCTGGCTGAGTTGGAACCCAAGACGTTATGCCAAACCAAGCAAAACCCTCACTTTGAGTATGACGTGGGGACACATCTTCTTTGTTGTTTTAAGCACACTGGATTCATCAGGGTTACTTCTCTGGAAGCAGAAATCTGAATCACCTCATCCAGAAGTGCCTGGTAGGTCTGCATTACACTTGGGAAATGAACAACATGCTAAAAGAAAGCAATACACCCAAGGAAAACAGTCGAAGACAAGGCAGGGCAAGCTTTGCACAACCGACCAAACCAGCCCACTGAGTGTTCTTAGCTTTGCAATGTCCTTGTTCATTCAAATGTTCACCAAAGGACAGGGGTAACTTCATCTTTATACTTTTCTTAATGGAGGGAGGGGGGAAGGGGAGGGAGGGGGAGAGAGAGACAAAGAGAGGCAGAGACAAAGATGGTCAGATCAGCCTGGCAATAAACCATGTCCTATGTCCACTGCTATCTGAGCCAAGATTGGTGAGTTACACAAGAAATGTAGAGCTTTTGTGGTCACCCTACCTGGGAAGATGTAAAATTCTGCCTTGCTTTCAAAGTCTGCTCATAGGAGGAGCTGTTACCCTGTGGAAGTGCATATGGGTTGTACACAAAAGACTCTGGATTCAATTCCTGATGTTTCCAAAAGGAACAGAAAAGGCCACGCATCTGAATGACAATTGCTTCACACCTTAATTCAAAGATGGGAAATCTTGGGGGGGGGGGGTCACAAAAAGAGACATGCCCAGAGACTTGATGAGATTGTAGAGATGGTCACCCCTGATAATTTGAAGCCTGCAACTGCTTTGTTTTCTAAGGATTGCTTTTTTTAAGCAGAGGCCTAAGGTATCCATTTGTATCTCTGTTGCTGAAAAGTAGCAAAACAAAAAAAGGCAAGATTAAAAACAAATAAATTTGTGGCCAGGCCTGTAATATGATTGTGAAAGGACTTGAGAAGAGAGTCAATATGAGGCATATGAGAGGTTTATTCCTGCTCTACTTCATGATTTGTTAGGTAGGATTCAATTACATGACTTCACACACAACACTCAGTCGTAAGACTTGGTGAATAAAACAAAATTTCACAGCAGGTTATCGCAAAACAAAATAATTTGGCTTTGGCTGATATGCTAATCCAGTCAATACTGAGTTTAAAAAGGGCCACTTATATGAGAAACATAAACGTTTACAGGACAGAATAGTGGATATTGTGTTTTCAACGTTCTTTTTAGTTTTTCTGTTCCAGTACTACAGCTTTTATTTTATTTGAGTTCAGTATTTTTTTCCTGAGGGTTAGTCACCTCGGATGTTTACCGCAGGCAGCAAGGTGGTCCACTAAAGCTGGTAAAATGAATTGAAAGAATAAGGAACTCTCCCTCTCCATCTTATATAACCTGGGAGGTTTCTTTTCTTTGTGTGTGTGTGTGTGTGTGTGTGTGTGTGTGTGTGTGTGTGTGTGTTTTACTGGATGCTTATCCCACAAACCCTCTGGAAAGCTCCAGGACAAAAAGGCTGGCAGCATCCCTAGAAGCTGAGGGGGCAGCAGGAGTAACAAAGCAAGTTAGCAATGGGCTGCAGAAAGGAACTGCTCTCTCCATTTGCAGCATTCAGCCACCCTGACCAATATAAAGATTTTAAAAGTTCAAAAAACAAGACCTAAGAAGGCAAAAGACCACAACGGATATATACCCCAAAAATAAAAAGCAATCAAAAGTACACCAAGAACTCCTCCCCACCTCTGAATAGGATCTCAAGATAGCATTCAACTAGCCGGAACAGATGAAATTGAGCAAATAATGGAACAGGAGGAGCCCGTGACTTTATCTTGGGCCCTGCCATGCTCTTTTAGCCTGGAACCTTGGGGTTGTGGGGAGGACTCAGAAAAGGGACATCTTTTCAGCTTGGGAAACTCCAGCTTTCAGACACCAGGTTTGACTGAAACCTTGCAGAAGACTTCACAAGCCATAATCCTTCACCAACTTGAAAGCTAAGGCAGCCTGATGGAGCTGCTGGGCAATACTTGAGTTTCATCCCTTCCAGGAGGGTGCTGAGTATTCGGTTAGGCTTTGCTTTCGGCAGTTCCATGACCATTGCAATTGGCCCAACACAAGACAACATGCCAGGGGCAGGACGGCCAACACCAAAGCATCTTTCCTGGACGAAAAGAGAAGATGCAAGCCACGCCACTCTTCACATTCCCCCTAAATGACCCCTGCCCCAGATCAAAATGATAACCACCCAAGGGTCGGTCCCTGGCAACACCCCTGGCCCATCAGCTGGTGCCTTTTGCAACCACCCCACCCACATCCCAACCCCGCTGGGGGCGGCCCCCTCGTTAAAAGGCAGGGGCGACTTCCTGACCACACAGCCCCAAGGTGGCAGCTTCGGTTGCCATGGAGACTCACTTTCTCCCGCCCCTCTACGCCCCCCCGCCGCCTATTCCGGGGCACACACCTTCGCTTCCAAGCCCCCCAAACCCAACCGACAAGATCCGGAGCAGCACAAAACAATCCTCCCAACTCAGCCAGGGGTCGGGACAAGGCGGCAGCCGCCGCCGCCATACCCGGCGCTCCGTTCCTGGTCCATGCGCCCACCCGGGAACCCCGAAGGGGCAAACCCAAAGGAAGGCGGCTGGTGGTGGTAGTGGGGGCGGGGGGGAGAGAAGAAATGCATGAGGGAATGAGGGAGAGATCCTCCTGCCCAACCGGAGCACCGCCCCCCCCCCGCGGCTACAAAAACCGCCTCCCCCCGCTCCCTGAGGGGGAACCCACCCGGCCCTTCGCTCAGTCTCGCCCGCTTCGGGGCTCCTCTGAGCCCCGAGCACAAACCGCCACCCCCGTTTTCCAAGCGCCTCAGCGAGGAAGAGCCCCGGGGACGTCCGGCCAGCCAGCCAGCCACGTTAAAATGGCCCTGGGCAATTACCTCACGGAGCGGGGGGCCCCTGTGCGTGGCGGAGCGAGCCGCTCTGGCTCTCTGTCGTCTTCTTCTTCCTGGCGAGGGGGGCTCCGCTTCTCCCTTACAGCTGCTTCTGTCCCGGTTCCATGGTGGCCGCCCGCCTTGGCTGCGAGGCGCGGGAGAGGGAAGGCGAGGGGGAGGGCGACGGCCGGGCGGATTGAAACAAAGCCCCCCGTGCAGGCGGCGGCGGCTGGCTGGCTGGCTGGCTGGCTGGCTACTGCTGCGGCTGCGGCTGAAGCGCCAGCCCTACGAGCGCCGCGCAGCTCCCCACCTCCATTCTGCCTGCGCCTTCACCTCGCCGCTCCAATTGCACAATAGAGCCGGGGCAGCCTCATCAATATTCATCGCCCTCGCCCGCCCGCCCGCCCCCCCTCCCTCCCTCCGCCGACGCTTAGACTAGAGCAATGGAGCTCCTATCGCTCCGGCTCGAGAGGAGGAGGAGGAGGAGGAACGGAAGGGAGGGGGGAGGAGAGAGAGAGCGCTTCCCTTGGTGCCCTGCACCTAGCGCATCGGATTGCAGGTGACGTGCGTGCGTGCGTGCGTGCGCCGGCGGCAACTACGTGAGATGCTGGCGGGGAGGGGGAGCCCCCGCGGGAACTCACCTCCCTTCGGGCCGCGCGGAGGGAACGAGAGAGAGAGACAAAGGGCGAAGGAGGGCCGCCTGCCGCCCTGCCTTCCTCTGCAGCCCCCGCTCCGCAAAGAGGCAGGCTGGGCGTGGAAGCTCCGGCCGCGCTGCTTCCACCCTTCGGCCGCTTGGGGTTGGCCGGGAGCGCGTTGCGAGCCCCGGGCGTTGTGTGCTAGGCTGGAGCTGAGCCGGGCCGGGAGGGAGTTAGTCTGGCGTCTCAGGCAGCCAGCTGGGCCGGGAAGAGAAGGGACTTGGCTTAATGTAAAGCGGCCGAAGCGGAGAGTTTATTAAAGCTCGCGGGGCAAAACTCGGGGCAACCCTGGATGCGGCAAAGGCCGGACCGGGCGTTGCGCCCGCGCGAGGTTCTCCTGCCGAGCGTTAAACTGGATCGGATCTGCCCACTTTGCAGGGTTACCGTGAGAGAGAGAGCCGCCAGGAGGGAGGGATGACCCGGATCAGGCGGTGCTTCTCCAGCCAGGAGTCCACGGGACCAGTCTCCCATAATCTGCCCATTAATGTAGAGCAAGAGTGTCCAGCCTTGGCAACTTTTAAGACTTTGTGGAGTTCCAACTCCCAAAATTCCCCAGCCAGAATTCTGGAGTTGAACTTCACAGGTCTTAAAAGTTGCCAAGGCTGGACACCCCTGATGTTGAGGATGAAGGCAGCCCACGGTTCTCAGCCACAAACTGATTCCTGCAAAAGGATTCGCCTAGAAAAGGATTGCAGTATATATGTGGGACAAAATGTGACAAGCCACTGGTCCAAAAGTACCACTTAAGATGTTATCTAGCCTAGTAAGGAAATGTTTGGAAGCTAAACAGCGAACTCCGAAGAACAAACTGCCCCCAGCATCTCCCAGCAGAGCTACAAATCTTTTCCCATCATTTCAGGATTGGAAGTTAAATTTCAGTAACAACCGAGGGGTCCTGAAATTACCAATGGATCAGGATAAGAATGGGGGGGGGGGAGAGTGTCTTATTCTGGGAAGCTTCGTATTGGTGGTTTAATTTTTAAAGGCAGGTTTTAATTTGGTTTTGCGAAGAACCAGTTTCCCGCATTGCAATAAGCCGTGATGCAGTTGGTGTGAGAACCTAAGGGGTCAAAACTTTCCAGAACTGGAAGAATATAAGAGACAGTGCACAAAAGACAGTAGGATCCATACTATTAGGAATACCTTTTTTTTCCACTTTGTTGCCATTGCTCAAAAGTTACAAATCCCTTTTCTGACTAATAGAATTTATTAAAAAGCACTAGCTTTTGTAAGTTTCATTGGATGAATTTGATGAAGTGAGGTGCAGCACATAAAACCTGATGCTTTTAATAAAACGTGTTCATTGGCAAAAATGCCCCTGGGCTGGGTTTGTGTTTTTTTTTCTTTCTTTCCATAGACTGACATAACTCCTACATATTATGATAGTGATTTTTCAAAAAGCCGGAATGAAGGTGTCTTGCTGTATTAAGTAAGCCAAAGGGTCCTCAAAAGCCAGCTTCCAACAGAGGCTGAAATATGCATTTCCTCACTTCCTCAAGAAGCCAAATTCTATTGAATTGAAATAGTAGCACAGTGAAGCTGCTTAGAGGTTTCCTTGATGCTTTCCTCTCCAGGAACACTACTTATTTTATATCCAGGAATGGAGGGCTATTCTGATCACTGTGAGGTGTTACAGGCAGTCCTCAAGTTGCAACAGTTCATTTAGTGACCTTTCAAAGTTACAACTGGTGGAAGAAATGTTCGTCTGGGTTCAGTTCGAAGGGGGGAAAAAGTCACTGGAAACGTGGAGGCTATTTGGAAAGATGGTTTTAATGGTGGGCAGGACCACGTGGCTTGAGTCCTAGTCAAAAAGGGGATCATATGATGTCGAGTGAAGAAAAAGAAGGGTAAACGGGGCTTGCTGAGAATTCCTGAGGTTTTTTAATACTCTGTTCGGCCCCACCTCTCTGTTTCCTGTTCCTGTGTAAGAAATGAACTCTGATTGCTTGTCAGACTCCCAGGGGTGGGGTACGGGCAGGGCTGGATTCTCCTATAGGCTAACTAGGCTTCAGCCTAGAGCCTCAAGATCAAGAGGGGCCTTTTATTTTTATTTATTATCCGTGCCACATTTTTTATAAAGGTTAGTACCAATTACAACACATTTCATTTAATATATTGATATATATCACAGTAATGATGTGTTTTATTATCTCTCATGTAATTTACAAACTTAAAAATGGGAGGTGAAAGGGCCCCATAAGTGGAATAGCCTAGGGCCTCTTTTCATCTAAATCCGGCCCTGGGTGCGGGTCTTAGTTAACTTTATAGGTTATGTGTCTTTTGAATCCCAAGCTTGGTTGAATTCCCAGATGCCACGTGATGAGTTTCTGTTGCAGATGGATCTGCCTGAATGAGGCATATCTTCGTTATGTAGAATAGACTGGCTCAGGCCTTTTAATGGCCCATTGACAAAGGTGGGGGGAGCTATTAAGAGTGAGGAACATGTTTTTCCTGCCTAAAAACGTGTTTCTCTGGCTCCTCATTGACAAAGGTGGGGGGAATGAGTTTCTGCCTCCCTTTAGGGCAGTGGTTCTCAACCTTCCTAATGCCACGACCCTTTAATACAGTTCCTCATATTGTGGTGACCCCCAACCATAAAATTGGTGTCTCGGTTCCTAAGACCATTGAAAATATGTGTTTTCCTATGGTCTTAGGCGACCCCTTGAAAGGGTCATTCGACCCCCAAAGGGGTCCCAACCCACAGGTTGAGAACCACTGCTTTAGGGGGAAATATTCTGCCCTTTTAATATTTTCTAAAATATTTCATTTTCTAGGAGAGAGCTGGGTGCTAACTTCCTACACAACAGCACTGAAAAAACCATACTTCAGGTGGTTGGCAACTGACTCATTTATGATGGTGACAGTGTCTTAGGGTCCCCCTTTGAGACCTTCTGACAAGCAAAAGTCAATGGGGAAGCCAGATTCACTTAACAACCATGTCACTAACAACATCGGCAGGGATTCACTTCACAAATGTGGCAAGAAGACTCATAAAAGGGGGCAAACTCACTTAGCAACTGTTTCACTTAGCAAGAGAAATTTTGGGCTCATGAGTCAAGGATTACTCATATTCTCAATCAATAATGTTGCCTAGCATCATAGAAGGAGAGAGTAGACTTTCTTCCTCCAAAAAGTTGCCATTCAGCTGCACTGGGCTTCAAGTCCCATAATCCTCCAAGCTGCAGTCATAAAATGACACACAATTTACATGTACTTATATAAAAGTTCTTTGGATTAGGAGTGGACAGGGAACAACCATGCTGCATTAAATGTCTTGTCTTGGAAATGATGATTTAGAAAGATATTTTAAAAGTTTATGAGTCACCCTCTGGAAAAGAACAAAACAATTAAAAAAGAAAAAGCAACTAGACAAGTAATGGGAGCCTGGAGGTTGGGGTGGCAGGGAGTGGCCCTGTTTAGTGGCATCACCAGCATAATTTAGCAGGTGCCCATGAAACTCACATAACTGCATTCCACCCTGCCTCCAAATGGCAAAATGTCTGTTTGGAGAAACTCACTACTTTGTTTACCCAGTGAAAGTAAATTTCTTGGAATAATGAGCAGAAGTTTTAGATACTATGCAAACCTGGTATCTAAACTAGCATGAAAATGATCATGTTTTTCTTTTTTCTATCTGTTTTTCTCTTCGGACTCTCTCAACCAGTATTTTTCAAACTTGCCAACCAACTCCCAGTCAAAATTCACATATCTTAAAGTATGTTTGGCTAGGGAATTTGGGGAGTTGAAGTCCACACATCTTAAAAGTTGCAAAGATTGAAAAACACTGCTCTAAACCCTTGAACAAGGCTTGGCTCATCCACCTCAGCTTGCTTCTCTTCTTCTTCTTGTGCCATATCTGTCATGGTACTTTGGTGATCATGTTGGCAATCCTGTTTTTATCAACAGCCACATGAAAAAATACTGCAGAATTTTGTCCAAACCAGTCCCTTAGATTTTGAAGTCATGATGTTCTTCTGCCTGGAGCTCATTTGCCTTCAATCTTTCCCTGGAGGATTAAGTGAAATATGGTGTGTTTTTCCTGGTGTTGCATCACATGTCCAAAATATTCTGACTTTCGCTTTTTTATGCTTAGCTTGCTAGCAAAGTCAATTCAATCACTCGTGATAGAAAATTGAGGCAAGAGTCAATATAGTGACATTTCTGCCTAAAGATCAAGTGGCTTCTTTTTCAACGGAGGGCAAGCATGTTAACTATTGGGTAAGCAATAAGTTGCCTATTCATTTCTTAAACTGAACCAGGATTTTTTTTCTTTAAAAACAAAATACTAGTTAGTATTATCCCAGCAGTTTGGTGGTTATATGCAATGATACTTCTGTGGAGCAGATTTGGTTTCTCCAAATGCAGCCCTAGATTCAACAAGGGAATCTCTGCATATTTCATCATCTTGAGGAGAAAGACTTCTTAAAATGATTATGCGCCGAATCTAAAAATATGTTAGTTGCGGGCGCTATTCCTCAGCTTACAATCACAATTGAGCCCAACATTTCTGTTGTTAAGTGAGAAATCTGGTAAGTGAATTGCTGCAGTTTTTAAATTAGTAACATGATTGTTCAGCAAATCTGACTCCCCCATTGACTTTGCTTGACAGAAGGTCGTAAAAGGGGCTCATGACCCCGGGACACTGAAACCATCATAAATATGAATGAAGTGCCAAACATCTAAAATTTGATCATGTGGCCATGGAGATGCTACAATGGTAATAAGTGAGAAAATGGTCCTAAGTCACTTTTTCAGTGCCATTGTAAGTTGAGGACTATCTGCAATTATACAGAAAGATAGGAAGAGAAGGAGGAAAGGATGCAGCTAACCTTCCCTCACCCTGGGGCACAGAAACCACATACTCAATGGGGTGAGACTACTGATTGATACTTATCTCCAAGATCCAGGATTTAATCTCTCTGGACTTGCAGGGAGGGGGGGTTGGAGATCAAAGGCCTTTGTAAGGGAGAGTTATCAGAAAAGGAGATGAGGCAATTTACTTGCCTAAGAAAGGGCAGGAAGTGGGTAGCCCACCCACCCACCCCCACTGGTAGATCTCTAGGTCATATGCCTTAGACCTCTTGCTGAACAGTATTCCCCGATCCTAATCTATATTCCTGAAATACTGTAAAGAAAGCTTGGGATAAATAAGATTATTTTTTTCCTTCTGGAATCTTCAACCAATTCCTAGTCTTAGAATTCTCTTGAGACTGCTTTGTGCAACAGGCTAGGATGATTGACTGATCTTAAAACCACCAAAGGGATGGGGGAACAGTACACTTTGCATTGGAAAAAAGAATTGACTGTTATTATATTGGATTGCAGGTAGTCCTTGATGTACGACCCCAACTGAGCCCTTCTGTTTCTGTTGCTAAGTGAGTTTTGCTCCATTTTAGGACCTTTCTTGCTACAGTTGTTAAATGAATCATCGCAGTTGTAGTAACATGGTTGTTAAGTGAATCTGACTTCGCCATTGACTTTGCTTGTCAAAAGGACTCCTGGACATTAAACCGTCATAAATATGAGCCAGGTGCCAAGCGTCTGAATTTTGATCATGTGACGATGGAGATGTCACAACAGTTGTAAGTGTGAAAAATGGCCATAAGTCACTTTTTTCAGTACTATTGTAACCAAAAGTCCAGGACTATCTGTATTCAGATTAGCATTTATCTACCCAAAATACCTCTCCATTCAGCCTTGTCAGGCCAGACTATGAATCAGTCTAAAAAAGCATCCCCAGTTGTGCAACAGCATCAAAAGCACTCCTTTCCAAATGCTGTCATGAGTTTGGACGGGATAATGTTTGACTGCCAGAAATCTAAATTCTAAGAATGCATTAAAAATTAGAGCACCATCTGTAATTTATGCATGCTTTTGGAGAGATCAAAAAAGAGAGAAAGGGGAAGAGTGAGAAATATCTGTTGCCTTTTTGTAGAAGCAATTTTTACAGTTGGAATGCAATTCCCAGCACCTCTTTAAGGATGGGCTGATGAGAATTATAATAAAGAATTCTTAAGATTGTTAGATCGGGAAAACTTTAAATAAACAGTTGACAGGAAAGAAGAGGAGAGTCAGAAGAAAATGTTTCTTGGGATAATTGTGATGAGTATCTCAAAATGCCTACGAACTCAAAGCCACCAAAATTATCACCGTTAATCACATTTGCAGCCCTTTTCTTCTGTTAAGTGTGTAGATTACCTTGTCCTGTCCTTTCAATCACACTCTTAGCTAGACACACAGTGGCATTGTGTGGCATGCTTATCACCGATTAACTTAGCCCTGGTTTACTTCAGCTAGTAGTTCACATAATGTGCCAAACCATAAAGTAATCACACCAGCTGAGTTTTGCATGACATGACAGGCTTGCAGGTCAGTTTAGAGTTCAGCGTGTTGTGGAATATTTTCATTTAATCTGCATGCCGGACATTTTAAATTATTATTCTAGTTGCCTGACAATAAAACGTAGGACTATAACAACATCTTATCTTTCACAAGTAGGACTGAGACTATATTTAAGAAGCTTGTTTCCAGCTTCTAAATCTGATTTGTGACGATCTTCATTGCAGTATGCATCTCCATATTTTTCTATTCTTTGCAAACTATCCACCATTCACTGTCTTTTTCTCTTTAAACTTAATTTGTCTCTCCTTTATTGAGGATGTCATTAACTCCATCCACTTACTGTTTTCTTCTTCTCAGCCTGTTCACTCGTCTAATACATGTTTATTCTGCTATTCAATCTTCATGCATCTTCTGTGCCTGACCAAATTCCTTCAACATATTTTTTTCTGTTTCAGCATATTTCTTTCTGACCAAATTGATTCAATTACTTTTGTGTTGACTTTTATTCATCCAAAAGCCATTTATTCTTGACAATCTTCTGGTTTTGCAACACAAGTTTCTTAGGTTCTGCATTCCCATTTTCTGGGTTTGTTAGTCTTAACTCTTCCTTGTTCTCTATGACTAATGGTCTTTGCAAATATCTTTTTCTCATACACACTGTATACAATATTCTCACATTCTAATTTTTGCATTAATTATTTTCTTCTACAGCTTCTTTCTCTTTATCATTTCATTAAGCAGTCCTTTACATTTTTCCTCTTAGCATAACTCTGCAATTTCTGCGTCTCCCTCTAACACAATTTCTTTCACTCAGTTTCAAGTAACTTCTCTTTTCTTACATCCCTATTCAGTTTGTAAATTGTCTATCTGCTAATACTTTCTCAGATACAATTCATACTATGTCTTCATGCGGTCATTCTACTTTGACTCTAGTTTCTTCTATATTTTTCCCTTTTCTTCTATGTTTTCCCCTAAGATCTTTTCTTGACATTACAAAAATAATCAGTCCACATTCAGAACTTCTCATCATCTCTCTGTCCTTCACTAATTATTTCAGTCATTCAACATAAACAGTCATAACCATCATGCTTTTAGACTGATATTCATTTCTTCACCATGTGTATTTGTTAATTGGTTTATGTTTAAATCATATGTTCAGAAATAATGTATTAAGCAGATCCTTGCACATTTTGGGGGTCTCCCAATCGCCCAAGTAACTTTTTAAAATACTATCTTGTGTTGTTCTAACCTATCCATTCACATCACCAAACAAAATATTTCCCCCTTGACTGCTTTAATTTGTAGTGTGGCATAATTTTTCAATTCATCCTTACCGTTCACTGAAGTGTAACATGCAACTATCACCAACAAATAGATTCCTACTTTCATATACATCCATGACAACCTCGAAAAAGCAAATTCTTACTTTCTGACATTAATTTTAGCCCTTTCATTCATAATGAAACCTGCACTTTCATTTCCTGTCATGTAGTCATAAACTTCACAAGATCAGACCCATCTTCATTTAGATCAGTTACGATGTTCCCTTTCACTTGGATTCACAGAGAGAGACAATATATCAATTTTGTCTTTCTTTTCATTTGTTAACTCATGCAGTTTTCCATTTATGATTCCAAGTCACGGTCTTCTATTTGCCATGGGCTGCTAGACCTGACAGGAGCCTATTGTGGATTTGATCACTTGGTGCTTTCACATAATGCTTTTTAGCAACACAAAGAAGATTTGGGTGAGATTACAAGTCTTAGTTGTATTTGTGTCAGATGGAGCATTCTCTGCTTAATGGTAGGGACTCTATGGATCAGGTCCAGTTCATTTTAATCCATATGTCACAAATGTCACCCAAAACTGAATTTTACTGCTCGTGCTATTCTATGCAAGCTAATATACCATTGCTCACATCTCACCAAATTGGAGGTGCAGGAGGTTTACTGATTCCTATAGATAGTCCTTGACTTATGACCATAAAGGAACTTGTCCATTACAGATTTAGTTTCTAAGCAAATACACTGTTCGCTATGATGAGTTTTTGCTGAAAGCCAAATGCAGAGGTGGGTTCCTACTGGTTCGGACCGGTTTGGTCGAAGCGGTAGTGATTTGCTGGCCTGGGTCGCAGAACCGGTAATTACTACTTGTTCGCCCCGCCCAGTCTCTGCTGCAGAGCAGCTTGCCTGCCTGAAGCGCTGCGCCCCTGATCTGTCTGCCAGTTTAGCTGGCGAGTTGCAGCTTAGCTAGCTGCCCCGCCCTCTTCCCCGCAGCCCTGCCATGCTTCCCGGCCTTCCAGGCGGCCTTCCCAGCATCCCTGTGGCCAGCTTGCGAAGGTAGGCAAGCGGAAGGTTGCGTGGAAGGCAGGGAAGCATGGGAGGGCTGCGGGGAAGGGAGCACCTGGCCATCAAGCCACACTCACAAAATAGGCCACACCCACAGAACCGGTAGTAAAAAAAAATTGAAACCCACCCCTGGCCAAATGTAATGATCAAATATGAATGTAAGTTAAACAGTAACAAAGAGTACAATCTAATAATAGCAGCAAATTCATACCTTAATTTCCTTTTGGGGGGACTTTAGCAGAAGAGATTTTCCTAAAGATCTTCCTAAAGATAATGGTGGCACAGGGGTTAGAATGCAGTACTGCAGGCTACTTCTGGCTCCCGCTGCCTGCAGTTCAGCAGTTCGATTCTCACTGGCTCAGGGTTGAATCAGCCTTCCATCCTTCCAACGTCGGTAAAACGAGGACCCAGATTGTTGGGGCCAACAGGCTGTCTCTATAAACCACTTAGAGCTGTAAAGCCCTGTGGGTGGTATATAAGTCTAAGTGCTAGTACTAAGGGTAGAGAAGTAACAGCAATAATAAGTCAAGTCGCATGTTCCCATGCAGAAGTGAAAATACACAAGTGTCTTGTTGCAGATCCCTGCTGGTCTCACTTCTCCATAATGTAGCTATCTCCTAAGCCCTTTCCAGATGCTCTTGCAGAAAGTGCTATCACGGTTCCAAGTATTATACCCATAGCAAACAGAACTCCGAGGCAAGTGGATTCCTCAAAAGAACAGTTTTATTGGATATATCATATTGGCATAGACTGATTAAAACCAACCCTAAAGGTTTCCACGGTTTTCACCTAATTAAAAGTCAACGTTTTCCTCCCTCTCCCAACCAATCAGTCACATGGCCCAATCAAAGTGCTGTCCGGTTGCTTGGAAACTTCACTCCTCCTCTCTTCAGCTACTCGTGCGGATGTCCTTGGTTCTCAGGGAAGCTTATTTTGTTTTGGCTACAAAATCCCAACTATTTCTATTTCCCCCTCCCTATCCCGCATCACCAGTGTGGCAATGCTGAAGCCTCCAAGATGGCCTCAGTCAAGCCAGCTTCAGAGTTGACAAGTGCATTGCCTCCTGTGTGTATCTTGCCTTTCCCTTCGGATAATGATGCCCAGCGGGCACAGAGGGAAATATCAAATGTACCACAGGTACAGATTCAGCTGGGCGTGTTTGAGAGATTAGTTCTCTGAGTCTTTCACCCAATTCTTCAAAAACTGAAGCCAACAGTGTACAGAATTGTGTGGTGCCCTCCTGTGTAAAGCCTAGAATCCCCAGGTGTGTCATCTTGCGGCTGTAAAAGAAGTGGGCATGGCTGAACTGAAACTTTGCAGGTCAGACTGAAGCTCAGCTTCATAGTTTGGGGGGCCACCCCAGAAAAGGAATGAACCTGCCTCTCCAAACGAGAGAATTTGGAACAGACTTTCTGGTTCGTCTGGATTTCCAAACCACTGTGATGACTTAATATGTGACCAATTTTTTTTTCTTGGATTCCAGAAAAACTGGTTGTAGAACAGAGAGCATTTTCTCCTTTCAAACAAGCATGCCCTTTTCTTCTTCCTTCCATACAGTGGGAAACCCCAGCCATGTAAAGCCCCCAGTTCCGAAGAAAAGGCATTGCTTCGTCAATGAATCTCCCCCGGGTAAAAATGGAAGGGATGTGAAGTCTCTTGGTACTATCCCAAAAAGGCAACATGGCATTGAAACTGCATGCTGCACATTCTTCCTTTGAAACCATGCCCGCCCACTGGCTTTCCAAGCAACATTAGCAGAGGCCCACTCAAAGGAAATGTTGGTCCAACAGACAATCTTGACTGCAAATCAGTGAATGAGATTATTGAGTGGCAGCCCCCTGTTTGGCAGCTTCAATCAATCAGAATACAGTTGAAAGGGACCTTGGAGATCTTCTAGTCCAGGGGTCTCAAACTTGCATCATCATGGCAGCATCATGTGACACATCACGAGTACCCCCCCTTCTCTAAACCGGGCGTGGGCATGGCTTGTGATGCATCCAGCCCGTGGGCCACATGTTTGGCAGCCCTGTTCTAGTCCAACCCTCTGCTCAAGCAAGAGACCCTATACCAGTGGTTCTCAACCTTTGGGGGTCGAACGACCCTTTCACAGGGGTCACCTAAGACCATCGGAAAACACATATTTTCGAAAAAATACGGAAAACACAAAACAATTTTATGGTTGTTGGGGGTCACCACAACATGAGGAACTGCATTAAAGAGTCGCGGCATTAGGAAGGTTGAGACCCACTGCCCTCTACCATTTCAGATGGGTAGATGTCCAGTCTTTCCTTTAAAAACTCCACTGATAAAGCATCTACAACTCCTGGAGGCAACTTCTGTTTCACTGATTAATTGTCCACACTGTTAGGAAGCCTCTCCTTAATTCCAGGTTGCTTCTCTCCTTGATTAGTTTTCAAACAGTGTTTCTTGAATTCTGGTGTTTTGGAAAATAAGTTGATTAACACCCACCCCCCCATCTTCCTTGTGGTCACATCTATTGCACTTCTTTTGCTTCTTAGCGATGTTTGAACCAGAAGACATCTGCCATTTCAAACGTGTTCAGAAGGACCCCACACAATTCCAGTTCAATAGTGTTAATTGGGCAGCTTTTATGTGAACACAAAGGTTTGCAAGCAAGGGATTGTTACTTCATTCTCCCCAAAGAAGATAAATATAAATGTATTTTTATGAAAATATAAATAAAAGGTATGCTATTTTGTAAGTTATCTGTAAGGCATGTTTTCCACTCAAGGCCTGAATGTTCATAAACCTCAGCTTTGGCCCACAAAAAAAACATACAACAGACTAGGAACCAGTCCTAGATATCCACTTCTTTTGTGCTGCGAATATGAACTCCTAAGAAAATGTATGAATGAGCAGCTAAGAAAATGTTGATAGAACGGGCCTCAAGAATAAGAGGAACATCTTTCTGCAATTTATAAGCAAAAAATCCCAACTCCCAATAGTTTCGTAGAGTTAAAGAAAAGTCCTCCTTTCTGCTTCTTAAAAATAACACTGTGTGAAAAGATTTGTGCACAATTCTACTTCTTTTTCTTGAAAGCAATTTTTGAGCTGTGTATGCACTCAGATATTTCTGTTTCACAATGATTTAGTTACCTTCTCAAGTTTGCAGTTCTTCTTCTTAACAAAACCAGTCCTCTAAATGCCTAAATTCTGTGCTGCATATACTCTCATGTTCATATAGTGCACTATAACAATGCTGGGGGAAAAAACCCCTGAATCTTGGCTACGTTCATGGAACATATTTAGATGTCACAGTGGCTGCCTTCATCCTAGCACACTAAATCTATCTCAAACAAATCACAACAGGGTTTTGAATAATGTGTGAGTACTTCCCATGTCAGATTTTGCGGCGTGGGAGGAGTTTATTACTTGCGATGTGATATTATTTCCTAACTTCTTGTTGAACAGTTGTGATCCCCAATGTTTTTCTAAGGGAATCCAGCTTGTCGGGATTCTAGGATTTCTCAGTCCATGTTCCTTAATCCTTTTAGGTACAAGGAACAGTAAATGTGTGTTTTTGCCAAGAAGCCACACCTTGTCCAAATCTGAGACACCTTGCAGCTCATGAAATGAGTGGCATAGAATACGTATGTATCGGAATTTGCAAAACGTAACCACTCATAAGACATAGAATAAAACACTGACTTACTTTGCATATTATGCTGAGCTATGGATCAGATCCACTGAGTTGGATTTGAATGTGCAAAACAATCAATCATGGTTTACAAAAGCAGAATGCAATGTGGGCCTCTCGGTAGAAGAACTGAATATCAACCCTAACCGGCATGACCAGTAATAGGAGGATGTGGAAGTCGTCATCACCTCTTGAAGACTTCAGATTCTCTATCCCTTCCTAAGTGGCAAGTTGTCCATCATAATTGAGGAGATGTAAAGAGGTCTGTATGGTAGAAACCACCTCCTGGCACTCCTATGACTTCCAAAAGTGAGGACCCATCACCTGATCAGGTTACAGCCTGGCATTCCAAATTCATACAGGTAGCATATTTCAGCCATAGAAACTGCTGAAGTATTATATCCCCATGGATTCAAGCTCTCTGCAAAGGACAATGTTCTGTTATGGACTTTTCTATGCTTTTTGGTTTCACTGGGCCCCTCTGTCAGTCTGACTGAAAACTGTGTTACAGTTAGTCCACTGGGAATGGTCCACTACATAGAGGATTTCGCAGTTCAGAGGGTTCTTTAAAATTCTCTTGCACAAACCATCAACTGAAGAACTGTTCTATAAAGTCCCAATAAAACCAAGAGAGGGCCAGTAGAGAAGGTCAATAAAACCAAGATAGTGTCCATAGACTTGGATACTGGAGGTAAGAGCAGAACCAAGGAAAGAGAAGAAAATATGGCATTGCTGCTACTTGATCCGGTGAGTGAGGGTGGAGAAAGATGCTGAAAGTGGAGAGTAGCAAGAGAGAAAGCAAGTAATTTGGCAACTGTGTAGCCTTGCGAAAAAATTAATTGTACCGCACTAACCTGGTTCATACGCTCTTAACCATGGCTTCTTAGATCAGCCACTCTTGAGAACATGGTAACGTACAAGCCACAGCTAGATTCACATGCGGCCTTAAGCTGAAACCATCCTAGCTTTGGGAGGAGGGCCAAAGCAGTTACTGCTCAGGTGTGAAAAATATCACAGTTGTACAGGTAGTCCTTGGCTTAACAACCAGAAGGGAGCCCAAAATTTCTGTTGTTAAGTGAGACATTGGTTAAGTGAATTTTGTCCCATTTTACGTGCTGTTATCACAAAATGAACTGCTATAAGTCAAAGACAATGTGTATTTCCAGCCCCCCCCCCCGAGTTTCTCCCTCTCCTCTTTGGCTAAGAGTGGGGAAATCTGCAGTTTGCGAAGGAAGAGATGAACCTCTGCAGAGGTCCTCTTCCGTGGCAGACTTCCCAGGCATTCAAAGGGAGGGCATAGCAGCCAGCTTTTCACCTTGGCTGACCTTTCTCTCCCTGTTGTCAGAGAAATGTTACTCGGCAGCAATTTTCCTTGATTTGGTTTTCTTCAGTCAGAACATCGTGCCAGCTCACGTGGGTGGGATGGGAGAGACGAATGCTCACGGGCAGCCTCCAGGGACCCTTCGGAGACAGTGTGCCCAGGGTCTCGCAGGGACTTCAGTTGCAATTCCCATAATCCACAGCCAGACTCTCTAGGGAGGTAAAAATCAAAATGTGATTTCTGGGAGAAGGGCCACAGCATCCTCCCATGTTTTTTTTAAAATCAGTAACTGATGAAAACATCTCTAGTCCGAAGTGCAGATGGCCAGCCTAATCAAATCCACAAATGCCTGGTGAAGTCACATGTGGCACTGCAGCTGGTTGGTCTTCGCCCTCCTTTGCTGAAGAAGTTGTAGTGATGCTAAGTATAAATCAAGGCTAGTTTGTTGGGCATCTGAGGGCTGCGATGTTTTAATGCGTGCGTTAAAGGTATATTCTACAGGGACAAGAGCTGAGCCTCTTTGCCCCAGCTTAACAGGGACAATCTCTGGTCAGCAGAGCCTAGAGCATTGCGGGGCAGGAAGGAGAAAGCAAATGTAACTGGCTGCCCTGTGTATGTGTCTTCAGGCTTAACGTCCCCCTGGGTTCAAGGGAATGTGATGCAGTTAGGAAATTGTAGACTCTGAGGTTGGGTGCGCTTCCCTCAAGATGGTGGTTTGTGTTTACTTCACTGATTTCAGTATGTTGTAAGTCTATCTTGCTGCATTTGGGGTCCCTTTTTAATTACTCCATCAAAGGGGAGTGATTGATGGCACCACTGCCCCAGGAATGATGTTATTGTTAGGGTTATATCCTATTTTTTTTATAAAGGATTTATTTTATTTTTTATTTTCAAAACAAACACAACACATGAAATCTTTTTTTTGCATACTGTAGAAAGTGTATCAGTTGGTTACAAAAGACTTTCGTGCATCTCTTCCACGGTCATCAAACATAATTCATATTAACTCAAGCATTTTAACTCAAATATTTATACGTATTTCCATCATCATACCTCCATTTACATTTGACTATAATTGCTTAAACGTCCTTCATCATAATATACCAAGATTTAATACATAACCACAGACTAGCATTTCATTTACTATTTCTAAGATCCTCCAATAACACTGAATATCATACCCTATTTTGTGCAGCTCCAGGCAGAATATGCAATGCTCCTCCAAAGTTGCCTACAACTGTAGGAAGTTAGCACTCCCCCACCCCGCCTAGAAAAATGAAATATCCTAAGAAATGTTGAAAAGGCAGAATATTATATTTCCCTGGATGTGAAAAGGGAGAAACGTGTTTTTAAAGACAGAGTAGCTCCCTTTTTCACATCCAGGAAAATATAATATTCTGCCTTTTCAATATTTCCTAGGATATTTCATTTTTCTGGGTGATAACTTCCTACAATATAATAAAATAAATGAAGTGGAGAGCAAAGAAAAAAGTGCTTAGGCCCCTTCAATAGGCATATGTACCTATTGTTGTTTTTTAAATGAAGAACATACACAAACTCTGCCCCCATAACACAGTTCTGTCCACATCTGAGATCTGCCCCCCCTCCAGCCTTTCTAAATCATTGCTTGTAGTTTTTCAGCTTTAAAATGTTATCTCTTTGCTGGGAGGTATCCCCCTTTTAAAATAACAATTACAGTGTCATCACACAGAACAATGCTCAAAAGGAAGGGTGGATTTCCCCCCCAAGATAATTCACCTTTTAAAAAGAGAAGGTTATTTTAAGTACATAGAAAATGCAGAACAATCAGCAGAGGAGTGGCTTGCTTGGCTGTCTAATCTTCCTTTTTGCCAGGTGGGGATTATTTTACATTCAGGGCCTTCTTCCCCCCAAGTCGCCTTTGCCAGCTTGTTCATCATTTAGAGACATTAATAAATTACATTGAGCTACAATAATTCCACACAGAGACACAAGGATCGCTGGGTGATCAGCTTCATGGAGCTCTGTTTTAGATATTGATAGTTTCCCCACTAAGCACTTAAAGGATTTTGTATTGTTGGGCCAAAATAATTGTCATTTATTTGAAAATAGCAAGTGTGCCTGAATGATGCTGTAAGTCCCTAAGGGAAAAGAGGCATACTCTCTTGAAACACAAAGTGTGCGTTGCACCACTTTCACAGGCTTGTGATGAAGATAAGAGATCACATATATTTATGGTAACAACTAGTTTTAACTGGATTACTATCAATTATGCTTTTGACCCACACATATAGCCTATCTGCTCTAAACTGCGGCACCCAAATACCGTATACAGACTCTTAAACTAAATAACCATGACTTTCAATTTTCACAACCTTCAAATATTTGATAGAGATTAGCTTTCCCCAAAAGTGGGTTTTCGAAGGCTAGCCGAGGAAGAATATGCCTATTTTCTACATGTTAGGTAGTTGTTAGACGTAAGAGCCTCTCTTAGAAAGGAAAAAAAAATGAAAAAGTATTAGACCTAAGCAAAAACAAAAACCTCTACCACTTGTTCAGATTTGACCCTTCTCGCTGCTTGATTTGGTATTTCTTGCTTAAAATCTTCCCGTATTACTTCTTCTAACCCTTACCAGAAAGTAAATCTAGAAGTAACTAAATGAAAATAAATTCAAGTTACGACAAGTGTAAATAAAAAGAAACCTTAGTGGTATAAAGCAATGGTTTATGAAAACCGTTTCAAGTAAGAAAAATAGTAAAGAATCTAATCTGGGTCAGTTGTTGGGACCAGAGGTTTAGCCTTCTGAGCTTCCGTACTTGTGTTGGAGCTCATCCTCTGGGAACTTCTCTGTACACATTCCAGCAGAAAGTTCCCGGAGGAGGGGCACCAGCACAAGTCCGGAAGCTCAGAAGACTAAACCTCTGGTCCCAGCGACCGACCCAGATTAGATCCTGCATCACTATCCTGGGATATAGGTTTAGTGGCTTAGTGGCTAAGACTTCTGCCTAAGATATAATACAGCCCAGGTTCGAATCCCAGTAAGGGTATGGCTAGCTGATGAGAGCTAATTAGCTCGAAATAGATCTATACTAGTCTCCCTTTATTTATTTATCAGTACAAATACAACATATATATATATATATATATATATATATATATATATATATATATATATATATATATATATATATATATATATATATATATATATATATATATATATATATATATATATATATATATATATATATATATATATATATATATATATATATATATATATAATTTGCCTTCATCCCTGAAAAAGAGTAAAATTTATATTTTTGAAGAAATGCACAGATTAACTCTAGGCAATATGAAGAAGAATTTTAAAGATTAACCAATGTATTGGCATAGAAATTGTTGCAGATTACAGCCAACTTTGTTAATTGATAAAATACAAATCCTGAATTACATCCACAGTTAAGACTTAAGAGAACTGTAAATAGTGAGGTGAGGAAAAAATGGACAGAAATGCCGCAGATGATGATAATACAATACAATACAATAGTAGAGTTGGAAGGGACCTTGGAGGTCTTCTAGTCCAACCCCCTGACTAGGCAGGAAACCCTATACCTAGGCAGACAAATAGCTATCCAACATCTTCTTAAAGACTTCCAGTGTTGGGGCATAATAATACCTATGTTAAAATCTCTTCAAGGTTTTCCTGCTGTGAAATTCACAACTGGAAGAGGAATCTAAAACTCTTACACACTTATGCTTATACATTAGCTGTGCGTGCTAATATATGCTGTGGAAGTCAGTAGGACTTAGTTCTGATTACACCTACATATTACTGGCTGAATGTAAACACAACTCCTTCTTGTTGCTACAGCCCATCAAGTCAACCCCGATTCCTGCAGATTACAGGGACAAGTCTGTGCAGTTTTCTTAGCAACAGTTTTAGAAATGGTTTCCCACTGCCTTCTTCTGAGGAATGAGAAAGAGAGAGAGAGTAACTGGCCCAAAGTCACCCAGCCAGCTCCCATGCCTAAAGCACGACTAACAATCTCCCAGTTTCTAATCCAGCACTTTATCCTTGACTATACCGAAATGGCTCTCTTATTTTACAAAGCTAGCCAACCTCATTTTAGATTACTGTACTATGCAATCTCATGTGCAGGATGGGATTATGGGTTTGCTATCTTAGGTGAAACCCTGATAATTATATTAACGAGTAAACCATAATTAAGTTAAGCATGGGTGTATTGGACAAACACAACTGCTCTTCTGAGATTTCTCTCTTTTGCGTTCCTAGATCATTTTTTTTTAATGTGGTAAATAAAATAATAACCTCTATTAAGAGTGTTTCAGAACTACTTGGGTAACCCACTTGCCACTATTTGAAAACAGCCCAAACCTTGATGTTTATGGAGATTCTCAATCATCCAGGTCAAGGTTGTCCCAAATGTTCTTTTTCAAGAGAAGATGGCCTTTTTTTTCACTTGAAGATGTTTCACTTCTCATCCAAGAAGCCTTTTCAGTTCTTCAGAAGAAGTTTCTTGAGTGAAAAGCAAAATGTCTTCAAGAAAAAACAAAGAAAGTCCAGTTGCCTTTTGAAAAAAAAAATACTTTTGAGCCCCTACCTAACATTCCCTGGATATTTTTCAGTGGTTTGATAGTCTTATTCATTATCTGTCCTCCAGGAATTCAAGGTAGTTTATTAGGGTGGAATTTCCCTTCATCTTTTTTTATGTCCAGCCTAATGGAATGATAACTATAAATTATATGAAAGGGTCAGGATTCTATCATCATAATGATCCTATAAATATGAACTAAATGAGACCAATTTAAATCTTTGGAGAGGAAGAAAAAGCAAATTAAGTTTGAAAATAGACCAGTCTGGCTGAGGGTTGTGGAGGAAAACAAATCTCCCTCAGTTTCCCCAATGTATTATCCCAGCTGGAAGAGGCAGCTGGATAGCCAAAGGTCCAATTTGATCCCTCCTACCCTCAGTCCTATATCCCAGGATATAGACAAACCAGTGAGCATACAAAAGAGACAATAGGGATAGCAGAAAAATGCCTAAGTAGTGATACTATTTGTTACGCTGAAGAAAATATAGATGCCACTGCCACAAATTTGTTACTCTGAAGAAAATATAGATGCCTAGATAGTGATACTATTTGTTATCCTGAAAATAACATGTTTTCTGCTACATATGTTACTTTGAAGACAATATAGATGCCATTGCTACTATACATATTACTCTGAAGAAGATATAGATGCCACTGCTAGTAAATGGATTGGGCTGAGGCCCCAAAGCTTGCTCTGCTCTGCTCACTCTACATTCTCTACTTGTTATCCCGATGTGGCAACTTATGGGATAGGTTGGAGTGAGAGTGCTGGCTCAAGGTTGCCCCCTGAGTGCCATGGTGGAGGATGGACTTGATTTTTTTTACAGTATCTCAAGTGTCCAATATTCTTTATTGGTTTGTTATTAAGTGATGCACATGGGGTCCTCAGTTCCTTTACTGTGGTGGTACAGGAATACTACTTGGCTGATTTAAAATCTCCATTTCCCATGCTTATTAAAGCCACCTTTTCACAGTAGGTTGACCTGGCTGAGACCTGGACAATATGCCACTTGTGAACAAGGCTGCTCTTGTGTTTGGCTACTAGGAATCTCTTCTACAGTGAAAGCAATTCACATGCCTCAGGGAAGCAAGAGAGGCCATTAGTTACACAAGCAATGGGTCTTAATTGCCACTGATTCTTCTCACCTCCTACAGCTCTGCGTTAACTTGTTCCACTTGAGAAAGCAAAACATTATCTACTCCGATGGGCTGAATCAAAGCCTAGCCCACGTGTAGGCAGAGGCAAGGGCTCTTAGTCATCTTGAAGCTACCTTCTGAAGGAGTATCCTTCCAAAGCTGCTTCCCCCGTATGCTGACAGCTGCTCTAGCTGCCCCCAGCAGCGACAGCAGGAACTCAGCTGGGGCCATCTGGTGCCAAGTCATACAAGCACGCAAGAAATGAGAGCTGCTTGGTTTCTTTAAAGAAGGAGACAAATTTAAGGGAGGAAGAGAAGGAGGAGGAATCGCTTAGTGGGTTGCAATTGCAACAGCCATGTAGGATCTCTAGGAGTTTCTAAATACCAATTTCTCTGAAATGAAAAGTTTTAGCTTCCTGCTTTGCTTTGAAGCTTCTGATGGGTGTCTGCTTGCCACCATCAGAAAGAGGATGCTGAGCTGGTCCTTTTTCACACAAACCTAAATTCCCTAGATACAACCAATTTCGTTGCATTAAGTACAATGACAATAAAGGTTATACTTATAACTCCATTTAATAGTGCGCAGATACTCCAACTCTTAGTGCAGTTTGAACTAAGAACAGTAGCTTACTATTACTGTAGGAGGACAGTCATGTAGTCTATGGTAAACAAAATCCAGTCCCTTTTGACTAATTTCTTTCAATAAAAAGCACAAGCTTATCCCTTGTAATATTATTTGTTAATCAAGAAAGATGCTTCCAGACTCATTCTGAATTTTATCTGGGTATTCAAGCAGGAATGATTAGTTCATTGCCTTCTAGAAGTTGCTGGATTACAATCTGCAGTAGCCCAGCATGTGGGACAAGTGATGACAAATGCTGGGAGAGGCCAGTTACAGAGACCCACAGAGTCCTTACCTTGTCCTTATTTTTTTTATTCATGGTGTACATGTGTATGCAGAGACACCCAAGCATACACATATTCCCAGAGCTCTGGGGAGCTGCAGGGAAGATTCTCTACTCAGTGAAGTTTCATAGAAGCAATGTTGGGAGTTGGGTTTGACTGAGAGAGGCTGCCTCCAGATGACCTAACCATCTGTATGGCCTACTAGGGACTTCACTTTGGTCTTCCAGAGTGAAGTCCAACACCTAAACCATGCTGGTGCTAAAAGCAAGTGAGGGATACCATCTGCCTGGGCTGATCAGGTATAATGGGAGCCAAAGTCCACCATATCTGGCATGCACCAAGTCAGGAAAAGTTTTTCCTCAAAAGATAGGTAGGGCATGACAATATGGTGCTGGAGGGAGATTCAACAGGTGAGGTGCTCTAAGCTAGGGTGCCCTACCTTGGCAAAATTAAGACTTGTGGATTTCAACTCCCAGAATTCCCCAGCTGTCCATTCTAGGAGTTGAAGTTCACAAGTCTTAAAGTTGCCAAGGTTGGACACCCCCTACTTTAAGCTTAGAAAGGAATAGGAGTTGGCTTACCTTTGCTTTTTCCATAAGTGCAGTGGTGGATCATTTTTTCTCAAGATCAACTTGAAAGGAAGAACCTTCTCCAACACGTTGGACAAAAGGAATCACAATGAACCTGTGAACTACCATGTGGCTACTTTACATTGCAGCCCACGCTGAACAGAAATTGCCTCTCTTTCTAAACAATTACTCCCAGTTGTTAGCTATGTATCATATTCTTCTGAAATACTTCCCATTACATTCTCAGGGGATCAACAAAGAAAGAAAACCCAAAGCTTTTGAGCAAGTACAAAAAATAGCTTTGTCTAAGTAACACAAATTGGTATAAAATTGCATCTAAAAAGTTGAGACAGAGATTTTCCCCATGCCTACCATAGCAGATGAGCTGAACTTTGAGTACAGCTGGATTTTTTAAAGTACCTTCCCTCTCCTCTTGAAAACATTGAGGATGATTTGGCTGTGAGCCACTGTGATCCTTTCTATGGAAAAAGGAACATATTTATAAATGAACATAGAAGCAGCACAGGAATATGACAACTTGCTTCACGTGTCATAGTGGCCAGAAATGTCAATGCCTGATTTGCCAGCTTCCATTTTTGTGCTTCACAAAGTGGGTGGGAGCAAAAATATACAACCTTTTCTCCCTGAAAAAATGGGGTTATTAAATTGTGCAAGTGATGAAGGCACCAGGTGACCATTCAAGGTATTTCACCCTTGCTGCCCTCCCCAATTTTTGACATTCCTGCAGAAAGCTTGGATTGGTTAATAGCAATGGCACTTAGACTTATATACCCGCTTCATGATGCTTTACAGCTCTCTCTAAGCAATTTACAGTCAACATATTGCTCCCAACAATCTGGGTCCTCGTTTTACCCACCTTGGAAGGAGGGAAGCCTGAGTCAACCTTGAGCCCCTCTGGATTGAAATCCTGACAATGGGAATGCAGAGTCAGCCTGCAACGCTGCTTTCTAACCACTGCACCACCACGGCTCCTTAGTAACCTTAAGCATGGTAGGTTCAGTTGAAGTAAGTCACCCTTGACTATTTTGCACAGCCATTCTTCCAGTTTAATTTAAACCAGCTGGTAACAAATCTCCAGAGGGGTTGACACAATGATTTTTCCAACTGGAGACCAGACAGGCACTTCTGCCTATGGATCCAAAACTGCAACTCTCTCATGAGCTTGAAAGAGTTGAGGAGTTGGAGAATTGAGGAGGTAGATTATGGTCACTGGGGTAACTGCAGCAAACCCTGCGTCCCCAGAAACAATAGAGGAAACTGGTCTCTTTTCAGTGTTGGAGAAGAGAGGAGTGCAGCCTTTCGGACCGCAAGCCTGCTGCTTCCTTTCTGGCAGGCAGGCTGGAGAACTGTTGCCGTGGCAACCACAGGGTTACTGCACCACCTTTCTTTATCCTTGGATGTGCCAGGTTCCCAAACTGACAGCTTTAAGGATGTTGAATCCCTGGCTGGTCTCTCTCCCCACCCCCCCAATCCAACCAGTTTCTCCACCTGGTACAGCTGGTGAAGATCCCAACGGCTGTGGAATAGTGGGGAAGGAACTTACACATTGTCCTTCTCTATCTGGGAAGCTGTCTGTTGCACCTTTTGCACCTCAGAATCATACCCCAGCTGTCACATTGCCTACAGTGTTCACGGGTGATGAACTTGAGGGGACAGTTCCAGATGGGTGAGTGATAAAAGAAGAAGCTGATGTGTTGTTAAGAGTTGAGACATGTGCTTGTGTCGGCCTTCCCAATGTTGCCTTCAGAGGCAACTTGAAGGATCACCAAAGACCATGACTTCTCTCAGAGGGCATCCTGGCTCTAGGATTTCTTTGGCTCTGCAGCATTGTCTCTATTGTCTTTGAGTTGCTCCTTGAATTGACCTCCAGTTTTCAATCTGTCTCCACTTGGCTTCATTGAACTTATGTTACATTATATTAATTACCATTGATTTTTGATTGGTTAACACTGGAGGAGTGATAGTACGAGAGTCACCTTCAGTTTTTGTACTGGAGAGGTTGTTAACCGAGAACCAGAATAATATAATAGCAATAGTACTTAGACTTACGGTATATACCATTTCACAGTGATTTACAGCTCTGTCTAAGCAGTTTACAGAATCAGTCTATTGCCCTCAACAATCCAGGTCCTCATTTTACCAACTTCAGAAGGATGGAAAGCTGAGTCAACTTTGAGCTGGTGAGAATCGAACTGCCAAAATACTGGCAGTCGGCAGTCAGCACAATTAGCTTGCAATACTGCATTCTAACCACTGCGCCACCACCATCATAAAAAGCCCTTGTTAAAATTTGGGAAAGACCTGATGCCACCTTAAAACATTCCCCAGGATGTAATGAAGATGGAAAGAGTCTAGGCACCAAAGTTGGCTGGAGTCTCATGGATGCCTTTGGAAGTTTCACCGACAGTCAGGAAAACTCCAGTTAAATGATCTTGAGTTGCTTCTCAATCCTCGCTTGAGAAAGCAACCCATCTGACATTACAGAGAAAAAATGGATGGTGAAGTCAGTGAAGTCGGCAAGATGGTGAAATTGACAGCTTTGATTGAAGACATTGACTAATCTTAATGTTGACTGTAAGCTCTTTCTGGAAGGGCTTTTTGTGTGAACAGAAAAAAAGTGAAAATGGTAACATACAGATTTGAGGACTAGGAAAACATAGTCGGTAATAGGGGAAAAAATCTAAGTAATGATGTAAACATAGGTTAAGAGCTTAGTACAAATACTTTTATCTGTTGTAAAAGAAAGATGGAAGTCATTCCTTTTGCTTTCTGGACTTTGGGTTTTTCTTTTTTTCAATTCTTCACTTTCCCCCCTTTTTTCTATGTAAATTATTAATTTTTGTTTCTATTTGGAATATCTAATAAAGTTATTTCAAGAGAGGAAGAGAGAGAGTCCATCAAGGGAAGAGCCAGAATTTTCCTGTGACCTCTGAAAGCTTCCTGATATGCCACTAATGCTATCACCAGAGGAAGGAGGAAACTCTCACAAATGTCCCTGGGAAATGGGCATTCTACAACGCCTGGGTCAATCTCACCAGAGATTTTGGACTACCGCCTGTGATCCTTTACCTACTGCCCAAAATGATGACTTTGGTGTTCTACTGCAGCCAGGGAAGGCTCCATCCACTCAATTTAGTCTACATCCTGTATTGTATAATTGCTACTTTATGAGCAGGATATGAAGGCGCCGAGGCTGGTCGAACTCCACATGTGTGTCATCCTGAAAGAAAAACTTTCTTCTGGCTGTACATATAAGCATCAGTTAAAATCAGATTGTCGATACACTGAGTCATTTGTGCAGATGTACCACTGGTAAGAAACCATCTGCAATGCTTGCTCGTGTATTTAATTCTAAAATTGGGGTTCCTGCCATGTGGTTTAGAAGTCCTGGGATTGTCCTTTAAAAGAATGCAATGCTTCATATCTACTTAACTCAGACGACTTGTGTTACCTTTTAGAGCAAACAGAAGACCACAAATATTTTCAAGACTAGACTTGTTCCTTATGCTATCTAGCTGTCATTTTTAAAGTTTCTTCATCAAAAAACAATAATTGGTTTCTTATAGGTGGTTAATAGCCAGCAGCTATAATTTATAACAATCCCAATTTTTTTCTGTAGTTAGGAATTGCTAGTTAAATTGTCCCCTTGTTCATAATAAATAGAAAAGTTATGTAATTTCTCCCATAGCAAATTAGTGAGAGAAATGTCAGAGTTGGCTGCAAAATGTCCTAGAACATTTTGATTTTTTTCCACGAGAGGTAACAAGTACAACGCTTGCTGCGCTTTGAGCATTTGTTTTGGTTGAAGTCCCCTGTAGAACTAAAAGTATTTGCTGCAGTACATTCTAAAGAAATGTTTGGTCTCATAAAACATTGTCTTTCAACTGTGCTAAGAATCTGCTGCCATCTAGTGCATCATTAAAACCGAATACATATGATTATGTGAAGGTCTGGTCTGCTTCAATGAAATACTTTTAGCCCTTTAAAAGAGGCTTTGGGGCTGACAACTTGACACAGAGAAAATACCTTCCAGGCCTAGACAATTTCAAAAAGTACCAACTCTGTACTGCAACCTAAATTAATGCATTTATTCCTGCAAGGCGGGATCCAAGTTCTCCTTAAACCAGTTGCCTTCAGAACATTTGAGGCAGCTTTTCCATTGGTTCCAGCTTTTGGAAAACCTGAGGATGATAGGAGGGAAGATATAGCAGTGGTCCCCAACCTTTTCAACTTTGCAGACTGAGTGTGGGGAGGGAGGAAATGGTTCTGTGTGAGTTGCAGGCACATGCAGCTCCATTTGTGCGAGCAGCAGAATTGAGTTTCGCATACACACACGAGTGCCAGCCACTCACACAAATGGGGCTGCGTGCTCACCAGTCACTTGGTTCGCTTGTTTCCGAACAGGCTGCAGCCCAGTACTAGACTACAGCCAGTGGTGGGTTTCAAATTTTTTTTAGAACCTCTTCTGTAGGCGTGGCCTGCTTTGTGGGAGTGGCTTGTTGGCCATGTGACCGGGTGGGAGTGGCTTTCCAGCCATGTGACTGAGTGGGCATGTCTAACTTGTAAAATGTGGTGAAACTCACTTAACAATGCTCTTGCTTAGCAACCAAAATGTTGGCTCAGAAACTCTGGCATTTGAAGCACGCAAGCCTTAAAGCTGTCAAGTTACAAGACCCTTGCACCCCTAACCCTTTAGGGAAAAAAACCCAGGGGTGTTCAAACTTGACAGCTTTAAGACTTGTGGACTTCAACTCCCAGAATTCCTCCTCTCGCTCTTCATCTTGATGATGTGCGGACGGGGGGGAGGGAGATAGAACCGGTTCTAAACGGCACTGTAGATTTGTGGAACCTCTTCTATAGAAGAGGTTAGAACTGGCAGGAACCCACCCCTGGCTACAGCCCAGGAGTTGGGAATCCCTGATATAGACCAAATCATCCAAAGGCCATCATTTTAGGAAAGGCTGGACTCATGGAAACTGTAAGATGAATGGGACATGTCCACAAGCAGCTCCTTGCAATAAAACATGACTTCTTCTTCAGAGTTAGAAGACCATTATACTGCTTTGATGCCAGATACAAAATACAAAAATGTGGGTACATTGTATTATATAGTATCACTGCAATCCCTACATTCCCTTGAAGGCCACTGGTAGAAGAAGAATCAGAAATAATTTGGTAGCATCTTTCCAGAATAAAGGTTTGGGTTTTTCCTGAATTGTAGCTTACTTCAGCAGATAGCAAACTATTTTGTTAGTCTGGAAAGTTGCTACCAGGCTTATGATTTTTAGGTACCATGATTCTCCTTCTGCAACAATAAAGTTGCTCCAGATCTACACTTCAAAACAGTTGTTCCAGACAAAGGAACACTGATAAAATCCACGGGGAACTGAATGCAGTACTTTATTCTAACAGTTACATAAGAGAACCTACTGAGATGTCATTTCAGGCTCATCACTTACAAGGTGCTTATACTATTTCATGGTGTGATAACCATGGCACTTCTCAAATTCTGTTCTCATAAACTATCCTGCATGCACACATCTCAGTTTGACACTGTTGCTTTGTTCTCTGTTCTTGCTGGATTATCAAGACTTAAAAATGCATTTGTAATCTTCGCAAACTCACTTGGCAGGTTGGTAAAGATGCCTTCAAATGGAGAAGGGAAAAAAAAGATGCTAAGAAAGTGACCCATATAGGAAATCTCCAAGTGAGACAAGACTTAAAAGTCCAGATTTTCCAAGCTCAATCACTCAGAGAACCCAGTAGTTCAGATACAGTATTAAATCTGGACTGGACTTAACATGAACGTATCGGAATAATTAAGATGATCATATGAAGGCAAAGTGTTCCTGGCTTCTCCTCAATCATATCAAAGACATATAATCCAAAGACCTTCATACAAATAAAAAATCAAAAACCTTTGAAGACCAATAAACAATTTACCACTGTTTCTGGATCCACCAAGGACAAACTGAACCATTCGCTATTTGCAAAGGGAACACATTTTCAATTTTTTTCAATCTGCAAACCCTACTGGAGGCCCAGCTCACACATTTGGTTAAACACATTTTTGCTTTAGTTAGCGCTTGTGCTGTCTCCTGAGGGGTGGGGGGTAAGTATCAAAACACAGATAAAGCATGCATTTTCTTCCTATGCTGCAGTCCAAACAAAAATAATCTTGCTGGAATTATCCAAGCCTTTTGCCTAAGCAGTTGCAGAAATCTTTTCTCCAGCAGTTTTCATTTTAACAGATTACAGCAGTGTGTTTTTCCAAAATATTAAACAAGCTTCTGGTTTTCAGAAGCTGCAGATTATGATGTTTGCCGATACTTGCATATGATCACAAGAAGCATCACCTTAAATTTCCTGACATTGGAAAGGGAGAAAATGCCAATTAAATTAGTTTTGTTGTCAAAACTAGCATATTTATAAACTCTTGTTAAAATATTTCTCAATACTGAGGGCAGGTTATCAACGGTAGCATCAATTGTTGTAGTCTTAATTTGCATCAAACTGTGTCATAATGTATGAGTGCCAATTTACACAATTATAGATGAAATTCATGGCTATTATGAGTCTGTTCTTGATAGCTAGAGAGCATTACAGAAAGGCAGAATATTGGATTTGCAGTTCTATGGCAGAAACCTGAAACTCATCCCATCAAAGGCTCTGACACCTTTAAGACTTTTTTGCAATACAAGTCTTCCATTGATGAAGTAGCTGCCTTTAAATAGTTCCTTTGCTTTTATGGATACAGCTAACTACAATTTTTTTTATGACAATTCATAGGATAATTTGTTGTACACTTGCTTCTATTGTTTTGGCCAGCCTTTTACAGTAGTTCTGATGAAGGATTACAGACTCTGAGTGACATTTCTGGACTTTAAAAGAGGCACACCAGCTTTAAGAGAAGTGCAACTCAACATCCATACTGAATGGGTAGTAACTCTGCTTCTGTGAGCAATTAAGACACAGCCCTTATGTGCAAGGACAACTTCAGAGTGCCGCAAGTGCTTTCAGTCGCATTGTTTGGAGATGAGTGATTTCGAATGTAGAGTCAAGAGGGCTCTTTACACACCAGCTGGGACATGTCACTAATCTACAATACGGCCTTCCATGCTGGCAGCACTGAGCCTGCAAAGTTATGGCCTGAAGAGCCCCTTACCCACGTTCATTCTACATGGCCACAAAAGGTAGATCAGGCTGTCCTGATCTGAATAAATCAGACAACTAAGCCAGCTGGACACACTTTTAAGCCAGAAGATCGGGCTTTATTGTATAAGCCAAACACATCTCAGTTTGATTTTGTTTTAAAACCAAAATAAATAAATCAGGCTGGGAGGTAACGGGGAGATCCAGAATGGAACTGGCCCAGAACAGGCAAACCTCCTCCCTCACCAGTCTCTTAAGTTTTGGCAAAGGTTAGGCACACCAGCATTTTTATTTTCTTTCTCCTTTTGCAGAGCTAAAAGAGCACACACTGCACCATCGCTTAGGGCTATACAACCACAATCTTGAAAGCCTAAGTGTCTCCATAGTAGGAGTTGCTTGGAATTTGCTGTTTGCACTAGCAAAGCAACAGATACATATAGTCTCTTCATTAGGTAGCTCACTCTCGCAGTGTGGCTGACGGCCCACACAAGAGGCGGCATGACAGAAACTGCCCTTTTGGGCCATGCCCAGAACTTAACCAGATGGAACCCGCATTGGATATATAGCACTGAAGGCATCAACCAGGAATCTCCTGTTTTTTCCTGTACTCTGCATGGTCTGAAAATGATTCAGAAGCGCTCTGGAACTGACAAGAACACAGCTCTTCTCTGCTATTCCTTATCCTTGTCTATCTTTCTTTCAAGGATCTATGCAAGCTTGAAAAAAAGAGCACTCAACTCGCTGAGGATAATTTTCCTCTTAAAGAAGCCACATCTTTCTCTCAAGCTCGTATGTGGAAGCGTGAAAAAGACAGGAGGGTTTAACAAACAGCAGCAAGATACCGGGCCTGTGGGAGATCTGAAGCATTTCTTGCAAATGATTTTCAAGACGTGCACGATCTTTGAGTATGCATGGATTGTTGGAGGTATGGAACGCTCATGTAGCCGAGGACCATGTCATTTAGAAGCTCAGGAGGGTCAAAGCAGAATACAAATAGAATGAAAAAGCAAAACTACATGTCAAGTCCAGGGCGGGCACTACTGGATACAGGAGAACATCTTTAGCCCAGAATGTTTTCTGCTGTTGCCCTGAGCCAAAGCAGTGAGGTACATTTTATTGTAGACAGATAACAACAGTTACTCGAAAGCCACCATCAGTTACTGAAAGGGTAAAAGGAGCACAACAGCAGCAGCAGTCCCTGCCACAAAGGATATGTGTTCCTGTGTTGCCCAGGGATGCTTCTTGAGCTCTGGACTTTAGGTGGATGAGAGGGAATACTACTACAAGTAAAGCCAATCTAAATTTTCCATTGTGTGCTTCAATTAAGTAGAAATTTTCAGGCTCAGGTGGAATCTCTTCAGTGCTCTAAGAAGGCCACTACCTTAAGAAACTTGTTTTAAATAGAAAAGTACCGTATTTTTCGGAGTATAAGATACACCTCCCCCCCCCCCAAAAAAGAGGCTGAAAATCTGGGTGTGTCTTATACACTGAATACAGCTTTTTTTTTGCGTCTCGAAGCCCCGCCCCCTTCACCAAAATGACCTTGCATACCCCTATGGAGGCTTTCGGAGAGCTCCTGGGGGCTGGGGAGGGCAGAAATGAGCAAAAAACAGGCTGTTTTTTGCCCCCCCCCAGTCCCCATCAGCACTCTATAAGCCTCCATAAGGCTATGCATGCACTTTTTTTGACAAAAAACGGACCCGCTTTTGCAAATAAGCATTGCAAATCAGAAATGTAAGACCATACGAGTTGTTTCCCCATTCAGAAGGGCACGCTATCTAACTCCTGCTTACAGTTTATGCCCATAATACTTAAAAGTATCTTAAGTATAAATGTTTCAGCAAATAGCATGTGTGCATGTATGTGTATTGACCCATGTATCTACATGCACAGAAAACCTTGTGCATAATAGAAACCGTGGCTGAAAAATTGTTTGTCACCATACGCCAATGGCATGACACAAGTTACGATCCAACTTTGTTCAAATTAAAGAATTATACAGGCCAAAAATGGATTTTCAGACTTTTAAAATTTGTCACTCCCATACACACAGTTAAACCCCTAAGTAAAAGCTGTGAAAGGATTGTATCTTCTAAATTAAATGAGTGTAAAACAAAGGTTACACACTTTTGCCTAAAATTCAGAGGGAAATGGGTGCTATGAATATAAAAGGGGGAGGTTTTTTTTTTAGAGATTTCTGCTCAAGAGACAGAACAGAATCTCTAATGAAGCAACCTTTACTGGGGTATAGAATGACAGAGCAAAGAGAGAGCTAGGTTTCTTAGGTGGGACATGAGAACCCAGTGAATTATCAGAATTTTTAGGGGTGTTCTTTTCTAGATACAGAGCCAGAGCCAAAAGTTAGGTGAAACTGAAGGTTCATATAGCTATGGTTATGGTGGCCATGTAAAAAAAGATGTGCTAGATGCCAAGATTCAAACAGCCCCTCATCCAGGATGTGATTTGAATTAGTAAGAGTTAGTTTCATAAAACAAGCGCCTGAGTCCGTGCCTTGCAGATTATCCTGCTTCCTTAATGAAAAGAAATAAGATTTCCATAAAATATCCTCAAAGAGGTACATTTAGTGAAGACAAGGCTAATGGTTAAAACAACAGCAGTAAAACAGTGTCAGCCCAGGTTTTCAGTGTCAAGAGATGTGTAATATTGTTGAAAGTGATATTGTCACTGAAATCAAGTGCAATACCAGGTCACATGCCCCTTGAGTAGTGCAAAGCAGTGCCGGCTCCATATTAATTTTGGGATTAAAGTCAAGAATCAAGCATTTAACTAGAAACCACCATACTGTCCACTACAGAGGTTCCTTTGGAAGGCCAATATTAGTCCCTTAGAAGCTCTCATCCTGGAGCAGTGGAGCAAGGTATGCCCCAGGGGTTTGTGCAGGCGTGAACCCACACTGCTCCAGAAGATCTGAGCTGCAGCAACCCTCAGAAACCTTAACACAAATATTCAGACAGGGATTGTTTTGATGGGGCACTTCTTTTAACAGCAGGAAGATGTTAATAACAGGCTCCTTAAGTTAGTTTACAAAGTCTATAGTTAAAGACACAGAAAGGAAATGATAGATAGAAACACCACAAACACAGGGTGTTGGGACAGAACTAAGGTCCAGATGTATCTAAGACAAGCCCTTGAAAGAGTCGAGGTTAAAGGCCGTGTCCAGCAAGCGTTGGAGTTCGGTCAAGTGATTCTTTTTGTTGCCTGTTGCTGGGGCAGCAGCAGGTTCTCGGCCAGCATACCTAAAGGGAGAAAAGCAGACACACAATTGCTTATTTGCAATTGCTGCTTTATCCCCCACCCTCTCTCATATGACATATCATACAGCAATATATTAACATTTCACCTAGATTAGTAAAACATAATAAAATCTACATGTTATAAAGATCTGGGTTCAAATACCAGTGTCTAGGCCATCTAACCATTGAAGCATAGCATCATTTATATTAAAAAAAAACCAAAACCCACGGACTGGTATATGTCTTCAGCTTACAGCTGGCCACAAATCTACAATTTGACGTGGGACCCCGCAGTCACACTTAGGGGAGGATGCTAGGCCTCATTTATACAGAGAGTCATGGCAGACGCCACGCGAGGTGGTGAATCGTATTTAGGAATATCACTGCTGACGTGGTAGTTCAAAGCCTGGCATCTTTTTTGTGGGATCATTTGTCTTCCTATGTCTGAGTGTTCAGAGACCCATTTGGCTTTCCATTGGGAAACGATGTTAAATCGTGCTTAAATTGTTAGATTTTACTGGCATGTATAGGATTTGAGGGGCTGTTAGAGCCCAAAAATAAAGCCTGTGCTACTGAGACCTTCTGTATCAGCATGTTGCTTCTTTTCCTCTTTTCCTAGAACAGGCCACTTCTGTGCTCTCACTGGGATCGGACGGATACTGCCAGAGCAACTATATAAACCTATCCCTCTATCAGAGTAGCAGAAGAAGCCCCTTACCACACTGGCTTTGCACGGTCAATGGTTGTGCGGAGTCTAGGCTTCACGTAATCGTAATATCCTTGGTTTTTGTGCTCTTCTTGACACCAAGCTAGGTCTGCATTGGGGTATTTATGGAATTCCTTCAGCAGGAGGTCAAAAGGGAATGGCGACAGCTAAAAAGAAAAGGCCTTGAGTTTATTATGAATGATTTTTAGTCTCCTACCTTCATAAACAAATTATAGTAGGAAAATTTTAAAAAAGGTCAGTCTATTTCACAAACTCCAGGGAAAATGGAAAAACAAGAATTTAACCCATAAGATACTTATACGTTTTTTTTTTTTTAAAAAAGGGACTGTGCAATATATCAGAAATTTAAGAAGTTGTTAAGGCCAATAAAGGACTTTCATTTAGTTATAAATTGGGCCTAATCCAAATATTCTGCAGGCAAATCAGATCACTCATACTTTAACCTCCATCTTGGCTCACTTGCCAGGAGGAATGAAGAGAAAATTCATAAGGTGTGTTTAGATATTTGCTGCACAAACCTTTTAAGATTCTTTTCAGAACAAGACGTCTGTAAGAAACCTGCAAACCTGACTCTACTTCAGAACTGTAGTCTACCAAACAAAGCTAGATGATTAGAACATGCCTGATAGTTACATTTTATTTTTGCCAGTGGAAGACTTATTAATTTGGAGTACCAGTGTGGAATTCTTAGCTTCCTGTTTCATAAAATTCTATCGAGTTTCAAAATACTTATTGTTCAAAGCTCAAAAAGCACGCAGGAGTCCTACTTTTGTAAATCAACAATACCATTCCCACAAAAGTCCTACCTGCTCTACCCTTGTGATGGCCACATCTGCTTCCATATTCCGTATTTTCCGCTCTCGAATAAGTTCATAATAAAGTTTACCAGTGCAGAAGAGAACCCGTTTGACTTGTTCTGGATTCTGTGCTGCCAGACTAGTGTCTGGGATGACACGTTGGAAATGGGTGCCTGGAAAGCAGTGGAGGTTATTACTTTTTGTTATATATCAGTGTCCATAGTAAAATCTGCCTCAAGGAGTTTATAAAATAGTTTATAAAAAAGAGGAAGGGGACAAATATGAGGTTACAAAGGGCAGAATTAATAGCAGGGTATCTTTTCCATAAAGACCTGCTTCTTGTTGACACAAAATCACACTGTTCTTTGATGCCATGCAGTTTTTAAAAAATATCAAGATTGATTGTAATTGTTGGGGTACTACAGATCCTGCTTCAAAGCTTTTGTCAAATACAAGTAGCAACGGAGCAATATTCCATGCTCATGTCTTTCTTCACAGGAAACTCCAAGTTAAAGCAAAGTGCTGGAAGAACAACATCACAAAATTCATGACCTTAAACCAATATCTCAAGGCCTGAATCCAAGACAAGTGACACAGCTCCAACTATTTTGCTACATATGAGCTCTTTCCCTGGGTATCATTTAGATTTTTCCTAGCACAGAAGACCCAGACATCCAAAAATGACTCTGCTCCTCTGAAGGTTAATAGAACTTTAGGAAGGCTGGCAGGCAGAGTTGTCTTTGTGGCCTTGTGTTGAGCTTCAAGAGTTTCCTTGTCTAATTGTTCAGTCACATCTTCCCTTCTACCAAATAAGACATTCCTCCATAGCCCTGATCCCAAGTCTACTGTACCTGCCAGCATTTCATCAAAGCTGGACCGAGCTTCAGGGTGACGCAACAAGGACTTTGGAGTGAAGACTATCAGCTAAAAAAAGAGAGGGAGAGAGGGAGGGAGGGAGGGAGGGGGGGGCAGGGGAACACAACCCAAATTAATATTGAGGCGTAAGTACAAAAGTGTTCAGAATTTAATGAAATAACAATAATCCAAAGTTAATTGTTCAAAGGTTCCGTTTTTGAACATCATCAGAACGGCACTCGGTGTTTCTAGGAGAACATCGACCAAAGAAAAATGCCAGGCAGCCAGATAATACCCGGATGAAGTAATTTTTCATACTCGTCAGTAAGGTATTTAGCAGGAACGCAAAACAATAAAAGTGCTCTCTTTGGTAACAATATCTTTAGAGACACTCTGAAATATTTGATTTCAATCAATTCTTGAATATGACTCAAATGGTGGTAAGAGTGAAATCCAAAATGCGCACTTGCTGGGATGCTACAGAGATCCTAAAGTATTCGGATCTGTGCTTTAGTTTTTGGAATAGTAATATATTTGGATGTGCAAAGTAAAGAAATGCCCTGAAGTAAGAAAGCCTCAAGGAGGTAAGAATAGAAAATATGCCAGATTTCATGGATTCAGTGAGTAAAGGAATCAAGCTGAGATGGCTTTAAAATGCAGTCATGGAGGATTCATCTAGCAGCAGCTTTGGGGGCTCTGCAGGATTCCCACCCTCAGAAGCTGTAGCTATGAGGGAGGGCCGTAGTCTTAACTCGGGGTTTCTTAGCTTTCCAAAAGCACTGGGTTAAAGGCTACTGGAAGCAAGATGCTGTATTGGATCCAACACTGTATAGACCATCCTTGTTTAATGACTATTCATTCAGTGACTTTTCAAAGTTATGACAGTTCTCACCATTATAACTGCTGCAGTGTAGTCATGTGATCAAAATTCAACCCCAGTCTGTCCACATTTACAATTCCAGGTGTACTTCAGCTCCACCCACTTGCTTATCCCTCCTCCAGATCTGCCCTTTTGACTGCCTGTACTTTGCCACCATTGCTGGCCTGCACCCCCATTGCTCTGCAGTCCTACTGCCCTTGCTGCCCACAGATGATTTTGCATCTTCTTCCTCAACAAGATAGACTCAGTTTGGCCCTTCATGAAGCAGCTGTAGGCAGCTGCTGGCACACCTCAGCAGCAGCAGCAGGAAGAAAATGGGTGAAAATCAGCTGTGGCAAGGGAAATCCAAGTCAGGCTGGCAGGAGCAGCAGAAGGAACAGGAGAAGCAGGGCCTGTGGAGTGCAGGGAGGAAGGACAGCAGGAGAGGTACACGCAGGGTGGCAGAGGTGACAAGGTGCAGGAATGGGGGATAGATAGGTGACTGGGTAGAGTTGAAGTGGAGGTGAGAACAGCAGGACAGGAGAAGTATGAGGTCTTGGCCTAACAACTGCAACTGGAACTATTACAATTGTCACCTCTAAGCAAGGAAGTCTTGATGTTTCACCTAAGGACTGCATCTCTTAACAACAGAAATTCTGATCCCAACTAGGGTTGTTAAGCAAGGACTACCTGTATTTGATACCTCCTTCATTATCTGCCACTAAGTTCAACTGCTCTGAAAAAAACATTATTTTTGTCAGTCAGAAAAACAAGAGCTGCAGTATGTATTTAAATTGTTTAAATACAATTTAAAATAATTTGCCCAAAGACTAAGGTATTAATATTCAGTAGAGCATATCAGCTATGACTAACTAATCAACCTTTTCTAGGCATGAATATGTATGTGGCATAAAGTTCAATGAGGAAGTGAAAACATTTGCACACTGGCTTTTATTGAGAACTCCTGGGTGGTGAACAGGGTGCTGTAAAAAAATGCCAAGGAACAGAACCAGCTGGATAGTCAGAATCTACCAAGCAAAACGGGCTCTTTGCAACTTAATCTTAGTTTATAGTTTCCCCCATCCACCAGAGTGTTTTTCTTTGAGACTAGTGATAAGTTCAGAATTGTTTCACAATTTATCATGTGCCACTTTCTACTTGACTTCAGGGTCTAATTAAAGCCTAATATGGGGGGAAGGGAGAACCCAAGGAAGTCATTCTTCATACTGACTGGTTTCCGGAAGGGAAGAAGTATCTGCCTCCGCATAACATGGAAAAAGTTTGCTGGAGTGGAGCAATTTACGACAATCCAATTGCAGTCGTACAGCTGGCGCACATCAAAGTCGTCTAGTTTCTGTAGGAAAACAATGACGGAATTCAGAAAGGTGGAAGAATTGCATGCATTGTCAAAATGGTCAAAGATCCTGGGAATCAACTGTGAAATACATCTCTGGGACGAGGGAAGGGGGTTCCCTTTAAAAGGTGAGAGGAAGCAAGACAGCTGAAACAGGGTGGGGTAAGAGCCGGATGATGGTAGGCCAGATATCTTGAGGAGGATTTTTTTCTTTGAAAGCATTATATTTTACAATTCTTGCATTACCCATCTCAAACTGCTAGTAATCTGTGACACTTTTTAAAGAGATTGGAGATTGGATTGGGGGCTCTAATTTGCATCCTTGCTATCTCAGGTTGCCTACCCTGAAGTAAAGCGTTGAGGTGATTACAGAGTGTTTAGGGATACCTGGAGGAGCCATTCAGTCTACTACAAGCTGATACTGGACTTATCCCCCCCAAAACAACAACAACAACAACAACAACTCTTCTTAGCATTCTTAGAAATGTAGCTAAGGGATGTGTGGACAGAAGAAAGGTGTGGCTAACATGCATTCACAGCCAACTCACCGGGAAGACATCTGGATCATCATTGCACATTTGTAAGAATCGTTCTGGTCGAGCAGAAGAATGCTCAGGGCCCTGCAAACAAATACGGGACTTTCTTGAGTAATGGCTTTTTCTTGGATAAAGAGGACATTGAGGCAAAACGGAGCATTTCTTCCAGAAAGAGGGTTGCTACAGAGCAATGGTTAAAGTAACTGGATATGAAGCAGGGAGAACCACTTCAAGTCCTCTCTTGATAATGGAATTAGCTGGAGGACTTTGGGCCAGTTATTTTTTCCCTTAGCTTGCTCTATCTCGCTAGAGGTAAATGAGGAATCAGCCAATGTATGATGGCTCTGAAATGCTGAACAGGTAGATGTAAAAAAACAATAAACAAAGCAATAAAGAAATAAATCTAAATTCCAACCCACAAATTCTAATTAGGCACTTTTCCAATGTGCTATTAGAACATGTTCTAATATCGGAACAAAAGTTAATATTATTTCTCATTTTCAATTTTGTTATGCTGATACAGGCTTTAATGCTTTTAATTACTTCAACATATGCAAGAATTTTCAATGCAGGGCAAATCTATACGTAGGATCTAACTGAACACTGTCTAAACATAGTCGAAATCTACCTATCAGGCAGGTAAAAGGAGACTTATTAGAAAACAACACAAATGTTTCCTTACCATGCCCTCCATGCCATGGGGAAGAAGAAGTACAATGCCATTCTGCCTCACCCATTTGGCCTGCCCAGAGCAGATGAACTGGTCGATGATACACTGAGCAGTATTGTGGAAGTCGCCAAATTGAGCTTCCCAAACCACCAAAGCATTGGGACTGGCCATAGCAAAGCCCAGCTCAAATCCTGCATTGATGGAAATGGAAAGCTTTTTTGGGGGAAGAGGAAAATGATCAGGGAGGGATAGACTTAAAACTCAGCAGTTTACGCAACTCCTTGAAGTTTTAGTAGGGGAAAAGACATACCCAGGACTCCATATTCTGAGAGAGAACTATTGCAGACAGTGTAAGGAGCTTGATTTGGCCATAGATGATTCATGGGAATGCAGGTTCTCTTGTCAACATTCTGGTCATGCAAGACATGGTGCCGATGGCTGGAGAAAAATACGAGTGAAAATTGTATTTAAATCCTTGGCAGAAAAGACTCCTCCAAACCGCGGTCCTCGCGCTATACAGCTGCCATAGACTTCAAAGCAGCTTTGAATCTGATTTCTAGGCCCAACCTGTAGTGCAAATTGTAAAACTCTTCCGTAGACAGAAGGCTGTGACTACTAATCTATACTGCAATCTCTATAATCAAAGTTAAACAAATTCCAAAGAATAATGTACCAGTGAGACAGAGGAAGTAGACAAGGCAGTAGTCTTACCCCATTGTTGTTTAATTATTATATTAATGCACTGGTTGCCATGATCAATTACTTCTCTCATCATTCACCAAAAAGAGTCAAGGAACATATTTCAATTGCATTATATGCAGATAATGTTGCATTAATTTCCCTGACAGGCCTATGACGGGTGCTCTACGTTTTGGCCAATTATTTCCTCTGGAAATGAACTACAATGTGGTCGTCTTTGTGAAATGCCATCATATTTGGACTCTAAGTAATCATTGTATTGAGCGGGCTAAATTGATAAAATATGTAGGCATAGTTTTCCATGCCACAATCTCAACGCACAGAGAATACGTAGTACAAAATGCCCAGTCAGCCACAGCCACTTTGCAATCATTTTCTATAGTAAAGGAGCCTGATTCATCTCAGCTGCATGCCAAGTGTACTCAAGTTAAATATAAAATGCCATTAATCCTCTAAAAAGAGTTATACTCCAATTTCTTAGGAACATATTTCAAGTTGGGTCTCAAACAGGTTGTCTGCAGTGAGGATTGAGATTACTACTTGGTCACACACCTTCACGTCAAAGGTCAAAGTATATTTTGCCCTTGTAGTTCTGATATCTTGGATCCTTATTGGCTTTTAACATTCCTAAAGCAATAGGAAAAAAATGGTGCTTCTGGATTTTTATTAACCCAACTTTGTACATTTGGATACTGATATTCACTTAGATCCATCATGTTTCTTCAAATATGTTAAGTAAGTAAGCTCCCCGTTAGGAGAGCGAGTGTGCAGAGAAGCGTAATGAGAGTGGTATGGAAGAACACGCACAAACCAGCATACAGGGACGCTGAATAGTATAAAATATAGTAGTTTACTATGTGGAAATATAGAGGTATTCAGAGTCCAATTTACAGTCCAAGTCATACACGGTTCAGTCAGTCAGTTATCAAATAATCAGTTTAACGCACAAAGTAGCTAACAGTAGCAAGACTCAGTAACTCACGATATAGTATCTGATCAACGTCTAACAAAACAGAGAGCTAACAGTCATTCTGGCTCCCTCTTATGGCTGCTTGAGATAACAGCAACCAATTACATCTCTCTAGCATTTAAAGTAACATACATTTGTTACAATCCTGGCTTATATACATTGCCAAGCCAAGACTAGGTTTACATCCCTAACATTCTCCCCTCTTGGGTTCTCAATGTATTTACACACAACTTCACATTCTCAATCCATAATCATCACAACAATGTTTATGTTTTACCATAAGCTTTGGTAAAATGATCAGCAATGTTTTCTTCAGACATACAATACTCTAGTGCAATCATTTTACTACTAACACTTTGCCTAACATTCCTAACCAATTTGTCACTCTCCTTAGATCTGCTAGATACCTAAATCAATGTAGGATAACATTTACATTGACTTAATTTGATGTCCCACTACAGGCCCTAGAAGGGAGATATAAAAATACATCTTTGGCTGCTCACTGTTATGGCCTAAGCTGAAGATAATGCTATCTTGACCATTTTGCATTTGCCCCCAAATGTTATGGATTTTCACAAAAGTCCTGGATTGGTTAAAGAAAGACTGCCCATATACAATAAACACACTTTACCTGAATGTTCCTCTTTCAACATCTTGTCCACTCAGCCGAATATGGATTCCTTCTTTAAGAAGAGAGCCAAATGCCATATATTCTGCTAAGGCCCAGTCTACAGTCCTATTGGCAACCATCTCTCCTCGTGTTTTTAAAATCCTGCTTAAACCTTTGGAGAAAAATAATAATCATTAATCTGCTTGAAAACTTTATGATAGCATTTTCAAAAATGTGTAGATGCCTTTACAGATGTTTGAAAGTCTGTTGCTTTGGGTAGCAAACAGTGAAGAATATTGCATCATAGATTATTTCCATAATCTGAGTACTCTTCAGATGTATGTACTACAATTCCAGAATCCCCAACAGTAACCATGCTGGCTATGGAATTTTAGGAGCTGAAATTCACATGCTTGGAGGGTACTCAGGTAAGGCTGCTATAAATCAAAGGACAAACATAACATGTATAAAGAGAGCAAAGGCTAAGACTGAAAGATTAAGCTCTGAAGCAGAATCTATTTTCATCTTAATTTGCTGACAGCTTGGATTGGCTACGAGGTAGGCCCAAATGTACTAGGATATATAATACATGGAATCTTGTTAGCCATCATTAAAACATGCAAAACAGAAACAAAGTATTGATTGGTCCCTCAATTCTGAACATCTAAGAGAGGTTTCAAGGAAACTTTGCAAAAGACTCCTCCATGCAAATAACATGTTGCATTTTCTAACGAAGTCATTAAAAAGTAAAATCCAAGGGGGAAAAATATAGAAAACCATACCTCCATGAATGGTAAAATTTTCAACAGGAACTGAGCTGGCCACCTTTCCTATATGGACCAAATCTTCTTCAGTCAAGCCAGTAGAAGGACAAGTCATGCTCCGAGGTTGGCCATCCAGGGTGAAGAAACCTGGACATTTAAAAAGAGGACATAAAAAGAGTCAAGGAAGACATTCACAGGAGGAGCACAGAACAATTCTAGCTAGAACAATTCCTTTAAAAAGATGTTCTTCACTGCCAAATTTCTTTTGTGAAGATATTTGGCAAATAAACTCTGTCCAATTAAACTACTGGATCATCCTGCCAGAGCATCTGGGAGAAGAACAAAAAATCTTCATCAAGTGCCTTTTAGTTTAATGTAAGCACATTTTGTTTATTAATAATGCTGACTATCTCTTATGATCTTTATATGGAATTTTCAGAACTGGGAGTTCTAGGCAAGGACAACACATGTTTGTGCCAGAAACTGCAAGTGCAATCTATTGGCCAAGAACTATTTTTTCTCCATGGCCATTAACAAGTAGACAGTAACTTACCAGGCCATGGAGAGTCTAACCAATGCTTGATGTGAAGGATTTTTTCATCCTTGGACCTGGCATGAGCCTCTTCACAAATTTTGTCATACTTGGAAATTTCCTCCTGGAATACAAAAGGAGCATAATGTAGAGGTGTCCCCAAGGACAAATATAATCAACACTTTACCCTTTACAAAATGCCTTCTTATAATTATAACACATTTCTCAACCAAAACTGGTAGTAGCAAAGGTTGGCAGTTTGGCAGTTCGAATCCCTAGTACCGCGTAACGGAGTGAGCTGCTGTTACTTATCCCAGCTTCTGCCAACCTAGCAGTTCGAAAGCATGTAAAAATGCAAATAGAAAAATTAGGATCCTTTTGGTGAGAAGGTCACCTTCGGCATTTAGTCATGCTGGCCACATGACCACAGATATGTCTTCAGACAGTGCTGTCTCTTTGGCTTTGAAACGGAGATGACCACCAGCCCCTAGAATCAGGAACGGTTAGTACATATGTGTGAGGGGAACCTTTACTCTGTGTGTGTGTGTGTGTGTGTGTGTGTGTGTGTGTGTATGTGTATATATATATATATACACATATATGTTTCAACAAGCTACACAATATCAGAGAAATGTTATCAATTGCCATAGAAAAATAAGAGATTATTTTACTAATCTTGGCTGCGTAATTAATGTTCCTGTGTGGTGTTATATATTATAACATTTATAAAATGCCAAAAGTCTATGAAATTATGAAATGCTTGATACCACAATGGGAAGAGGAATATCAAGATATCTAAGCATGGCTGGGCTACAGAAGATTGTTAAGCCATAAATGAAAGTACCTCATATTCTGGTTGATTGACTACTGCTTGTGAAATCAGTGTCTCAGCATACTTCTGTAGCACAGGTTTCTGTTTTCGGATCTGCTTGTACATCAATGGCTGAGTGAACATTGGCTCATCCATCTCATTATGCCCATTTCGTCTGTAGCACACCTAGCATGTTTGAAAGGAAGAAAAATCCCATATATTTATTCTTGACCTAAACAATTCATCTTACTAAATTAAAAGAAAGTTTTCCAACTCAGTAATTAGAGAGTAATGCTTGATTGAGAACAAGCATGGGTGTAAAGTGATGGCAAATGAACAGATTTCTTGGAATGTTATCAGAAAAGAAAAAAAATGTTCCAGCTTTGGAAAATTTTATATTCTACTTAAACTTCTCTTTCCACCATTCCACAAAACCTTTGAAAATGATCCTCAAAGTACAGGTGGACATGGCTGAGTAGGGCAAGCTATTATTTATTTACTAATATAAATACCATAGACTTATGCAGACTTCCAGTTCTAAACTATCCTTGCTTTCAACATGTCTATATACCATTTCAGATTCTTGTTTTTTAAACCTAATCTCTTCCTCTTGAGGATCTAATGAATTGCAGTCACAATTTTCTTAGTGTTCCTCTCAACCCATTAATTTTTCCACTGTATATTTGTTCTTCAGTTCAACCCTCATGAATTCTCTCTATGTGACCAAATTGGTTTAGCATATTTGTTTTTAACTGATCAGTCACTTAGCATTCATTTAGATCAGTGGTGGGTTACGACCGGTACGCCCCGATACGTTCCGGATAGGTACCGTTCCGTTACGGTGCCCCGGAGGGCCCAGACTCCCGCGCTCCTTACCGGTATTTGAGGTTTTCGGGGCTTCTGCGCATGCGCTGTACGGTGCCTGCGCAATGCTCCGCTGAGCAGCTGGAGCATTGCGGGTGGTAAGTACAGATGCACGCGCTGCGTGTGTGGGCGCGCACACTGTGCATGTTTATGTGGTGGACGCCGAGCCCCATTGCACCGTACCGGAACCCACCACTGATTTAGAAGTAATTTATTCTCGAGTCCCTCTCTTCTGGTTTTGCCACAGACATTTCTCAGGTGCTACATTTCCACTCTTCTCAACTCACTTTCAATTTTCTCTTGACGGCCCCCATTTCTATATAATAAAGTCCACCAAAGCCCACACATAGTTACAAGTAGTCCTCAACTTATGACCATAATTGAGCCCAAAAGTTCTGTTGCTAACGGAGACATTCGTTAAGGGAGTCTTGCCCCATTTTACAACCTTTCTTGCCACAGTTGTTAAGTGAATAACTGCATCTATTAAGTTAGTAATACGGTTCCTCATTGATTTTGCTTGTCAGAAAGTCTCAAAGGGGAATCACATGACCCAGGGATATTGAAACCATCATGAAGAACAGTTGCAGGAACTGGGTATGTCTAGTTTAGTGAAAAGAAGGACTAGGGGAGACATGATAGCAGTCTTCCAATATCTCAGGGGTTGCCACAAAGAAGAGGGAGTCAAGCTATTCTCCAAGGCACTTGAGGGTTGAACAAGAAGCAATGGGTGGAAACTAATCAAGGAGAGAAGCAACTTAGAACTGAGGCAAAACTTCCTGACAGTTAGAACAATTAACCAGTGGAACAGCTTGCCTCCAGAAGTTGTGAATGCCCCAACACTGGATGTCTTTAAGAAGATGTTGGATAGCCATTTGTCTGAAACGGTATAGGGTTTCCTGCCTAGGCAGGGGGTTGGACTAGAAGACCTCCAAGGTCCCCTCCAACTCTGCTATTGTATTGTATTGTATTGTATTGTATAAATATGAGTCAGTTGCCAATCTACTGAATTTTGATCACAATCGTGGGAATGACGCAACGGTTGTAAGTATGAAAAACGGTCACATGTCACTTTTTTCAGTGCTGTTGTAACTTTGAATGGTCACTAAATGAATTATTATAAGTTGAAGAGTACCTATATATTTTCTTTGCTTTTAGGAAAATAGTACCCAGTATCTTTCTGCTATCATTCAACATCTAAATCATTTTAAAAATATTTCTTAAATAATCTATTATATATCTCCAACTTAATGTATCAGTATGTCAGAAGAATCAGTACTACCTACCAGATCCACAACTACATCTTTGTGGAAAGTACTTCTCCATTCAGCTGCCACATTGCACACATATACCACAGCCTCTGGATCATCAGCATTGACATGGAAAATGGGTGCATTCACCACACGAGCCACATCTGTTGGGTATGGGGAAGAGCGGGCCATACGAGGATCGGTAGTGAATCCAATCTGAGATGACAACAGAGTGTATGAGGACTTAATACATCATCACTAACTCTCAATTTTTTAGGTGATAAATGGAAAAGTTAGTTAAATATTTAAGGAATATCCTTTGTGGTATATTCTTTCCTGAGAATGTTTATATATGAAAATACTGAGACTTTAGCATGAAGCATGGATTTTAAAAGGTAATGTCTCCAATCCTGGGTCTGCCAAGAATAGTCAAAAGATGAAAACAGCACTCAGAGGAGATAAGAGATATGTACTGTGAGAAGTCTAATTTTGCTGACAATTCTAAAACCCATTCTTTCTGGAAAAGGAAAAACTAGCCTTCATTACATAATTAACATTAATAATTTCTTTCCTCATGCTATCCAGGATCCTTTTCTGTTTGGTGAGTCAAAGCTAATCCAGCAGTGTTCTATCTTTTGCTTCATTTGTTGCTAGTTCTATACTTGCAGTCTCTTAAGACTTGCAATTTGGCGTTTGCACTTCTGTTTAGACAACTTCTTTCGGATTCAAACAGTAGGGAATGTCCTGGAACTCTAAAGCTGTTCTTTCCTACACTCTTCACAAAAGGCCACAGGTTAAAAGAGAGAAGCCCAAGACCACCGCTGTCCTGTTCCAAAAGACTTTTCACCTAGAGGAATAAACAGAGCTATCAAGATAGAACTGAAGGAACATTTCTCAAGGACTGCTATGCAAAGGCACATTATAACAATGAGGGTCTCACCAAGGAAAGTTAAGAAAAGGAGTAATAGCATTTTGCAGTACAAGATGTAAGACATTTATTTATACGTAAGTCTCAGATAGGGGTGGCTGTTAATTGGTTCAAACAGCAGTAGTATCTCTGTTCCATATGTTCCATCCCCTCCAATTGATCTGACAACAAATTGTCTCTTTCAAGAGGTTTTTATCACCCATTAATATCATCATGATATTAATATCATCATGAATGTAGCATAACATACAAATCTATCCCTTAGTTTCATAATCATTGGTGTCAAATCAGAAAGCAGGAAACGTTCTTGACGTCAGGAAATCAGTCTTCATCTGACAATTTTAACACTGAGTTGAATTTGCTTCAGTTTTTATTCTCGATCAACTCTTTGATCACTTCAAAGTAAATAAACCTAACCAAAACACCTCTTTTAAAGTTCAACTAAGAGTGCAAACAATAACACAGTTCCTAATCTGTTGCTTGTTCTTGGTAAAATTTAAGTGAGAGAATCTGATATGATAGCAAAAGAACTTATTTTACCTGATTATTCACCACCACATGAACTGTCCCATAAGTTGTATAGGAAGGCAAGTCACTCAAATGGAAAGTCTCGTAAACAATCCCTTGGCCAGCAAAAGCAGCATCTCCATGCAGAAGGATTGACATCACCTTTTTAGACCAGAACAAATTAAAGATGTGTTAAATAATTTTGGAGAATTAGGTGTCAAAGTGGCTGAAAAATGAAGCATCCACAACATTGTCACTATAAAAACAAAAGGACAAAACAGCAGAGAAAAGCACAAAGGAGAAGGCATCTCAATATATGCCCAGCTTACTTTCTTTCCTTCAGTGTCTCCACAGTAAAATTGTTCTGCTTTTGTTTTGCCCTGAACAACAGGATCAGCAGCCTCCAAATGAGAAGGATTTGCAACCAGTGAAAGAGTGATGGTCCTGTCAGTGACACGGTTAATCCTTCGGTGATACATTCCCAAGTGGTACTTTACATCCCCTGAGCCCTGAGAAAAGAGAGTATTATTAGGCAGATACATTCTTTTTTTGCGTATTTTTAGAGCTTCAAAATGGCTGCTTTGCAATTTAGAAGAAAATGAACACATATCCAAAATACGTTCACAAATACTTAATTGGAATTCAGACAGTAGTGGGTTATAATCCAATTTGAATTCCTGATAGTGGTATTCACTTTGTATAATATTGATAGGATTTATCAGACTAAATCTAGCTGGATTAAGATGCACAGTAGAAGAACTGTTACTCGGTCTATGAATGGCATAGTATTTACTGCCAGGAATCACACATTTTCATTATTTTTGCACCCAGCTGATTCTTTAAATCATCTGAGATGGTTTCAGGATTCACCCCTTAAACTCAATCTGACATGAAAAGACTTTTAAAGCCATGGGAACCTCATCCTTGACATTCAAGAGCAATCTTGAAAACAACGGGAAAACTGAAGAACTGGAAAAGTGTTAGGGCACATTGTTGAGGTCACACTCGACTTGTTTCAGTGGCAGATACAGATGTTGTCCCTGTGTTCAAAACTAAATACAGTGGTCCCCTGGTACTCAACTGCTTTGAAACGCATCGAATTTGGTACTCAATGCATTTTGACATGAACATTTTGTCCCAGTACTCATTATTTGTTTGGTACTCAATGCACAAGCTAGAATTTGTCGGTGTCAGCTGCCTTGTGACTCGCTATATTATTTCTTACAGGAAAAAATTGTTTCGTACTCATAATTTTTGGTACTCATTGCACCTCCTGGAACCTATTAACGATGAGTACTGAGGTACCACTATACAGTTGTTATTAACTAATATGAAGAAAATTCCTGTCAAATAAAATATATAACCCCAGTAAAAATTGAACTCACTTCATCTGCAGCTTCTAGCTTAGAATCAAACTGGCAGAAAATCTGCTCCAACTCCTTTCTGATAACATTGGCAAGAACATTCAGGCGCCCTCTAGAAAACCAAAATCATATTTAATCAGATACTACATGGAATACATTGTCTGCTGTAGGAGAAATAATAATTTTGATTAATAAATCAAATTTGACTTAAATAAGGTTTCAATCACTACTTTGTATACCTTTTTATAATAACCCTATGCCCTATCAACATTTGAAAAAAGTGGGCCTTTGGAACTAAACAAAGAGCAAAATCATAAAAATGAATGACAGGAAGAATACAGCTCAGAATGTTTTGACTGAAGGGCAGGTTGAAATTCAGCATACACTCTCTTGACAGCTTCACTCTCTTCAAAGAGTTTCCTCCAAGGACAACTTTACCTGTGAGGCATTCCCATGATAACATAATCCACTCCTTTCTCACTTGACTTGTCAATTATTGTCTTTAAAGCAGGAATCAGAACCTCACAGCCTTCCAAACCAAACCGTTTCTCAGAAGACCACTTTCTGTGCAGGTACTCCTCAAACCTGGAAAACAGAGATGCTGTTTAAAGACACCTGTCACATAATCTGTATGAGTTTCCGGGCTCTTCTGCAAAGCCTTAGCCAATGTGCGTCCCTCCTGTCCTTGTGAGGAGAATGTGTGGATGTAAATCGTACAGCTCTTATGGTCTATCTTACTACATCTCAGGAGTGAGGCTGGGAAGTGTTGCTGCTGTTACCGAATGAAATGTGTAGTAACTTGAAGACATTGATTAGGGGATACTCTGCTTTCCTTCCTCCTACCCCTGCTCCAAGTGTCACCTATCAGGAGGAAAACTAATTTGCTCTCCTTGAATGCATGTTGGTCTGGATGACTACTTCAACAAATCCTGTTACTGTCAGGTGCAGATAACTATGGTCTCTCATGAGTAGCCAAAGTCAGTAACTTTATTGTTTGCTACACGTTACAAGAATCTTACCAGACTGCTTCCCTTATTCTGGAATGACCAGATACAATACAATAGCAGAGTTGGAAGGGGCCTTGGAGGACGTCTAGTCCAACCCCCTGCCTAGGCAGGAAACCCTATACCGTTTCAGGCAAATGGCTATCCAACGTCTTCTTAAAGACTTCCAGTGTTGGGGCATTCACAACTTCTGGAGGCAACTTCTGTTCCACTGATTAATTGTTCTAACTGTCAGGAAGTTTCTCCTCAGTTCTAAGTTGCTTCTCTCCTTCATTAGTTTCCACCCACTTCTTCTTGTTCTGCCCTCAGGTGCCTTGGAGAATAGTTTGACTCCCTCTTCTTTGTGGCAACCCCTGAGATATTGGAAGACTGCTATCATGTCTCCCCTAGTCCTTCTTTTCACTAAACTAGACATACCCGGTTCCTGCAACTGTTCTTCATATGTTTTAGTCTCCAGTCCCCTAATCATCTTTGTTGCTCTTCTCTGCACTCTTTCTAGAGTCTCCACATCTTTTCTACATCGTGGCGACCAAAGCTGAATGCAGTATTCCAAGTGTGGCCTTACCAAGGCATTATAAAGTGGTATTAACACTTCACGTAATCTTGATTCTATCCCTCTGTTGATGCAGCCTAGAACAGTGTTGGCTTTTTTGGCAGCTGCTGCACACTGCTGGCTCAGATAGGCTTCATGGATCTTGGAAGAGGTCAAGATTTAGGCAGTTGCTGCTATACAATGACTCCAAACTAGACTCTCGCTTGACCCCCCTTTCCAGCCTAGATGGCAGTTTCACAACAGTTTCCCTCTTTGCTCATTATGTAGGAGAAATTTTATATTGCCAATTGAAAGTTTAGCCAATGTTTCAAGAGTGATACAATACAATACAATACAATAGCAGAGTTGGAAGGGACCTTGGAGGTCTTCTAGTCCAACCCCCTGCCTAGGCAGGAAACCCTATACTGTTTCAGACAAATGGTTATCCAACATCTTCTTAAAGATGAAATATGAACTAGGAAAGCTTAAAACTGAATCTAATTCTTCTACTACCGATACCTGTACCTCCAACCAATGGCAGTTATGCAAGTTAATGAAAAAGAAATACCTGGTTGAACGCACAAGTCTGGCCAGCAGGGTGCGCTTCTCCTCACTGGAGAATTGCATGATACCAGGCGTCTCAAATTTCTGCCTTATCCACTGACATTGCTCAAGATCATTAATAAACATAAATTCTACTCCAATGTGCTGACAGTAAGCCATCTGTTAAAGAAGGAAAGATGCAAGTTGGAGCAGAATAGTCAACCATTTCCAAGCACAAATTAAAAGCTTACTTTATATGAGCTATGTCTTAATCTTATTCATAAGTTTTTCTCTTTCTGAAAACCAGGTTAATACTGTGATGATTAAGTCAACACCGAAAGTCTAAGCCAGTTAATGGAGTTTCAGATAAACTATGATTTCAGTCCAAGTGCTCACAAATCAAATCCAACAAATTATGCACTAGTTAGACAATATGTTATTCTTAAAAAATGTAAATGGTCACGATTTGGCAACCAAAGACTGTTTGAACAATTCTATTCCATTATAAAACGGAAGGTTACATTTAGTTATAAAATGAAAAGTTAGTTATTTCCAAGATCTTCAATTAACAGTGGACATCAGGAGACCACTAAGTGAAAAGATCAGATGTAGCAGCCAGTTTTTCCTAGGAAAATATTGTTAGCTTTGGATTTACGTATGCAATATGCTGCTGCACAAAAATGTTGATATGCTTTGGAAGGGGTTCTGGTTTACAAGAGACACTGGCAAAAAGAAATGGTTTGACATGTGCGGGAGATGGCTGTGGCATTTCTTTAAAAAGATCTATGTGTTTCTTTTTCTTTAGTCTTCTAGCTAAAAATTGCCTGAAAAGAACTTGGTTGCTTTAAGGGGCTAACTTATTAAAGAAGCTGCACTTTAATGAGAATGGCCTGCTCTGTTTTCAAGCTTAGGGGGAATCTGGAAAAAAAAGTGGTAGTTGCTTTAAAAAGGCGTAATATTTCCATATTTTCCAAAGCACCTCCTTTTAATCATTTTCAAAGCAAGCACAGTTCTGTTGTCCAGCGCACTCAACAATCTGAATACTTGCTAAAATCAAAGAAAGATAAACCTAGGTGCAAAGTGTTTCTTGAAGTCAGGAATTTGAAAACCACTGAATTTACACCCCAGGTAATGGAAAATACTGTGCCAGGGAGAGGTGGAGTAGAGGGACAACAAACAGAGGAACGGAAAATGTTTGGCAAGAAATGGCATTTAAATAACCTTGCTGGAAATTATTTTTAGCCAGAGTCGTGATGCCAAGAACATGAGCAGGGGACAGAGAAACATTCCCTTCAGCAAAAAGTACTGCTACTTAATATAAGATAGAAATTAGAAGCTGGCTTATCAGGAAGGGGAGAACAACTCCCAAACCCAGAATTAATGGGAAGCTGGGCCAGGGAAAAAGCACCACTAATGAGGTAGCTGAAGTTTTGTTTCTACAGAAGGCAATTATAGCAGAGTCCTTAAAGGAGTTAAAATGACCTTGAGATATTGTTTTTTTTTTGCTTTCGAATTCCATTTCCTTCTTTTTTTCCCAGTTTTTTTTTAGTCAGCAACAGCTTTGGTTTTTTTTTAGCAGAGTCACCCATTATTGTCAAAGGAAATTATGTGACTGCCAGGAAACAAAGGAAGAAAAGTGCTTCCTTTGGAAATGACCATTTTAAATGTTCATATGTGAGCATTTTCCCACAATGCATCCTTTTTTAGAATAGAGAACTCACTAGAACAGCTTTGTTCTTTCCTGATTGTTTTTGAGGGTATGGGGAAACCACGTTAATAGTTTTTATTTTACAGCTTTCTAAAATAGGGACTGGGCTTGCACAACACGAGGGCTAAAATGGGTCTTGGCTATTTGTATTTCAGAGTAATAGGAAAGCCAGTTAGTTCAGCCCATTTATAGTTCAGCGTTTAGGAATTCAGGCAATTGGGATCGTTTGATAAACCATGGTTAATTATGCAGCAGAATGTTGTACAAACATGGCTACTTAATTTGATAGTGGATATCAAGTAGCCTAACAATTTATTTCATTAAAATAGATTCATAAGTTTAAGATTATACATGACATGATTATACATGTTTCCATAAGCTAAAATATTCTTTTGTTCATATCAAACTTTGCAGGTCTTCTCTATGGTAGGTCTGATGACGTCCACCTTACAGACCAATCTTTCTCTTGTATTATGTAAGATTTCAGTGCTGGCATATTCTTTTGATTTTCTAGTTACTAGAAAATTATTCCTTATTATTATTGCCTGATTCCTGGTGATTTCACTGGATGGTTTACATCCACATGATCCCAAAAATGTTTACAATACAATAGTAGAGTTGGAAGGGACCTTGGAGGTCTTCTAGTCCAACGCCCTGCCTAGGCAGGAAACCCTATACCGTTTCAGACAAATGGCTATCCAACATCTTCTTAAAGACTTCCAGTGTTGGGGCATTCACAACTTCTGGAGGCAAGCTGTTCCACTGATTAATTGTTCTAACTGTCAGGAAATTTCTCCTCAGTTCTAAGTTGCTTCTCTCCTTGATTAATTTCCACCCATTGCTTCTTGTTCTACTCTCAGGTGCCTTGGAGAATAGTTTGACTCCCACTTCTTTGTGGCAACCCCTGAGATATTGGAAGACTGCTATCATGTCTCCCCTAGTCATTCTTTCTCTTAAGCTAAACATACCCAGTTCCTGCAACCATTCTTCATATGTTTTAGTCTCCAGTCCCCTAATCCTCTTTGTTGCTCTTCTCTGCACTCTTTCTAGAGTCTCCACATCTTTTTTACATCGTGGCGACCAGAACTGACTGCAGTATTCCAAGTGTGGCCTTACCAAGGCCTTATAAAGTGGTATTAACACTTCACGTGATCTTGATTCTATCCCTCTGTTGATGCAGCCTAGAACTGTGTTGGCTTTTTTGGCAGTTGCTGCACACTGCTGGCTCATATTTAAATGGTTGTCCACTAGGACTCCAAGATCCCTTTAGCTGGCTTTCTTACCTCCAAACGGCGGATGATTTCCCGAAGCGGAAGAGCGGACTCATTTCCTCCAATGAAAGTCGTAGTTGGCAAGTGAAAGACTTTGTCGAGGTCCGATTCATGTAGGCCATAAAACCCTGCAGGATTTTGCATAGGTAGCAGAAGGCAAAGGAGGATTGGGGAAAGTGTTCAGTTCGAGACAGTCGGTACACAGGAAACCAGGTTTTTGGTAGAGGCGGGGGAGGGACAAGAAAAGCAGCACAAAGTAAGCATGAAGGAGGTTTGTATGAACAAAACATAAGCAGGAATTAAAATATTGGACAGGTAAAGTGAGAACAAAAGAAGTATAAAAGTCACGCAGCATATGAACGTAAGAAATATACTTGCCATGAAAAATTGGTAATTAAACCCAGGGAAATGATTAACGTGAAATTTAGACCTCCACACATACATTTGTAGAACATAAGGGGTACAAGTACAGCAAACACATAGTGCCACCACATTCCACCACATATTCAAAATTAAAAAAAAATGAAGCAGGAAATTAAGAGTTAAAGGACCAATTTCCCAGAACCAAAAGTATGAAAAGCCTCAGGATGATACAGGGTTCTGCAGAGGACTCTCCTGAATAGCTCACTACAAGGAACAAGGATTTTATATTGAAATTGTCTCTATGAAGACAAAACTTTCTACAAGCCTCACAAACACTTCGACTTCTAGAAATCTCAAAAGTATTGAAGAGCTATTACCAAACATTCCTTCCCACACTGGCTACATATGTATTGTGTAGCTAGACTGTAACAGGACTAACATTAACATATTTTTGCATCAGCTGCTGGGATACTTAAAAATTGTTCTGCAATTGATGATCAGATAGCTTTCAAAGCTGGAAAGATGACAAAAATGGAATTTTTCAGAAGTGCCAATTCTGTATTGCAGCCTGATGAGAACAGGCAACTACCATAGACAAGTTTTAAAATTATCCCTCACCTTCCCTTCAACTAAATGCTAAGCAATGAAAGATAAATAAATCTAACAGAGTAACTAAATTATCACAAAATACAAAAGAAACTAGAAAGAAGATCCTCAGTTATATAAGAGGCCAAAATCATATAAATGCCGAATTCCTGATGGGAGACAATTAATAACCTAGTAAAGCTTCTGGATTGCTGGAAGTGATATATGACTCCTGGACAGCCAATTCCATAACTTGATTGTTATATCAAGAAGACTTTTCCCTCTAGATTTCTACCAACCCTGCATCAGATGCAGCAGGACATAATGGACCTCAGTGCCTGAGGAAATATTGTGTAGGAGGCAATTCCATTCTTCTCACTTTAACAAGATTACAAATTCTTTGAAACAGATCAAAAAGAAAAATAGGGCTATCACGAAGAAAAGACACTCCATTCTTGTTTTAATATTGTTTGGCACACAATGTTCATTCAGGTATACAAATCATTGGCCATCAATGATGCAGAATGATGGCAAAGAAAATAGGCGACCAATGTAATAGCTATACCGTATGAAAGCAATGTTTGGCTGGTTAATTCAGTACCTTAAGTAGAGAATGCCTTTTACAATAGACATTTTGGGTCCAAATCTACATTCAGCTACTTAGGACTCTTGAATAAAAGATGAGATAGATATCTACTGTAATAATTATATTGTAGATAATTGGCCTGAAAAAAGTCGAACAACTGGAAGCGTCATGGTGAGACCTGTTGGAAAATAGCGGGCTCCGACGAACTCTGCCAAAATCCAACTGGACAAACTGCTGTTAGGAGGTCTTCAGACCGGAGGCATCTTGGATGACCAAGAGGAACCAGCAAGTTCCTCGGTAGGTTGGAGAAAAGCTCTTCAAACTGACAGCGGGGGCAGCGGCCATATTCAAATGACCGCTTTGAAGCTAAGGCAACCGGACTAAGCTTTTTGAGCAGGAGTGATGTTGGAACGGAGTGTTAGAACTGGGTGAATGATTCACAGGTAAAAGGAAACTTTGACATTAGACTTTAAAAGGGTCCTGGAGCTGAATTAGCGGCTAACTGGCATTTGGGAAATTTTATGGAGGAAGGAGGATAAAGCGGAGGTTAAAATACTAAAGCCCTAGAGGATTCTTGTTTCTTATATTTGGATTTGAAGACATTAAAAATAATAAAAGAATAGAATCCGGAGGGAAAGCACCTTTTTTCTTTCGTGGATTTATAGTGTTTTTTGACAGTTTTTGACAATCAGCTGGTTGGAGTGTATTGCGGATTGGAGAGAGTCATCTGCTGGTGGGAAAAGAATGCTACGCCAATTGATGAAAGGAAAAAGGGAAAGGACAGCTGCTAAATTTGACCTTGGCCACAGAAAAGATAATTTGGAGCTGTGAGCACTTTTAAGGAGTGTTTGTTTTTGCTACATTGTTTGGCTTCGATTCTCTATAGCTGTGGAAGAAAATAAATTCTCAACTTGGATTGGACTCAATTAATTCTAGAATTGGACATTAAAATTTGGAAATAAAAGGACTGCATGGACTTTAAGCTCTAATTTGATATAACCCAAAAGTATTTAAAAATTGTTAAACTAGTTTAACTAGCAATATGGAGCCTTGGATGTATGATGAACTATTTGAGATGTTAAAAAATGCGCGTGAAACTTTCAATGGTAAGAAAAAGCTAGAAATTCAGATGGAGTACACAGACCAGGAATTAGGAGAGAAGGGGTGAAAGAGGGCACCAATGAAGAATAAGAAAATAATACTGAAGAAAAAGGAACTGAAAATAAAAACAGATGATTTCACTGGGATTCACAGTGGGGGGAATGTGCCCCCCAAAAGAAACAATCAAACAGCAAGAAAGGAAATAGTGGGAAGAAAATAGGAAAAACCCTGGGGGAAACTACTAGAACCATAAAATTAAAAGTGAGAAAAAGGATTCAGAAGATACAATAATTATAAAAATAAGAAAAAGCTAGAAGAATGGGAGAAAAGAAGAAAATTAATAAGAAGTGGAATCTCTGAGAGACCAAGAGGAGGAGGAAGGGAAAGAAGGAACATATTAGTAGATTAAAGGGAATTGTATTAATATTGTTAATGGTATGTATTCAATTAAGACATAAGGGAATTATAGTAACATTGTTAATTGTGGATAATTAATTAAGGTAAACGTTCTCTATGTAAAAACTGAATTTGAGGATGTATGTTGCTTATAGACGAAGCCAACAGATGAAATGTGAAATGATAATTTGGTTTAACCTTGAAGGGGCAATTAGTGATGTTGTCTATGTACTAAGAAGCAAATAAGATAAAAAATATGGAAAGATAATAATATGGCTGAAATTGGAAACAGAACTATGATGTAAAATGGATTATGTATATGAGAGGATGTAAAAGAAAAGACCCGGACAACACTTTGTTTATAAAATATGTTAAAATTTGTAATAAAAAATAAAAACCTTGAATTGAAAAACAAAGGCAAAAGTCATTCCTATTCTTAAGCTAAAACACAATTATGTATCTTGGGGAATGTGATTGGAAGAGTTGTTTATTATAGGCATCACATTTGCACAAATGATGGAGAATTTTCTCAAAACCCTTCAGCATGTCAAAACACGCCATTGCAACAAGACACTCAGATAAACTGCTGAGCTGCGTTTACATTATAATTGACATTGTTGCTTTCAATCATTAGATTAAAAGCCATACATTTTCAGCTAGAAGCTTGCGATTAAAGTGCTCAGCTATTCTGCAAAAAACCAGAGCAAGCTTATGAAAAGATGGCACTTCATTTTTCTTTTAGCAATGCAGATGCAGTTGTGAACAACTCGCATCCTAAATTCCACTATTCACAAAGAACTTTCCTGCACAAAACAACACAAAAATCAGCGAATATACCTCGACCAATATGATACGTGTTCTGATGAACATCCAATTAACAAATACATTTCAACAGAGGCCAATGTGTTAAAAGCACAACAAAGCTTTCTGTAAGAAGCAAACAGAAAGTAAATAAAGAGAAAATAGCTACCAAATTGAACCCAATGAAAGAGAACATAACTGAGGAGCGTGACTGATGAAGCGCTTTGATAACACACACGTCTCCGACTGTTAACATTGAAAGCGATTCTGACGGGAAAAGACAAAAGACCAAAAACACTGCTGTAAAATGGGGCAAGTTGTAACTTTACCTACACTGTACATGCCCAGAGTCAACTATTCAGAGAGTCCTAAACTCCAGAAGGGTTAAACGCTCATTATTTGCATACCTCCTACTGTTAGCACTCTCAGCCGCTCCTTGAATACAGCAAGATCTGGGGAGGGAGGGAAAGGTTGGGTGCAGAAAGGAGAAGACAGAGAAACTGAGTCAAAGTTAGTTTCTTTTTTAAATTCCAAAGAACTGAGAAAGTAGTTGCAAAAAGAGAAAGTAAGCTTTTAAAAACAGCATTCGCACATACACAATAAAAAAAAATATCACCAAAGAAAAGGGAGTTAGATGAACTGTATGCCAGGAGAAAATCTGAAGAATCTTTCAGAACCAGCCATATTGACCGCAAAGAGAATAAAATAAGCACAGCAGTTACACCTGACAGATAATGGCAGTTAAGTTACATATTTTGGACTTCATTGCTTATGCAAATAGAAAAAAAAACCCTAAACATTAAAGTTGTTAAATATCCTTAGGACAAGTTCCCAGTCAAAAATCACAAGTGAAACAAGTATGACAGAATCTTGTACCCCTTCTACATGAGACTGTTACGATTTACTGCACTGGCAAGGAAAAAGACAGCATAGGATTCACACACTTTATGCTACCATATTCTGTGGTATGGAATTGAACTGAAAAGTAACAAAGATTAGGAAAAGTTACAGTCTTGTTTATGTACCTGAACCTTAAATCAACAATCTATGCAAGGACAATTCTAGTTTTCCTATTCTTATTTATAAAAGTGAGAAACACAGTTCAACTGAAAACAAGTTTATAGCTTTGACTCTATAAATACACAGATTACTCTTCTAGATTGTTACTGCACAAGAGAGAATTACATTCTGTCAGACAAGATCAACAATAATTTTATTGCATGTAGCCCGCAAATATAATACACTTGGATGTCTTGATAATAACATAGTAGAATTCTTTCCCTCCCAAAATGTTTTGAATTCTGCAAATCTGCATTTAAAAATTGCTGGACAAATGAATAGATGAAAAGATTCAACAGCTACTAGGTTTGTAAACTTTAATATCAGATACACTGTATATAAATTATTAGGATGAGCTTTTATTTTGCTCTTGGTGTCTAACTGGTCTGCAGATTAGGGCAAAAATCCTATTACATTTTTAAGAAAAGGATATGGTGTTGCCTAGAACTTGCTTTTTGTCCAATGCATATCTCATCCTGCCACTGACTTTTCACCACTATTCTGGAGATATGTCATTTCAGTTCCAAATAATTCAGCTAATTATGTGGTTTTTGAATAAGTGTATATGGAATCTTAGAAGTTCTGGATGACTCGCAGTATTGTGTGTTCTGCATTGTCTAACAGAACAAACAAAAAGGTTGAAGTCCTGAAACCCCTTTTAAATTAATATTATTGAGATTTTAAAAGATGGGGCAATTAGGAGTTTCCTAAGAATAACTCTCCCAAAGCATGTGTCATGGGAATAGAATAGTCTTTATAAAGTGGTGGAAGGACCTGAAATTATGATTCATCAAAATGATTATATGTCACATTTGGAATCTTAGTTTTTGTGGTATGGTCCCAAAGTCTTAAATCTCCCACTTAGAAGCAGAAAACTTCAGAGGCCTCTGGGTCTTCCTGCTTCCTTGGCTATGAGATGTCTGTCTTCCTCACATTCTCCCAAGTATCACTTCAACTCTCAATCCATTACATATGGTAAGAGCAGGGACAATTACATTAGCCTTGTTTTAAGAGGTTCTGATTTGTTCTGAAGTTACAGACTACTTTATCCTCAGTTTGGCATTCTACATATATGTTGGAATTTGATTCCTAGAATCCCGCACAATCACTACACTGCCTGGAGAATTCTGGAAGTGGAAATCCATATATCTGGAGGGTTTTCTGGCTAGACAATGCTCTTTCAGATTAAAATGAAAATAAAGTGTGAAAAGGGGTCAAAGGTGAAACACTTAATATGAATATGATCTTGTCTATTGTTGTTAGATAATACAAACTTAGCTTCATTCTAAAACTGTTGACCAGGATACTAGTTTCAAAGTCATTGCACATCTCTTCAATAAACAATATCAGCTGTTTGAAAGGTACAGAGACAAGAGCAACCCTTATCTGAATCTTCCTGAACTAAAGTATATATCTATCAGCTACCAATTATGAATGGCATCCACCGCTCATGCAGTTTTGCTGGTCTGAATGTGTGCATATGGTTTCAAGCAAAGTGTCTATTGGAAACTCTGCTGTTGTAAAAGCCTGCAAATTTGACAGGAGCCAAGGTGCGAAGCTGCGGCTGTATAAGACGGCCACAATACAGTCTAAAAACACGCGAACTCCAGTCTTTCAAAATGGAGCGCAACTGTCATGTTTTTTTTGCTGACAAGAAGATCAGCTCCTTCAGAGGCTTGGGCCGAAGCTCCCACCTCTGAAGGGAATCCCAGTGACTCTACGTAGGAGAGGGAGTCACCTGGATCAGTTACTCACAAATAAATGATTAATTTGATGTGCATCCAGGAATTCTCAAAGGGATAAGGTTAGACACAACTGTCCACGCTGAGAGACTGAGTCGAAAGCTGGGAAGCCCTAGCAACAGGGAAGTGTCCTAACAGCTTTGACAGTCTCAGTCCAGTCAGCGAGCAGAAGTGTTCATTCATTCTTGGATGCTATCTCCACCTAGATGGAGAATGGCTTTGAAGACAGGATGAAGAATTGCTTTCAAGGCAACAATGTGAAAGGGGCCTGAGCCTAGCTAGGAAATTAACGAGAAAACGACTAAGAGAAGCCCTTCCCTAGTTCATGTGGGGATAAAGAGATGGAGGGGGAACTATATTCAGGTTTGTAAGATTCTGTTATTATAGCTGTTATAACAAAAGCAGTATTGATCAATATGGTGTTGCTTTCTTCGTTTGGTCTGCCTTGTAGGACTGACAACAACTACTATGCATGGAGCCCATGCTACTTATTTATATTTTATACCATGAATTTATATAATATGCTGGTAAAATAAATAAAATATAATCCTTACATTTTTAAAATCATCTCCTATATTGTTCAATTTTTATTCAGAAAAAAGTTATCATAATTTCTACATTCCAATAAAATATTAATGTAACAATTTCAACCATTCAGTAGATCTGACAGTAGACCAAGGTAATGCACAGATGAAACCACTTGAAGTGCCCATTACACACACACACGCACACACACACACACACAATTCAGAAGCCAGCATCATTCCAGTGCACTCAAAATAGTTATGCCTGCCTAAGGTGAATCTTAAAAATCTTTGTGAAATGTGGAAGGAATTCCTCAATATACCCCCTTCCCCCAATATTGGGGATCTGTTAAGGCCTGGTACAACCTTCTGGATTTTGGAGTTCTGCTTAATGTACCGGGGGCAATAACTTCAGAATGGAGATTTAGTAAAGCGAACTGCACTCAATGTGTTCTTAGATATTCATCAAAGTTATATTGCGGTTTCATTTAATTGTATCCATTTAAAATATTTATATAGTACCTCATCTTTCAACCAACTCTGATTTTCTCAGATGCTTTCCATTTCACCGATACACACATACACCATCTAATCAGTACACACTGTCAATTCTGAATGAGTCACATCGTTTATTTGACATGCACAAATACTCTAATCAACATTTAGTCTTGAAAGGGGTTAGTTGTCATTATTTTTACTCTGTTCTAAGTTAGAAGCATGCTACTTTAGAAGCATTTGCAGAGCCAGATTGATTAACCTGTGGAAAGCACCAGCAATCAGTAATGCTCAACGACCATAACTTGCCCTATGTTGAAGGAAAAAATAGTGGCCAAAATTAACAAACACAGTGAGCTCTACTGGAAAACCAAATTCCAAGTATTGCTCAGCAAGTGCACCTTCACCTGAGAACCACACATGCACTTCTCCAGCCAAGGATCTGTTTCCTTTCAGTATTTTGATTAGATGTGGGAATGCATTCCAAAGCTTCCTTATCATGATCACTGATGGAGTCATTAGTCAAAGTTGAAATTGTGTCTATGTATTGTCTTAGCTGTGCAGCATGCCCTAAATCATGCATTGACCTCAAGTGAGTGAGAAAGACATGAGAGAAACTTGTCTCTTTTCCCACTCCTGCCTATAATAGCCATCAGTACCAAGCTCCAAGAAGTCACCAGAGCTCTAAAGAAGAGCTCTGTTGACCTTTAGAATACTTTCAGTTTAAGGGATGCTTATGTGTCCGTCACTCTAATACACTCATTTTCTTGGAGTGGCAGAGTATTCACAGTTGCTAGTCACACCTTCTTATAGCTGGACTCCAAATCACAAGGACTGTAAAGAGGAGACTGCAAGCTGTCTCGAACTGGGGATGCCATTATTTGAGGCTACAGTGGTAAGTGACTAGGGACAGATCAACACTGCCAACATTCTTTTTTTTTAAGTGATCATTAGAAAGGAAACTTAAGACCTTTCCCTTCAAATTTAGTGAAGCAATCTATTTAGAAGCTGTGAAAGTGAGAGAGGAGCCCAAGCGATGCGGCACTAGCTGCTTTTTGGAGCCCTCACCCAGTTTGTCTGCGGAAGTGATAATATCAGCTGGAACGGAAGAGTCCAGATCAGCATCCAAGATGCCCAATGGATCGAGCTGGGCTACATGATGCCCTCGAATCTATGAAATGGGCCGGAAATGAAAAGGATAGTGGAAACCAAAAGATGGAATTGGGGAAGGGGGGGGGGGAGAGAGATGGAAAGGAAAGGGGTATAAAAGTTAAACGTTGCATTCAACTTGCAGAATAATTCTCACCAATGTTTGGCGAATCAGTTACTGTCGAATCATCAAAATTTACACAACTAATGCCGAGAGGATCAAGCTTGGCAATGTGGTGACCCCTGACCTAGAAACAACAACAAAATTAGTCACGAAATTAGGTAACAATCATCCTTCCCATTGCAGGAATATTGAATTTATCCAAATCCACGCTGTTGCATTTCAACAGAATTATGAATTTATGAAAAACTATCTTACATTTATATAAAAAAGTATTTTTTTTTCTTGAAGTAAGAAAATTTGATGTATTTAGTAAAAATCTTGTGACTTAGTACTTTAAAATTTCCCTTCATTTGTTGATTTAAACTGGGAAAAAATAAGAAAAAACAAAAATAACATATAAAAGGATATATACATATACACGTACATATACAATTTTACACAAACGTTTCATGAAATTATAACTAATTTCATTAGAATAATTGACATATAATTTATTGCTAAAAGCAACACATTTGTAAGTTGCAAATAGTATCAAGTCTTCAGACCACTAAGTAATTGGGGCCATGCATTTATCTTTCCAATTCTCTTAGAAATAGGAAGGACTTGGAAAATCAATTTCTTTTGTCCAGTGGCTAATTTCTATATATAGATACATAGCCCAAATGGATGTGGACATCTGAATACAGACATACACACACAAAAAGAGAAAGAGAGATAGACTTCTTCACAGAATATAACTAAAAAGAAACACAAGGGAAAATATGTTTGAGGGAAACATTCTCATTGCCTCACCAACAATACAATAATTTCCATTTTAATACAAATGCAATTAAGTTCAATAAATCCAAAATATTATTCTTTATTGAATAAGCCTTAGTTTAAGATCTGTTGAAATAAGATGTTTAGACAATATTGCAAAATGGAGATCTTTGCTCCTTATTTCATTCAATCTACTATTTGAGTATCACATTGATTGGTCCGCAACAAATATTTCAATGTTAATTATAGGGTTTTTCACCATCATATTTTGTGAAATGGTGCCAATCCTAATCAATATACCACTTGATGTTATGAATATTGTTGTTAGGCAGCAAAATATTTATTTTTTTAACATAGGAAATAGTCTAATAAAAGCTCACCACAATAATGTACTTTTATGTCTCATTATAACAACATTCATTTGAAAAACAGAAATAGAAAAACAATTTCTGTAGCCAACTTTATTCTGAGAAAGTCGTACAGAGAATGCAATTTACATTAGCCCAATTTAATTCTAATTCTCCTGTTTACTAGGTTTATTGATTCTAATGCTGGAAAATAACAACAGAGATGAAGCCACAAGTGACCGGATTTTTAACACTGTCTACGTAACTGATAGAAATGTGAAGAAGTGAATAGATAAAATCTTGGATGATGTATTGTAATTTCTTCATTTGTGTACATACTTCTTCGTCTAGCAAGGGTAGAACATATCTTATTAAGACATAATAATTTCTCTGGAACTGATCCTGCTAAGGTATTTTTCCCTATATTTATGTACAATATTTTAACTAGAAATCTTTTATATAGGCTAAACTTTAAGAAAATCCTGTCACCTCTCTCTTTGTAATATATAAAGGGTCTCATGTAACTGTTCTCATAAAAACAATTTGGGCAATGCAATTTGAGTGGCAAGACGAGGATGCAGATTCAAAAATCAATGTTATATCTAGAAATATGGCTAAGTATGGTAGCTAGCTTACCTGATCTACAATGAACAATTTTAACCACAGCAAAATTATTATTTTTCTTCTAGTGTTTTAAATAAGAATAATGTTCTTATTATTCATATATTTTTATAGAATTTCATTGAAGGTATTTCTTTTAAACTGTGCTACCTCAGAGCAAAACTTACATTTTGTTATAAGGAAAAATTGTTTCTAAAAGATGCTTATGGAACAGGGCTCCATATACTTGATTCTTGACAGCAATGGAATGTCCCATCTGGGATTAAGAGACTACGCCAGATGGTTTTAAGGGTAGAATTATCATTACTCTATTAAATTCCATTTTTTTTGCTCCTGCCCATCGGAACAAGTCAATTAGGTTAATTACATAGATTAAATGCTGCATAAAGGCACTGCATAAAACTGCATATTGAAAAAGCTGTTTCATCTTGACTTTTTTTTTTCTGAAGCACTGTAAGTGATAAGTCTCAAAAGTGAAGGTCCATTCTTCTAGTCAAGGAATCTTTTTATGAATAGTATTACTGTATAAAATAAAACACATATGTGTGAAGAAAGCAATTTACCACAGCAGCTATTTGATTTTAAAATGTGAACAATATAATGACAGAAATCATATTCTTAAGTAGGCAATTTTCTGAAATATGAAGCTGTTACACATTTTCAATTAATGCTTTATGATCCATCTCAAGGAGAATATAGAGTAGGAAAAATGAAGTAACAAAAACCAGTTTTAAATTAAGGGAGGAAAAAAGGCTTTGAAAAAGCTTTGAATACAATAATATGCAATTAAATATCTTTACAAATCTTGAAATACTGTTCAATTTTTTGAAATATTGTAGGAATATCCTAAGATCTTAGCAATTTTATTTGCATAACCATACTTAAAAATACCCGAAATGAAGTAAGAAATGTCAATAAGACCAAGAATTAATCCAATGATCATATTTGACTCAGCCTTCCATCCTTCAGAGGTCGGTAAAATGAGGACCCAGATTGTTGGGGGCAATATGCTGACTCTAAACCGCTTAGAGACAGCTGTAAAGCACTGTGAAGCAATATATAAGTCTAAGTGGCTACTGTTATTGTTATTTTTAAAAAAGCCACTTGAATATGAACTAAGACTAAATCCTGCTATACTACATTTTTATAAGGATGCAAAAGCCCTCCTTATTATTCTCTATTTTACAAAACAATCTGAAGCAATTCAGATTATTCTATGTACAGATGCTATTATCAGGACAGTGTGATTCAGTTTCTAGGAGTGTGCAAATTTTGCTCTACTGTTTGTAAAACAAGACATACAACCGAGCATCAGTTATCTTGCTCATGTTTTAGTTTGTTTCATTTGTTATTCCTCTGGTTGTGATTGGAATAAAAAGTAAAGCAAGTTGACCAAAAACACTTCATTCTATTTAAGCACCAAGTTTAAATCTTACATCTGAAACAATAATTAGTTACCACACATAAAATTTAAAAATAAACCATTAAAAAAAAGAAAGAAAACCCACACCCTTACCTGATATGCCCTGATAAGTGATTGGACTGCAAGATGATCTTCCACCAGCTTATCTACATTTGGCTGTGCTTGAACCAGAGACTGTCCCAGGGTTGATAGGCTGGTATTTAATGGAGGGGGGCTTTGGTAAGCAGTACCTGGAGCAGCTCCAGCATTGGCATTGCGAAAGAATATGTCCCATGACTAAAGCAAATAAAAATAAAAGTCCATTTTATAGGGAATTACTTCTCCAAACAACTTACATCTATTTTAACAAAGTCAAATTTCTATCACTTCTATAGTAGTACTACCCAAAATGTAGTTAGAAGCCTGAGTCTTACTGTCTCCCCTTAATTCATTTCATATAAGATTTGTAGAGCACATCAACGAGAGTCTTTGACTTACAACTATTCCTTTAGTGATTGACATTACAACAGTATTGAAAAAAGTGACTTATAACTGGTCCTCCCACTCACAACTACTGCAACTTCCCCACAGTCACGTGAGCAAAGTTTGGGCCCTTGGCAATTGGCATGTACAGTATTTATGATGGATGCAGTGTCCTGCTGTCATAGGATTGCAATTTGTGACCATCCCAGTCAGATTCCAACAAGCAAAGTCAATGGGGAAATCAGATTCACTTAACCACTGGAGTTATTCCATTAATAACCATGGGAAAAAAGGGGTCATAAAATCAGGTCTGAGTTACTTAAACAACCGCCTTGCAACAGAAATTCTGATCCCAATAGTGGTTGTTAAGTCCAAGACAACCTGTAGAAGAAAAAAGGATATCTATCTGGAAAATAAAAATAAACAGATTGAAATAGACAAAGATCAAAATCAGAAGAGTTACATCTCTTTCTCTGTTTAGTCCAATTTGAAGGGCAGGCGTTTACAAGAATACACCAAAACAGCTCAATGCATTTCTAGTGTTGTTGCACTGATCAAACTATGAAGGCTAACTGAGCATAGCAAGGAAAGTAAGATTCATAGGTTCCAGTAGGAACTTTAAAACACCTGCATGATTACTAAAAAAAAAATTCAGGCTTGCTTCTGACGTGTATATGAACGAAAGTTAAATGGAAAAGCAATGCTTAGGACCAGCATTATGTTCTTGGAAATCAACAAATAACCAAACACAAAGCAGTTACCAAATGTTGCTAATTATGTACATATAAGAAATACATTTTCCGTTCTATGGATACATGACTTTGCCCTGGTTAGTGATGGTTAGGAAACAATAGTAACAACTCATATACAGCTTATTTTAATAATCTCACTTCTTTACACTAAGAGACATAGTTTATTCATAATCTCTCCCATTAAAAAAGATTAGATTCTCAAATGAAATTTAGGTAAGAAAAAAGTTACTTTGCTTCTCAAATTTAAATATTGGCAAGTTCCATTGAACTTTTTTACCTTTAGCTGTTATACAAGGTCATATCCATGTAAAATGGGCAAAAAATAAATATAGGAATCTGATAATCATATGCACTATTGTCCCAAAGGTGCTTTTTATGGAGATCCTCAGGTCAGGGTTATTCCAAAGGTGCCTTTTTCAAGAGACAACTGGACTTTCTGGTTTTTCTTTGAAAGACGTTTCACTTCTTATCCAAGCTTCTTCAAAGAAAAACCAGAAAGTCCAGTTGCCTCTTGAAAAAGGCACCTTTGGAATAACCCTGACCTGGATGACCGAGGAGCTCCAGAAACATATACACTATTGTTTTAAAAAAAGGTTCATTGGATGTCAAAAGAGAAAAAGATATCTCATGAATTCCTGCTAATTTCATACTGCAGTGGTATCATTCCCCATTTTTCCTACTGACACTATTTTCAGCTTTATTTTTTTATGTAAACTGTGTATCACCCAACTACTGTATTCAAGACAAAATCAGGACATACCAACATTAATCTTGGGGGAAAAAACAGACTCTGGCTATGATTGTGCAGTGCTTCAGGTTTGATTCACAAACAATAAAAAAGGTGGCAACAATCTGCAATTTTTTTTAAAAGAATGCTTCCTGAACTTTTCCTTCATTACCAAAAACATGTTCAGGTTCAGCAAACAGTTTCATTTTATGGCCTTTATGAAGACAAGAGTGGAAAGCTCTATCTCATGCGCATAGGTGCTTGAAAAGGGCAATAATTGCAGCAGGGTCTCCTCAGCTACCACACCACCGAATATAAATTGTGAACTATTAACTAGAAAAACTCTGAATAGTTCTTTTTTTGTAACATTTTGTGCTGGATCATCTACTCTGCTAAACCATTAATAGGTTTGCCTGTTTTTACCTAAAAGAAAATCACCACTATCCAATTTTGTGCAATTTAGCTGGGTTTGAGAAGCATTGGTTTAAAGCAATTACACCTTTTCTTGGGATTAAAGTTCTCTTCCAAATGATTCCCAAAGGGCTGCATAGCTTTGAACCCAGTTGATGCATTTCAGGTCTAGTGGTTAAGGAGACTGTGAGTTCAAGTCCTGCCTTAGGCAAGAAAGCTGGTAGGTGACTTTGGATCAGTCAAGCTCTCAACCCAATTCCCCACCCAGCATTATTGTTGTGAGGAAAATAGGAGGAAGGAATAGTATTAGGTATGCTTGCCAATTTTATTAAAATTATAAAGCAGGATTAAAAATAACTAATAAATAATTAGCCCATGCTTTGTCATGACATAAAAGAATTCTCTTTTCAAAACCGCAGACAAAACAGCTCTCAGTACTACTTGTTTTGATAAGGTTGCCGCTTATTGCTTTGCCAGATTCAAAGCAGTGAAAGATCAAATGAACAAGTCCTGATATAAAACTTTGACCCCTATTGCAATAAATTACTCAATTGACCATCATAAAATGTGACAACATATGATGGGGCATTGTGCTAACCAAACATTGGTTAGGACAAAGAATACCATTTCTTCATAGCCTCTCCACTATGGTCTCTATTTAATCAATACTTCATTAACAATTTAATTTAAAAGAAAATCTTTAGGAAACATAAAATGCAGCAATATAAAAGCTTATAATTATTCTTACAATACTTCGACTAGTGGCTATAAACAGGGCAAAGGAGAGGAAGCGCACAAAATGCCTAATTATATTATTATTTTTTATTAATACTCAGCTACTATAAACCATGTTTATACTGCAAACATGTAAGCACTTCAACTGTTGGTACCTAACATGATGCAAGATATGGCATGATGAAATCCATAATATTCAGCATCACAGAATAAAGAAAACCAAAATCTTTTTTTGATCCCTGAATACCCGATGCTGCTATTAGGTATTCAAAATATGAGGGAAAATTAACTTATGAAACATTTCAAAAGAAAAAAAAAGTCTAAGCTGCAAGCACAGATATAGGTTTTTTTTCTATAAAGGAGCATTCTAAATTCTTTATTTAATAGCTTCAATAGCTCAAGCAGTTCTAAATTGTTGAAAGAGATGATTGCAGGAATACTGTTGATTCTAAATGCTACACTTGTGCATATTAATATTGTGCATATTAGTAGAACAGAGGAAATGAAAGCAACACAAAACCTACAATATAACATATAATTCATAGTTCAGACAATTATTACATGATAACTATTCTAAAGTACATCTCAAGCCATTAAAAAAAAACTATGCTAGATTTTACTGTTAATCTTGTGACTGCCTTAATCCAAGAGAAAAATATATATTTTGCATTTGTTCAACAGCACCATCCTACTTTCCTCCATTCTCATTCTGTGGAGGATAGTAGCATAGTGCAACTATGAATAGAAACTGAACAGAGAATAATAAACTGCTTCTATAGACATTTCCTAGTCTTCTGAAACAAATTAAACCTACAAAAAAAACCACAAGTGCAGCTGAATTATAAAACTCTTTAGGACTACTAAGTCATTTCCCTGGCCAGGCTAGTTTTTGCAACCTCCCATTCAATATTCAATCTGTGGAACGCTAATTATAAAGCAATTTCAGGAATTAGCATTGGATCACATTTTACTGTTGACAGGTTTAGCAAAGAAGTGATTAGTTAAACCAATGGTCAAGTTATATGATTCCTCCCCATGTAGATGTTACATTCTTCTTTTACTTTAGGTAAGAGCGCATTTACATAGTTCAATTCAAAGATCGAGAGGACAATAGGGAAGTTCCCTTTCAATGATAAAGTAGGTCTTATTTCTTCAACCACCATCCTCCTCTTGATCTCAGCAAACAACTGTTCTGAGATTGGAATACCTGGCCTCTACCTCAAAACAGGCATGTGGTGAGCTAGGGCAAGGCTAAACAACGATTAAGTGGATCCTCAGCAAATCTTTTGCTAAGAACCCAAATATTCACATGTAAACCATGAGAGCAAATCTAATAGCCTCCTTCTGCCCCAAGGGGGAAAAACCTGGACTGGTAAACCTGCTCTTTCGTAGCAAACAGTACTCTTTAAGATTTGTTGAAATTCCTCTGCCATTCTAGTTTTCATTTTACCCATTTTTTTAAAGGATAGGAAACAAAGCACCTGCAAATGTTGTAAAGAAAAGATGGACTTTGAGTTAAGTGACACAGAATAACCTGCATTAAATCCCTTAGAGGGTAATGAAAATTGGCCAAGCTATCTTGAGAGTAGGGAGAACTTCTGTAAGTGAAAAAAACAGGGTAGAACGTAGAATGGCATTTCATTTGATTTGGAGAGCCTGTAAAAAATTTGAAAAGCAATATCATATGCCATGAATAATGTAGGCAGCATCTTATGCCAAAGAAGAGAGGATGGGAAGCTACCTGTAACTCTCTGCTTATCCAAGTCTAAAATATTACAAACACTGGCCTTTGTCAGATTTGGTTCTATCAATTGCAGCAGATGACTGGGATTCTGCCATGGGTTAAAGGCCTTTCCTAGGAATAAATTTCTCTCTTCTTACGCAGAGATCATTAAGTTGAGCAGGGAAGCAGCGTAGAAAAGAAGGAAGGTGATTTTAATGAATGTATGCAGGATCTGTTGCCTAAGCAAAAGGGGCTGAATAATTTTTAAAGTTCAGAACAAGGTAACATTTGGAAGCAGTTTAGACAGACGGCTCCTTAATTTGCTGAACTAAAAGGATGAGGTGGAACAGAATAATCAGACTTGCAAGTTTCTTTTATTACAGCCAATCTCAATAAAAATAGCTTTAGTCTGCCTGTGGAATTGAATCCTGGTCTGGACTATCTAGTGGGCCTGACAGGAAGAGACAATATTTTCCACTAATAATTTTAGAGACTGTGATATGCAAATGTAAAAATGCAGATGATCTAAAACATGAAAAGAAAAAAAATCCAGATAGGAAGAATAATTACAGGTATGTATAGATATAAAAGGTATATTATACTGAACAAAATGATTACCCAAATATAATGAACAAGGAATATATTATATATAGCCTAGAAAGAAAGTAGAGAGATATGTTTTCAAAAGAATAACAGGAGGATGGGAAGGGGTAAAATATAACAAGTCTTTTATTGCAAAGAGATATTGGAGGAAAGATTCAAATGAAATTATAGAGTAAATTGTGTTTAATTACTGGAAAAAAGAGAGGGAGCATTTAGAATGGAGTTACAGGATATGTTTTTAAAAGTATCCCAGCATTCCTCACTATTGGCTGCTTGAGGCATACTGAATCAATCATATTCAGTAATGTCTTATGGCAATAGGTTTCCCAATTCTGATTTAAAGCATCCAAATTTGGGGGGGGGGGGGGAGAGTTGGTCTGCTCTTTGAGGAGAAACCTAGTTAGTTGAGTGAATAGTATTGTACAGTGCCTCTTTTTATCCTGGTTTGATTTTATGATTTTAAGTAATCTAGAAACTATAATTTAGGTAGCATAGAAATGTGTATATCAGATTTTATTTGCAAACCATTCTATTTTTAAAGAATTTCTAATTATGCAGAAAATAATGTCCAAATATATAATAATAAAGTCCAATAAAAAAAATAATAAAATCCAAAAGAGAATATTTGGACCTGAACTTTTATATTTAAATATGAAACTCTAAAAAATAGAGGGAGAATCCAAGCTGTATTTTCAGAATATTTCCCTACCGAATAGAGGCACCTTAATTTCTACAGCACTTTATGCATGTTTATAAATGGTGTATATCCTGGAAAAAAAAGTGATAAAATTATGATGCCCAGTAAGTAGCAATATTGTTTTATGATGCTTCATTTTTCAGTGACAGTTGGTGAAGAATGGAATCAGTGAAAAAATACTGGTACATTTCAATAGGCCAATACCACTCAATGTAATCAGCCAACTGAGTTTGTGTTGTTCTGCATTTCTCCTAGTCTATAGCAGTGATAGCGAACCTATGGCACGTGTGCCACAGGTGGCATGCGGAGCCATTTGTCAGGGCACGCGAGGCGCTGCCCTGTCAGCTAGCCAGCACGCATGCGCTCGCTGGCCAGCTGAGTTCATCCTTTTTTAAAGCCATTTTTCGCCCTCCCCAGGCTACCGAAGCTTTATAAGAAAAGAGCCTCCCCCGTCTCCCAGGAGACCTTCCGGAGGCTTCATGAGCTTCCCTGATGCCTCCGGAGAGCAAAAAAAAGGCCCTACGGGCAAACCGGAAATTCAGAAATGGACTTCCTGTTTGCTCGGAGGGTCGTTTTGACTGCTTCGGAGGCTTCAGGGAAGCCTCCTGAAAGTCCCTGAAGCCTCCGGAGGGCTTCCGGGGGGGTGGGGGAGGCTGTTTTTACCCTCCCCATGCTCCTATAAAGTCTCTGGAGCCTGGAGAGGGCGAAAAAAGCATGCAAAAATGGGATGGTCGCGCCTGTAGTGCGTGCATGCACACTGGGGGGTCGCACATTGTATTATGAGTGTGGCACGCCTACAAACGCTCCCCCCACTTATGGCACACGAGCCAAAAAAAGTTCGCCATCGCTGGTCTATAGTGCTTCAGACCAAAGGTTATTGTAATGCTTATCCATGAACTATCTCTAATATGAATTCTATCTCTATTTCCCTTTTGCTCTGTCATTACCTAATGACAGAGCAAAAGGGAAACAGAGATAGAATTCAACATGCAATTGCCTTGGAAATTGCATGTTGAATTAGCCAGTTTTACAATGGTCAGTACACCTGATTACTATGCCATAAATGTCTGACCTTCAAACAAGTCACCAGGTTTTTACTCAGTCTTATCTCATGAGGTGGGGACTACTTTCTCTAAGAAACGTTTAGAGAATCTATTGGTGTTGCAACTACCTTGAGCTATGAACAGCAACTCAAAGTTCAAATATGTAATGATCACCAATTAAATCCAATTGAGAATTATGGATTTCATATCCTGTTCCAGTCCAATTCTTTCTCATGGTCACATTTAGCTGTCCAATTCAAAAGGGTTTCTTCCTCAAAGCAGTAACCAGTACTAATGAGTCCTCTATTATATAGTTTTCAAACAAAGCAATAGAAAAATAGGACCAGCTATGCATCTCATGAGGTAGGTTTATGCTCTGGTATGTTGTGACATATAAAACTAATGTTAGCACCAGCTACAGCTAAATAATCTCAGCCCTTGCAAACTGTACCTTGCACTAGTTCTTGAATTTGGTTTGAAATAATAAAATAGTATAAACAGTATAGAGTCATTATACAGCAGTACAAACAGTTTAGAATATAAACATATAAACAGTATAAATGCTTTTCTACAATCCATAATCCATTTCTATTACTCCAGAAGCAAAGATCCACAGATGTTTTGTGATTCCTCAGATAATAATGAAGGGAAATTGCTCTTTTTTGGTATCTTTGACAAAATTAGGAGAATAATTCTTCAGAGGAAGATGATCACAAACTTCACAAATTTGTTCCAATGTTGCCTTTCTCATCAATTCTGTGCTGCGTTGACCATGTTTCTGTAGAACTGGAATGAATTGAAAGGTTCCAGCATCATCTTCAAGGTGGAGCTTCTGCTATGACCAACTATACTGACCTGAAAATGTTTAGCCTTAAACCATGAGTACCAAAGTGCAGAAGAAAAAGCTTCATTCTAGGGAGGCTACTCCTTACCTTATGTACACTTTTTGGATTTTCCAACCAAGCATAGTACATTTCCTCCACATAATTTGAACTAGTCCCACTCAAAAATGGCTCAGCAGCAACAGGTGCACTGTAGCACCTGATCTGCTGAAACGTCCTTGGTGCTGCTGCTGGTTTGTTTTGAGAAATTGTCTTAACAGTCTGTGAGGCAGTCAATGGCCTTAGTTTACTAGCACAAGTCCTTAAGTGAAACATTTTTGTCCTGCAGCAACAGACAGGTTCCTGTTGGGGAAAAAAATAAAAACAGAGTCAGGGATTAAACAAAAGTACACAGATTATTAAATCAATCAAGCGGTCAACACAAAGACTATGCTGATTTATATTTAGAGTCTTTCATTATTCATATGGAGAATATAAGAGATATGGTAGATCTGATTAAGAATCCCTCTAGTGCATGCTGTTTCCCTTACGGATTTAGGAACCAAAGAACTAAAAAATGTGAGGTAGTGGATTATATGGATTGCACTGTCTACTTTTAATGGCACAAACTACTTTCCATCTGTCCTATCATTTAGCTGATGATGCAACTCTTATCCCAAAAGCTTTCACTTGTAGAACGTGTACAATATTTTCCAGACAGCATTCTCTAACTACCACCTATTCACACTCGTCCAGGCTTTCCCCATGAACTCGCAATGAATCCATTCACTATTTCAATGCTGCTAAATAAATAATAACTGTTTCAATGCTAACTTTCCCTTCATACATAGTTTTTGCATAGCAACAAAGTCATGAGAATTTGAACACCTGAATTTTCTCTTAGTACAATACTCTAAAAAGCAGTTGCTTATAATTAGGTTTAAAATGATTTTCCTTAAGAATTCCTTTGTACTAGCCTCAAAATAAATTGATACTAAGAGATGGCTGTCAACATAATACAAGGCAGCTTGAAGAATTCCAACATGAAACAGTCCAAAAGAGTAATAGTGTTTAGTTCTTCGTCAAAAACAGTAACAATCTTAGGACTCTTAAAGGATAACTCAGTTTATTATTGTCTATATTTTAATGGCTCACAGGCCATTTCATCAGAGGAAATATCAGTTATTATGTATTATATTACTAGCTGGATATCTGTGCTCTGCTACGAAACTATGTGATCGGGATTATAAATCGACACTTACAGCAGAAGCCTCTCCTCTCCTCTCTCCCTTCTCTCCCTCAGGCTGGCCCCACAGAGGCCTCTCCTATCTTATCCCCTTCTCTCTCTAAGATTAGTCCCACAGAAGCCTCTCTTATCCCTCCCCCTTCTCTCCCTCAGGCTTGCCCTACAGAGGACTCTCCTATGTTATCCCCTTCTCTCCCTCAGGCTGGCCCCACAGAGGCCTCTCCTATCTTATCCCCTTCTCTCTCTAAGATTATTCCCACAGAAGCCTCTCTTATCCCTCCCCCTTCTCTCCCTCAGGCTTGCCCCACAGAATCCTCTCTTATCCTATCCCCTTCTCTCCCTCAGACTAACTCCTGAGCATCAGAGCGTGTTAATCTACATATAAAAATACTGTATAAGAAATACAATGATCTGATGGCCATTTCAAAAAATTCGTTCTTAGCGAGCACCTAGAAGCCAAGAGGAACATACATGCCAAATTTCAAGTTTGTAGGCATTACAGTTCTGGAGATTTCGTGATGAATGAGTGGATTTGGCTTTTATATATATAGATTCACTCATCCCTGTACTGATTATGCTAGGAGAGAAGGTCAGTAATCACTACATCCTGATTTCAGTAATGTGAATTCAATTAGAAAATCATGCTTCAGTGCATCTGGGACTATGAACATAGTACCTGTTTAAAAATCTTTAAAACACCTGAATAGTTTTGAAGTTGTACATTATGCTGGGAAAAGTTGCAACTATTTTAAAGAGGTATTATGTTTGTGCTCCTTCATTCTACAAAGAACACATTTTGAAACTGAATTCAAAACTCTGGTCACTACTAATAAACATACTGTGCAACTAATAAACATACTATGCAACTATCAAAAATTACTTTTTCTAGTTACTATACAGTATTTATTAGACTTAAAATCATAGTTTATGATAGATTTTAACCTGACTTTTAAAAATTTTAAATGAAGTTCATTATAAAAATATTCTTTGAAACTCGTTGCTTTAGCTAAATCAGTTATTTTAAAATCTATTCATTTCTCAATCATCTACTTAATTGTTAAGTGTATCATGAATATTAAACTAATCACAGCTTCTATTTAAATTATTAAACTATAGAACACTGCCATGCTTTAGTTTCCCTTGAGAGAATAGTTTTATGTTTATTTTAAATATTTAATTTCCTTGGGCCCCACTGATAAATACAGATATACAATATTCAAACAATACAAGTTGCTTTCAAATCATTATCTTAATTCTTAGTAGGTAAGCTACTGTTCCAGGCTCATGATTATCATGTTTTAGATCATGTGCCTATTTTCTATAATCATATGGAAGCCTAATTTTACTGATTTTGCAACCCAAATCAAGCATGATTGTTCTGGAAATTAGAAAATGGAAACCTTTATTTAAAGCAGTATTTGAAAAAGAAAAAGGAGAGTTTCTTGGCAAATTAAATTGTCAAATTAATTTACCCTGCCATCACTCTTTAACAAGAGGCAATGTTATTGACTAATTTATTTGAAGAATACAATTAATACAAAACATGACTGCTATATTTGCATCTCTATCTTGATACCACTATTTTGCTCCATAATTTGTCTGAAGATGAATCTTTCTAATTTCATGGAGGAAATATGTACACACACAGTATAGATACACTATATTGCCAAAAGTATTCGCTCACATGCCTTTACTCACATATGAACTTACTGTGACATCCCATTCCTAATCCACAGGATCCAGTATGATGTCGGTCCACCCTTTGCAGCTATAACAGCTTCAACTCTTCTGGGAAGGCTGTCCACAAGGTTCAGCAGTGTGTTTATGGGAATTTTTGACCTTTCTTCAAAAAGCGCATTTGTGAGGTCACACACTGATGTTGGACGAGTTTAGGTGGCCTACCATTTCGTGGCTGAGTTGCTGTCGTTCCCAAACACTTCCACGTTCTTACAATACAGCTGACTGTGGAATATTTAGGAGCGAGGAAATTTCACGACTGGATTTGTTGCACAGGTGGCATCCTATCCCAGTTCCACGCTGGAATTCACTGAGCTCCTGAGAGCGACCCATTCTTTCACAAATGTTTGTAAAAACAGACTGCATGCCTAGGTACTTGATTTTATACCCCTGTGGCCATGGAAGTGATTGGAACACCTGATTCTGATTATTTGGATGGGTGAGCGAATACTTTTGGCAATATAGTGTAGATGAGACCAATTGGGATAGATGTCTTTAATAAACGTACAATAATATGCTCCGAACATCTTGATGATACTCTTACACATGTGACAGAAAGCTGGGTGCAAGGAATCAACTCTCATTCACTAACTCAGCTGAACCATTTTCAAGATCCCTTTACAAAGAAAAGGAGCATTCTGATGACTTCCACCCCATTCAGAATTTTTGTGGCTGAGTGGGAATCACAGTCCTTTCTGTGATTATATACTACGGAGAATCCTAAGATATTTTTAAGACAATTTATACAGTAGTATGACATTTTAGTATTAAAATGTATGTTGGAAGACACAAACAATACTTCCTTAAGCCTCTTGTTTCAAAGAGATCTACTTAGTTATAAAACACAAACACCAATATTCATTCTGCCCTGGTTTAAATGTCATGAATAGTTAAAGAGAGCATACTGTCTCTAAGTGATATTCAATATTATATTCAACTGGTAAAGTGAATAGGATACATCCCTGAGTAATCTGAATTACTTTACTGATAAAATGATCTGGCTCAATGGCAGATCATTATGTATTTACACAAAAGGAAGAATGATGAGACTTGGAAAAACTACCTCAGCACAAAGCTGTACAGTACAATTTATATAAGTCTATTTATTTGAAAACTACACAAGAAATCTGCAGCTCACTCATATGGTTTGGTGGTTCCAGAACCAAGTTCTCATAAAAGGGCACTGCAAGCTTCCGTTATCATTATTGTAAAGAGATCACCAAACAACACAAGGACAAAAGAAGCAGCATTTTAAAGTAGCTCTGAATATAAAACAAGAAATGCAATTGACAAGACTTCATCTAACCTGATAAGAATCTATGCAAGTTTAATAACTAGGACTGTATACCTGGAACAACAGACACTTACAATTTTCCAAACAGAGACCTATATTTTAAGTGAGAGAAAATCTCATTAGTTGAGATTTCCTTCCTTATAACTACACAAGGAAGGGCATCTCAACTGGACACAGTCACCTTGGTGAAGAAAACTGTATATGGAGGTGGCTTTGTTTTTCCATGAGGTATAGTAAACACACTGGCTATTTCTGTCATTTCTCCTTCTTGTAACTGAACCAAATGTCCAGCGGTTACCTCTTTATCTTCTTCCTGCAACATGTACCAAATAGTAAGTGCCTAAGATATACTAACATTAATAGTATATCTGCTATTGGCTCTGCAACCAAAATAATACTTTTATTGCCTTTAACTCATTTCTTATGTTCTAGGGCCCCTTACAACATTTTGACTGAGTTCATGAAACACTACAAAACTACCTTTATGAAACACAATTGCTATCTTCATATAACATATAATATCACAAGTAATATTATAGTTTTAATGCGATGGCCTGAGTCACACAACTGACAAAGACAATGGATAAATTCCCACAGGAAGCTGAAGTACAGATTCTGCCAATTTAATTTTAGTTGAGCACAATGTGTTATGCACAAAATGATAAATACTATATGGTACAGTGGTTAAGTTCTAACAGGAATGGAGGAGGCTCAATTTACAGATGTTGTGGAGCGCCTTCAAGTCAATGTTGACACCTGGTGACTGCCTGCAGTTTTCTTGGCAAGGATTTTTAGAAGATGTTTACTATAGCCTCCTTCCTAAAGCTCAAAGAAAGTGGCTGGCCCAAAGTCACCCACAATTTGCTTTTACCATTACACCAAAGTGGTTTTCTTATATCCATCAGAATATTCTTCACAGGAAGTTACACATAGTGCCACTTTTACTGGTTTTTGGGTGCCAACCAAAACTTTTAAAACAACTATTTATATTATTTCATTGTTAGTGTCCCCCCCAAATATCTTCATTTTATATCCTTCAAAATGTCACTTGAACTTTACTCCCTCCACTTGTACAGCAAATATATACATTAAAAATAAGGAAGAAGGGGGAGAGAGCCATGTATCCAGTCTTTACAAGAAGGCCAAATATTTTATTTATTTTACAATATTTCAGACCTATCCCAATCCGTTAGGCTTTGATGTGTGTGTTTAATTTACATTTTGATTCACTCAGCCACAATTTATTGAGTAAATCAAATCCCCACAACATCCTAAACCAAAGACCAGGACTGACAATCCATCACAATTCATATCAACGACTAGACGAACTACAAACATGGATGGGTGCCTACGGTTTGTGCTTAAACGTGCATTGGAGTACCTAGATTTATACTGCATGTATTTGGATCTCTACAAGGCAGAAAAGTGTTAAACAAGACTTTCCTGTAGCTCAGCAGCTTCTCAAACCCGCCAACCTTTAAGAAGCGTGGGCTTCCAACTTCCAGCTGGGGAATCCTGGAAGTGTAGGAAGTTATCAAGGGCATTTCTTCCAACAGAAGTATACCCCTCTTTAAAAGTTGCCAAGTTTGAAAAACACCGCTGAAGGTCTCTGCTACACATTTCGCAGCCCACACAGGAAGAACTAAGGGCGCATAGTAAAACTTTTCTATCAAAAGTCACTCTCGGTATTTGCTGTTTCATCGAAGTGGGAACTTCAAAGAGGTCTAATTACTGCAGGGGTGTCCAAACTTGGGAACTTTAAGACTTGTGGACTTCAACTCCCAGAATTCCCCAGCCAGCATGGCTGGCTGGGGAATTCTGGGAGTTGAAGTCCACAAGTCTTAAAGTTCCCAAGTTTGGACACCCCTGAATTACTGGATTGGCCGCTTCCTCCCCTCACCGTGACTTTCATTCATAATAAAATAAAAGGACAGGGGTGGGTGGGATAACCGAGCCCTCCGCCCAGAAACTGGCCCACCTGAGAGGCCCCGGGGAAAGGAGTCCGGCCCTGTTCTGGCAAAGGCGGAAGAAGCCAACTCAGCTAGGCAGCCTGCCGGCCGGCATTGCTCCCAACTAGAAAAAGGGAAGGGAGAGGGGGGCGCATGCGCGGGATAGTTGAGAAGGCGCGCGGGGTCTGACTGACTCCCCGCTCGCCCATCCATCCACCGTTCCATCCCGAGCGACGTCGCCTCAAGGACACGCCGGCCTATAGGACCACCCCGGCCTCCGGGAAGGGCGGCCTTAGCCGTCGCCGCCCCGATAGTTTCACTGCGCCAGTGGCTTTCGGGGAGCCCGCGTAGCGCCTCAGCCCCCACCGCCCCCCTCACGGCCCGTTACCTGGCAGCGCCTCTTCGGTGTTCTCCGCCGCCCCCCGCGCGCTCGGCTTGACAGCGCCAACAGCCGGCCCCGCCTCTGCCGCTCCCTACGTCATCACGCACGCAGGCAAGCCCTAGAGTTAGAAAGGGAGGGAGAGGCCTTTTGGCCTGATCTTGCAAGGACGCGCGTGCGTGCGTTTTAGGAAGGGAGACAACCTGGAGATCTTGGCGCGGGAGGCTCGCCCGAAAAGTCAACAGAAACTTTTCCGGCGATTGCGCTGCGGCTGAGACAGCTTAAGGGGTTGTCTCCATGAAGGCATCTGGAGCTAAACTCAACTGGGAGATTTTCACTACGTGGCTCAGTGGCTAAGACGTTGATTAGGTCGATCAAAAAGGTCGGCAGTTCGAGTTCCTAGTAAAGGTCTCCTGCGTGAGCAGGGGGTTGGGCTAGATGACCTCCAAGGTGCCTTCCAACTCTGTAACTGTTAAGAACCGGTTGGACGCTGGATGGGACACCCAACATGAAATCCCGAAAAGTGATGGTCAAATTTAATGGGTTATCGGCTTTTGAGAGCTGTAGCTCACTTTTGTGCATTAGGTAAAGTCAACTACTGCTTATGAAAACATAGTTTTTAATAAAATTGATGAGCTGGGAAAGGTGCTGCCAGACTTCTGATTATTATTATTTTTTGCAGAGATGTGGTAAGCTATTTAATATTCTCCCACAATATATGGATGAAGAGATCTTATGAGAACCCTGCATTGTCATGCTGGAAGAAAAATTCCAGATCCAGTTCTAAGCTGTGAGAAAGGCGCTGGAAATAAAGTGGAGACTGATTGGGAAAAGGGTCCGTTTATTGATGAAGCAGAACTACCAACCATGTGATTCTAAGACAGCTGACAAAATGGCGTTGAGAGTGGGTGGGTTTTTATACCTTCTGGATTCCTATGGGGCCATGTAGGGGTCATGGCTGGCTCTATAGGCAAAAGAGGAAGTGAAAATCCTAGGTGTTTGAGCTAATTTTGTTAACCTTTTGTTTGTCGCTTATCTGAGATTCTGTTTTGACCCAGTCTTTCTGAATGGATTACCAAATCTACATTTCTAAAAGCTGGCCTCCTCAATTTCTGCTTGGGGCAGGGCTGGTTTTTGCCTCCCTTAAGAGTTTTCTCATTTGAGGGAAATATTCTATCCTGCCTTTTAAAATATTTCCCAAAATATTTCATTGGGGGGGGGGGGTGTCCCACAGTCAGAATTATATTCCATAATGTAAGTATTAAATATTACTTCTATAAATCAATCTCTCCCCCCCCCCCCAATACATGCCCTTGCAGTTTCCAGCTTTGCTAAATTCCTCAATTGTAGAGGCAGAGGCAGTTTATAAGAACAAATCTTTTCCCCAATTTACAGAGAAAAGCCATGTATATTTATGTTGACTTATCCAGGGAGTTTTGCTGTGTATCAGTGAATTAGCTCCTCTGAAAATATATTCCTGACAGGTTTTTACTCTGCTTGTGTGTGCAAGTCAAGGAACATTTTATTGTTGCAGAAATTGACAGGCTTTAGACTTCTCAGGATACAGGAAAAGTTTATTTGGCAGCCAGTTTCAGAAAAGTTAGCCCATGGCTAACGTTGTGAATTTCTGAACGACCTTCATTATCGAAGCACGCATTCTTATACATTCTCAAAGACAGTGTAACAGGGAAACACTTTACTCATTTCTTATTGGTTACCTTGAGGAAAAAGCCTTATAAGGAGATGGGGATCTTACTTCTTCTTTTGTTACAGGTATGGACTACGTGCCATTAACGAACTTTAATTGAACCCTGTGGTTTTGGACTTTTGACATAGGGACATTTACTGGAACATGTTGCGGTTGAAGGCTGATGACATTTCCCTGTCCCTTTAAGCAAGCTTCTAACTGTCCCTTTCATGCCACGTCTTCATTCTTATGTTTTAATCCATATTTTATTCTACTTTATTATGATCCCAACAATGTCCCTTCAAGGTAGGTCAGGTGAAACACTAGCAACCAGAAGACTCCTTAGTAAAACATTGCCATGAAAAGTAGAGAGAGATTTGCCCGTATATTGTGTATGTCTTAATATTTCTTGCAGGGGCAAATGATGCCTGGAGGTAGAAGATGGATCTCCCCAAAGTGGGGGCATTTGAGTAGTGGAACTGGGTCTTCTCATGAATCCAGGGTTTTATAGTGGATGATGGGAGCCCCAAATCTGGATGAGCTGACTTCCAACTATCGCAATCCCCAGTCTATGAATGGGAATTCTGGAATCTGATTGGGAAAGGCTGAAATACGGGATGCATTGTACATTACAACAGAGTGCACATGATTACAGTAGCTGCAACACATGGTGCATCTGCTTAACCTGGTAACCGAATTAACCCGAGTTCACACAGTACCTTTAATCGGGTATTAAATATGATTAATATTAATAAAGGGTATTAATACCTTTAGTCGTTTAGAAACCTAGTGGCTGTGCGCACCCATGACAGAGCTTCAGTAATTCCAATTTTGATTATTTTTGGGGGTGGGTGGGGGTGGTTTGGTGTACAATAAGAGGGGGACGTACTCACGGCCACTAGGATCCAAACAATATGGCGCGTTTGTTTCGTGCAAACGTAAAACAGGGTGATATTCAGCCTTCGGATTCAACCCAACGCAGCCACCTCGGTTTACCCCGCATGCTGAATCATAGCCCAAGCGGCCTGCCTCCGCAGTTCGCAAGGGCAGGCAACGCCCGAGAAGCCACACACCAACCAGACTCGGCCGAACTTAAGTTCTGCGGACTTCGGAGAAGCCCGGAGCGCCAGCGCTCCCTCCGGCCAGTTCGTGGGGCTTGGCGCTCCCTTCCTCGCTTGCCTTGCCCTGGGCAACAACAATCGCAACTTGAGGAAGGCTTTGCCCAGATGGGCTGTCCGGTTTCGGAGTAGGAAACGCCCGTCCGCCCCCTTGGCAAGCCTAGCCCGGTCTTGTTGGCTCCGAGGCTGCGCCCCAGGGTGAGGCTGGTCTGGCCCTGTTCCACATCGCACAGCGAGCCACTTTTCCGTCTTGGGCGGCGCTAGAGAGGCACCGGGGCTGAGCGTAGCCGAACTTTGCTCAGCCTTGGCCGCGGATTTATTTGACTTGATTTCCAAGAAACAGAAAGGACTCGTGAAAATTCAGCGGCTCTTGTGTAGGGATGTTTATTGGTTATGTAAATATATGTATTTACGTATATTTGCAGTTAACGTTATCACCTTTAAATCGCTACTCTTACCAGAAGGAAAAAAAAGATTAAACATACCCCGTGCAGTCAAAATCTCTAAATAAACTTCCTGTTAGTCCTTCTGGTAATTTATAGGTGTGTTCCAATATAGAAAGGGGAAATTCGGTTAGCCTTTTTAGACGGTGGAAGGATAACAGATGCTATACTTTGCATCTGATGGGATAACCCAGGGGTGTCCAAACTTGGGAACTTTAAGACTTGTGGACTTCAACTCCCAGAATTCCCCAGCTGGGGAATTCTGGGAGTTGAAGTCCACAAGTCTTAAAGTTCCCAAGTTTGGACACCCCTGGGATAACCTAATTGAAGTGTCTGAGCACCGAGGGTAGTTGGATTGATGAAATGTCTGCAAGAAAACAACTTAGCTCAGAGAGCACCAACGACCCCACACCACAGCTCTAAACTACAAATATTTTTGCCCATTTTTAAACCTGTTATTTGTGGCTAACATATCCACAGAACAAAGCCAATTGTTGCTTTATTCAAAGCAACCATGATTTTTTTTTAAACGTAGGGCCAGTAGACCTGTGCTTTAAAATCTGGGTGACCTGTTCGTGGCATCAGTTTTCTTTATCTCTCTTCACTGCAGCGTTTGCAAACCCGAGTTTTGCAACCCACATCTGATAGTCTTGTGTATTTGCTACAATCTCTTGAAAAGAGTGAATCAAAAGTGAAAATAAAAGCAATCTTTTGTAAAGAGATTGATTTTGTTTTCACTTTGATTCATGAGGGGGAGCCAGAGGACAATCTCTTCACAAATCACAATGACTCAATTCCCCCCACCACCACCACCAAATAGTTCTACGAAGACTATTTCTTCATAATATGAAAACCAAGATTGCAGGAACCAACAAACGGTTGCAGGAACTAGGTATGTCTAGCTTAAGAGAAAGAAGGACTAGGGGAGACATGATAGCAGTGTTCCAATATCTCAGGGGTTGCCACAAAGAAGAGGGAGTCAAACTATTTTCCAAGGCACCTGAGGACAGAACAAGAAGCAATGGGTGGAAACTAATCAAGGAGAGAAACAACTTAGAACTGAGGAGAAACTTCCTGACAGTTAGAACAATTAATCAGTGGAACAGCTTGCCTCCAGAAGTTGTGAATGCCCCAACACTGGAAGTCTTTAAGAAGATGTTGGATAGTCATTTGTCTGAAACGGTATAGGGTTTCCTGCCTAGGCAGGGGGTTGGACTAGAAGACCTCCAAGGTCCCTTCCAACTCTACTATTGTATTATTGTATTATTGTAAGAGAGGTTTTACTTGGCACCAGGCTTTGTGGTTTTATTTCAAAATGATTCCTGGCTTACCCCCAAGTCTGCTTAGGTCAGGAATGAGAAGATGGCTTGTCTACTTGGATCTGTGACCTTATCATGTTTCCTTTCCATAAAGGTCCATGAATATTTGAGAAGAAAGAAAAAAATGTTTTGCATGGAAATTCAAGCCTTAAAACAGTAATCTGATGAAAAGATCAAGATTGTCAAAACCAAAAGAAAGGAATATAAGGTTGACTTATTCAACCGGGGTTGCAATAAATATATCTATAAAATTCTGAAAACCCTTTACGAACTTTCTGCCAGTACTTGTGACAGAAATGGGTAATTTTTGGATGTGTGGAAGGATAAGAGGGGGGATATTATGGGAAAAGTGAATTGTGTATATAATCTTATGGGTATGGGGAAATATTATATCTGCCACAACTTGTTGCAAGGAATATTGGGAATCAGTTCTTGAATATTCCTTTTTTTCCAAATATTTTTCTTTCTTTTGCTTTTTTCTTTCTGTTTTTGCACTTTGCATTTGTTTTCTATTTTTTTCTTTTTCTGATTTTAGTGTCAATTCTCGAAACAACTCTAGCTGAAGCCATAACTTTCTTGCTTCGTTTGTTAGTTGCCATACTTATGGCGGTGGGGAGGGGGACTTATGGAATGTAGATGTCAGCATTCCAAGTAATGTATCCGTAGAAAGGAGAACTCTCAGGCAGGCAAGTTCCTCAACAAATAAGACCCTGTCTTATTTTCGGGGAAACACAGTATAATGTTTGCAGTTTACAAAGAAAAATATATAAAATGTTTTACCGCTGGCATTTGCCTCCAGCAAGATTGGAGAAAATGTTTCCAAACAGAACAGCGGAATGCTGGAAATGGAAAAAGAGGCTAGGAACATACTACCACATGTGGTGGTCATGCCCAGCTGCAAAGAAATATTAGACAAGGATAAGAAAATGGCTGGAGGAAATGACTAGACAACAAACAGACCCAAAACCAGAACTATTCATATTAGGTATATTAATAAGAAACTACAGTAAAAAATTTCAGTATATCATATTACACATAATAACAGCAGCTAGAATCGTTTACGTGCAAAACTAGAAAAACGATAGTACCCCTTCTGATGAAATGGTGATTAAAAAGTGTTAGAATGTGCGGAGATGGATAGGCTAATAATGGAGATAAAAGAAAGAGGAGAAACGGAATATTATCTGTTTTGGGGTACATGGTATAACTGGTTAGAGAATAGAAGCAAAGAATAAGAATAGATATGTGCACAACAGGAAAGGAAGAACAAGGAAGACAGTTTGTATGTACTTAGGAGATATATTGATATCAGAGCGCTATAAAGATAGAAACGGTGATATAAAATAAAGAAAACTGCTTAATAAAAACTGTTTTGAATAAACAGTAAAAGTATTCATAAAGTACATTGAATTTCTTATTTTACAGGAAGAAAACTTCCTGCTAACTTTATATTGTGCCTAGCCTTGAAACTGCAACGTATTGATGATGTTTAACTACTAGGAAGCTGTTAAAACCTTACGCAAAACCATTGCAAAATCCAAATCAAAAGAAAGCACAGCGTGGAACAGGACTCATTCAATCAGCTGAGGTACTATTTCCTTTAGTTCCTATTATCTTTCTTTATTATCTTTCTTTCTTTTTAATGTTCAGATTTCTCTCTTCTATTTATGCAATCATTTTGGTTGTGAGACAGAAAATCAAGAGTCCTCTAATTTTCCCCAGTCTAAATCTCTACTTTAATAGGAAATGCAGAGGAAATACAAATAACTTTTGACCTTCATATTTTCAAGAGGATTGAAAACGATTCTGCTAACTTAAGTTCCCCTTTTGTATGACATGAATAGATCTGTCTTCTTGGTTATGTAGGCAAGCAATGGTCCTATTCTGGAATTTCTCTCCAAACAAAACTGCCTACTATCATCTCTAACCCAGCATTGCCTGTAGCAAGAGTGGGAAATTAGAACTATGCACCTTGAAACTGAACAGCAAACATCAAAATTTGATAGGTATTTGGTCCCCCCCCCTTTTCTTGAAATAGGAAACAAAATGGGTAAATTCAATCTTAATGTCCTTGATTGTTTTGTTTTAAAAAATTCCATTTAAACATTCCCCAAACTAACAGGTCAAACAAAACTGCTATTTTTCCTGGGGGGTTAGAAGCTGTGGGAAGGGGACATTTGCCTGGTTTACAACTGAATCTCTTGTAAAGCCAGAATCAAAAAGTTAACTTTTCCAGTATCTCCCCTTGAATTTTTCTTTCAAGTGCATCTTTTAAACGAAAGGCACATTTGGTGGCCTAATGCTTATATACAGTTTGCGTGGGACCCCAGAGTCACTCTTTAGTGGCATTTGTTTTTAGTAGAGTTCTGAAACCCTAATAAAATTTCCTAAAACCTTACGCTTTCAGGTGAATTCTCCTGCTTTAAAGTCATAGGAGAGTGGGCTAGCAATTTCATAATCTTTTGCAAGGCTCACCTGCAGAAACAGTGGTCATTCATAATATTTCTGGAACCAAGCAGTTCTCTTTCACTTGTGTGGATTTTAAACACACACAGAGAGAAATGTATTGGGTGAAGCATTTTGCAATTGTTTTCAAAGCACTATTTTCAAAGACAGCTAAATTGGTAGGAGGTATGCCAATCTGCTGCTGCAAAAAAACACCCCACCTTCATCACTGGAGAATAGAATGAGCTTTCTTTTCAGACACTTGCACAGGTGACAGCCTTGTTTATGCATTCCTATAAGATATTTGTAGTCTAGTAATATAATATTTTATGATATGATGTGTTGTATTATATTGATATTATATTATATTGATATTATATTATATTGATATTATATTATATTGATATTATATTATATTGATATTATATTATATTGATATTATATTATATTGATATTATATTATAAAGGGCTGGAGCAAACCCAGCAAGTTTAGTGGGTGAATAAAAGGAAAGGTTATTATCTCTCATCTAACATATCTTCAAATATAGTTAACAGGATGAAATGGAGGGACTATGCACTTTAATCATTTCCTACTAATAGCTAATACTATAGCCTTAATATCTAAGAATCATAGTGCCAAAATATGAGATATATAATATAAAATAAAATGAGGTCACTGTATCTTCAGTGATAGCAGGGTGATAAAGCAGGGCTACGAAGCTAAGAAGATGTTGTAATGGGGAACCATCCTTTATTAAGAAATCCATTCCAACAACCATATTGGTTCCAAAATAAAAAATCCAAAGACATCTTCAAATAAGGAACTGCATAGATAGTCAAGTTTCCATTTTGCCTTTCAAATGTTTCCCAAACTTTACAAAATATAGTTCACCAATTTGGCTGTTCCTGCATGAGATCCTTAGGAGCATCAAGGTGGGCCAGAGAGAGATTGATTGGAAAGTGGTGCCTGTCAGGGAGGGAGACTTAGAAAGTTCTTCCTGTTTTAATCCCCCCCCCTTCTATGGCATCCTTGTAAAAGAGAGCTGGGGGTCAAGGCATTGAATTAGAAACCAGAAGACCGTGAGTTCAATTCCCGCTTTAGGCACAGAAGTTAAGTTGGATGACCAGTCCCTCTGTCTCATAGTCTTAGGAAGAAGCCAGTGGCAAACCACTTCTGAAATCTTGCCAAGGAAACTCCAAGTTACCAGGAATCAAAACCTGTTCAAAAGCACACTCACGGCATCCTTTAATCTTGCTTGAGCTATTTGCTCCACAGGACAGGGTGGAGAATCCTCTCTCTGACCTTCCATCTAAATTAAACGGCAGAAGTTTGTTTTTCTAGTTTTATGGAAGGCAAGTCTATTTCAGTTGACTGTGGGCATGTCCGCAAATCTAGATACTAAGCTGCTATTTTGTCCTGTAACTTTTAAAAGTCGGGCTCTTTTCTCTTTTCCCTTTCCCCCCCTTCCCCTTCCCCCTTTCTTTCTTTATATAAAGCATTTTATTTCCCTTTATTTCTTCTTTCAGCAAAAATTCTGCAAAGCCATAATAAGAAATACCAATCCAAACAATCCTAGGACAATAATAAAGCAGTCCATTGCCTTCATTCTCTTTTTAAAAAACCAGTCTTCTGGTTTCTATCCATATGCAGCATAGCGCTTGATCTCTTGTCATTTTTTGCTTAGAATGATTGTGGACTCTAATTCTCTTCTTATCATGAATGTAATGCTAATCTCTTTCAGTTGCGTCTTCTAGGATTGTAACTATAACTGCAAAAGAGGCATCACTTGAAAGGTGATAACAGAGACAGAAAGCAGTAATTGTTTGAGTAAGTTACTCAGTAACTATTGAGATGGAACCGCAGAAGAGAACAGTGGATGAAGAATTGGAAGATTTATTCCATGCATTTAAAGGTGAATAGCAACTTCAGGATTGCAATCTAAAACCTTATTTGGTTGTGCATGGCCCACAGTTTCATTGCAAGATGAACATATTAGAACTGGGAACTTGATAAATTGCTACCTTTCAGTTTCTTAACAATGGAGAGATTTAGACTCATCTCAAGAATTGAACGAAATGGGTCAAGGGAAATAGCAATATGCATATTTGTAATTATATTCAATGTCTTGGCAATCTGCAACCTTGATTTGAGCCATGAATGTGAAAAAATGTTTGCAAGGTGGTGCATAATAAAAGCCATTGGAATTGACAAAATCACTACCAGTCAATTGCAAAAGGCAGCTTTCCTTAGAACAGGTTACATCCTGTGACAATACCTTTAACATCATCAGACAATAACACCTGCTTATCCCAGCTCCTTGGGAGGGATTTCACAGGTAGATAAAAATGCCAAACCCAGTCGAAACATCTGGTTGATTATGCGAATAATAATAATAATAATAATAATAATAATAATAATAATAATAATAAATACCCCTCCTCCCAAATCTTGATTACAGCTGAATAAAAAATGGATAATGCAGAAGAGAACCAACTGAATTGCTATTTCTTCTTGGACTTTCAGCAATAAAATAATAATAATAATAATAATAATAATAATAATAATAATAATAATAATAATAATAATAATAATAATAATAATAATAATACCAGGTGATAGCAGGGTCGCCGAGAAGGAATATGAAAAAATCACAAAATACCAGGACTTAAAAATCGAAATCCAACGATTATGGCACAAACCAGCAGTGGTAATTCCAGTGGTAATCGGCACACTGGGTGCTATTCCAAAAGCACTGGAATTACATTTAAAACAGTTAAAAATTGACAAAATCACCATCAGTCAAATGCAAAAGGCTGCACTGCTTGGATCTGCACACATATTACGAAAATACGTTACGACGTCCTAGGCCCCTGGGTGGGGCCCGACTAGTAATTAATGCCAAATTCCGCGAAACAACTGGCCGCTGTGATACACTTCTGTTGATGCAATAATAATAATAATAATAATAATAATAATAATAATAATAATAATAATAATAATAATAATAATAAGCCAAATGTAGACTTTGCAAAGAGGCTGATGAAACTGTTGACCACATACTCAGCTGCTGTAAAAAAATCACGCAGACTGACTATAAAATGCGGCACAATTCAGTGGCACAAATGATCCACTGGAATTTGTGCAAAAATTATAACATTAAAACAGCAACAAACTGGTGGGAACATAAGCCTGAAAAAGTCGTCGAGGGTCAGATGGTCAAGATCTTGTGGGATTTTCGCATACAAACGGATAAAATACTGGCGCATAATACACCAGACATCACACTGGTTGAGAAAAAGAAGGTTACAATCATAGACATCGCAATACCAGGTGATAGCAGGGTTGAGGAGAAAGAACATGAAAAAGTCGTGAAATACCAGGACTTAAAAATTGAAATCCAACGATTATGGCACAAACCAGCAGTGGTAATTCCAGTGGTAATCGGCACACTGGGTGCTATTCCAAAAGCACTGGAATTACATTTAAAACAGTTAAAACTTGACAAAATCACCATCAGTCAAATGCAAAAAGCTGCACTGCTTGGTTCTGCACGTATATTACGAAAATACGTTACGACGTCCTAGGCCCCTGGGTGGGGCCCGACTAGTAATCAATGCCAAATCCGGCGAATCAACTGGCCGCTGTGATACAATCGTATAGTAGTAGTAGTAATAATAATAATAATAATAATAATAATGGTCCTTGGAAAGAACATGACAGGTAAACAACAATGCCAAATCCAGCCTAGACATCTGGTTGATTGTGTGACCAACCATAATTTATTAAACTTGCATGCTGCTGAATCCCAATGACTGGGTGGCTCACAACAATCCAATCAATTACTCTATGTTCAATTCAACAAAACATAAAATATAAAGATAAAGGATGGCAAGCATGATGACATGCGGGGTCTCTTCTCATCAAAGGCCTGGATGAAGAGCAGGTTTTCCTGGCTCCCTTATACAACAACAGAGTGGTGAACATGCAGAAGCAGGAGAGGGAAAACTCATTAAATTATATACTGGTAGACCTCGATTTCTGACCACAATTGAGTCCAAAATTTATGTTGCTAAGTGAGACAGTTTTTAAGTGAGTTTTGCCCCATTTTAGGACTTTTATCACTAAATAAGCCAGTTGCCATGTGTCTAATGTTTTGATCATATGAGCATGGGATACTGCAGTGGTCATAAGTGTGAAAAGCGGTCACAAGCCACTTTTTTTCTGTACTGTTGTAACTTTGAACAGTCACTAAATGAACTGTTATACTGTATGTCAAGGACTACCTGCATTTTCTTCTACTGACGTCTGCTTTGTATGCTAATATCTTACGTATTTTCATCACTTTAAAGATCTCTATTCACTCATAGCCATGTCTTCCAGATAAAGAAGTTGTGAATGACCCCTGGAACTTCAGAATGTGGGATACCGAACAGAAATATTTCTTTTTTGAGAACGATTACCTGATAGCACGGCCGCTGGATTCTAGGACACCAGGTATTAAAAAGCAACATTGAAGTCAACATAATTTTATATTATGTTATTATTATTTTCCAGTGACCTCTTCCAATCCTAGGAGATACTATAAAGAACTATTTATCTCCCAGGTTTTATGGAAGACTTATTATGGAAACAGTCAACTAACTAAACAAAGTCCAAAATAATATTTCTGGTATATATTGGCAAGAAATTCTGAATCCAGAACTATAAGGAGCAATCTCGCAATTAAAATACGGGCAAGTATTCCAACATTGGAAATTAGATGAGATTTTAAAATCTAATCTAAATAGTCTTGCTGGAAATCTCACTGTGCAAAAGAAAACAAAAGAAATAAAAACACCAAAACCTCCCAGAACCTCTTGGTTGACTGTTTAGGGAAATAGCAATTATATCAAATAACTGGTAAAACATGTTACTTTATCTTCCTAGTCACTATAATCTGAGACCCACATCTCTTGTGGGAGGGGAATTATATAGTCCAGATGGATGATCCAAAGAAAAAGATCCTCAGTGCAGAATAATCAATTCTTCTTATGATCAGTAAAAATCTTGTTATAGTATTTACATGTTATTAATATTGTAGATGTAGTAATGGGTGCAAACTGCAAACTACCATATGATCTGAACACTTATCAGCATGGGCATAGAATAACGCAAGACCTAATGAATACCTTAAAACTAATATTTGCTTTATGATTTATTTGATAGCTTAAAAAGTTTTACTGACATTTCCCCCCCCCCCACAGCTTGTCATTCAAAACTCCACTTCCAAATAAAGATGCTTTTCTCTATTTTTGTTGACTCATCTATATTGTTATTGTTCTGCAGAGCAGTTGATGGCTGTGATCCCCAATGACAACTTAGATTTTAGAAACCGACCCATCTTTATGGGACTCACTGGTAAAAACAAGGCCTTGAGCTGCCTGAAGTCAAATACTGGTGGTCCTCAGCTAGTGATATTGGTGAGTTTCTTATTTTAATTTCTGAAGAATTGCATACTTATTCTCTATTATAATTAACACTACCTACATAGTGCATTAAAAACTACCACAGCAGGTAGATACTTTCAAAGACATTATGTAAGGAATGCTCAACTTCTAGTATGGGAAAAAAGTTAAAGCAAAAAATTACACGCAAATACCAGTCTGGCCTTCAATAATGGAAGCACTGAAACATCCAAATGTGGTAAACTTGGGAACATTGTAATGTATAAAGATATTTTAAATGAGAAAGGGGAACTTAAAACTAAACAGAAATTGCCAAATCACTTGCAAATACAATCTAAAAAGATGTAAAGATATTGGTTTCTATAAAGAGCCAACAATACTTGATTAGGTACTATTAGGTGTGGATGAAAAGTTAGTAAAGAAAATATATAGCTATTTATTATGCCTTAAAATGGAAAATGAACAAGTGAAAGAAACAATGATAACAGGGGCAAAATTTTTTGGGTATACTATAGAATTAGATAAATGGCAAAAAACTTGGGAAAGAAACTATAAATTGGCAATGGCAACTAAGTACAAGGAAAACCTGTATAAATGTTCTACAGGTGACACTTGCCATCGGCAAGGCTAGCAAAGATTTTTAAAAACATGTCCGAAATGTTGGAAATGCAACCAGATGCCAAGTTCATATTACCATATGTGGTGAACCTGTCCAAAGGCAAACATTTTTTGGATGAAAATACATACATGGCTGGAGAAAATGATAAAGCAACATATAGATTTAAAGCCAGAAATATTCCTCTTCTCCATCCCCTGCCATTGCCCTTACCTTCTCAGGCCAGGCAAGGAGTGCCTGGGAGGGGAGGGAGAGAGATGGGGCCAGCCAGTGGTGGGAATCACCCGACAGGGAGCCACAGCAGAGGGCTCAAAGAGCCGCATGTGGCTCTGGAGCAGCAAGTGGCAGACACCCAGCCTATCCCATGTCCTTAGGAAAGACTCAATAGGTGGACAAAAATGATAAATCCAGTCTAAACATCTGGCTGACCATGCGAGATATATCACTAAAAATTTACTTGTTCTTTTTTACAATGCTGTTTTAAAACCGAAATGTAGCTGTCTTTTGTTTGCTTGTTTTACCATGCTTTAAAAAAAATTCTTTGTATTTCAATATTTTTAACAATTAACATATGGATTAAAACAGAAGTAGCTAATCCTGCAGCTCTCCTAACCAAGCCTTGTATTTTTTTCAGGAATGCAACATCATGGATCTTTACAAAGACAATAAGGAACTGAAGAAATTTTCTTTCTACGTTTTCACTAAAGGCAGTAAATCAACTTGCTGCTTTGAATCTGCAGAATTCCCTGGTTGGTTCTTAGGTACCTCAATTCTCCCAAACATGCCTGTTGCTCTTTGTAAACTAGAAAGTCCTAACATAATTTTATTTCATTTTGAAAAAGTTGTTTCCACTCTAAAGTAAAATTTTTGAAGAAAAAGGAATAAAGAGGACAGCAATAGGGCAAGGCTGTCACCAGCGTATTTTGTATGTAGTAAAATGAAGCTTTAGTCATGATAAAGTAAGCAATAATAATGATTTGATTAAAAATTGAAACTTCTAATTGTGAGTAAATTCAGGATTGCCCTCTTAGTGTTGTTTTATTTCTGGCCTCCAAGGAGCATGGGAGATGTAACATGGTGGTACTGATGGAAGAGGTGAAGCTAAAGTTGATTTCTTGTCTATAATACAACTTGGATGCATTTAGTTTTGATTTATTTATTGGATTTATTTATTGGATTTGTCAACCGCTCCCTCTCCCCAAGTGGACTCGGGGCGGTGTACAGACAGAATAAAAACATTATATACAACAATGACAAAACCCCATAAAAACAAATTAAACACAAGTCTGTACAATAGTGCAAGAATTAATTAGTGATTAAAACCAGATTAAAATACCCCAAAATTTAAAATAACCGGCCAGGAAAGTCAAGGGATTAAATCATGATTGTGATTGGACCAGGCCAGCTAATTGGAACAGGTGGGTCTTGAGTTTCTTACGGAAGGAGCGATTCAATAAGAACAGGGGGGAAAAAACCCTGAAATAAAAACCAGCATTTTATTGCCATTTCAGCATTTTGTTGCCAAGTTTCAATAATGTCACTTGAAGAAACTCCAGGGGCTGGGATCTATCCTTAGATCTTCTTTTAGATTCAGGTAGAAAACGTGTAAGAAGCAGAAGGCTGCATGGAGACTGTTTTTCTCACAGTTAATTGGCACTTGGTGGGAAGGAAATATTTTGAGCAAGACAATAAGGAATGTTATACCCTTGAATATCGTTGTCATGGTAAAGCGCCTGACTGATATTTTTCTTTCTTGGAGAACAAGAAAATGGAGAAATCCTTCAATTTTATAGTTTGTCTCTCCGACTCCCAAATGAGCTAATTCTTTTCATACAATAAGGTTAAAGCAAACTTGCTACCAACCAAGTAAGATTACGAGCAGAGATGGTCTCCAAGAAAGGTGGTTGATCCATTTTCTCTCTCAAAACACTTTTGCCATCCACAGAGATATAAAACAGACTTAGCTGTCTATGTCAGAAACTACACAATTTGTGAAATCTGACCATTGTAAGACCAGTTTGTCCACAACTAGTTTAAATGCATGCACACTTGAAATGCTTCTAACGACATTCTTCTCCGAAGTGATAAGGGGGAAATACAAGTACGCATTCTTTAATGCTTTCAGATGAGGAAATTCTTGCAAAACAAATGTTTTATGTTGTCTAAATTATTCCTTAAAGAAGAAAAAGCTTAACACCAAACCGTTTATGAAATCATTTCCCACTCACTTAGAAGGCACACCCACCAGTGTCATTGAGTGGCTATAAATGGTGCAAAATCTCAGTGGTGGAAACAGAGAAGGATTCTTCAGTCAAAGAAAAATTGTTACACCAGGACAGGTACAGTCTTCTTAATTATACTTTTGGACCTTCTTTCCTTGTCTGTTTCCAAGGCTAAGAAATTCCATAGTGCTAAATTCTTTCTTGGCCAATTTTGCCATCTATTGTTGTGGTCATTTGAGGACCAGATCAGAATATGAATTAATTTTCTGGAGTTTTTAATAATTAGGTTCCTGAGGCTTTTCTGAATTGCTGTTTTTTTTAAAAAAAATCTTCACCCTACTGCTTGATTTTAATCAGTTTGATCTTGAGGTGCTATTGCTGGATTTGCTATTAAACTTCTTTGTGTGGAGGTTTCTCTGTCTCTCTGTGTCCTTTGTAGAGAAAACGAATTTATGAAGCAGATTTGACAAAACCTGATGCCATGATATGCTACAGGATATCACTTTCCCCACTTTTCATTAGAAAATAGACATGTAAATCTTGAATGGGTGATGGCAAAACTTTGGGGAAATGGATTAAACCCTTTTTGCAATATAAACTCTTACACTCTCCCAAATAATATGGAAATGATATGGAAATTCTTATACATCATCCAAATGATAGAAGAAGGAGAAGGAGGAGAACAAAGGAGAAGGGGAAGAAGAAAGAAGGAAAGAGGAGGAAGAGAAGGAGACCTTGATTGCATCTAGACCTGAAAGAGTTAAATATTTTCTCTCCCTCTGAACAAAATAAGAATGCAATCTCAGATGCTTTATCTTTTCAAGAATTGCGTAATGCACCTTTGCTCTACTTTTTACCATTTGCTTTCTTAGCTAGTCTCTGGTCTTCAGTTCCTTTTTAGAACAAGCCAATCTTGATATAGGGTTTCTGGTCTCTGTTTAAATTATAAAAACTGTGCATCTCCCTATGTTGCTGAACTTTATCTTCCTTTGAAGCAGGAAAAATCCAGAAGCAACATTAAAAGCTGTGCAAGAGATTTACCATGTCTAAATAACTACCATATTTTTCGGAGTATAAGACGCACCGGAGTATGTATAAGATGCACCTTACTTTGGGGGGGAGTAAAACAAGAAAAAAACTTTCTGCCTCAGCCTAACAGGCTAACATTACACCTAACATTACGTCCTTGCAGCAAACAGCAAATGGCCTGGTCAGCTTCAGCACGTTATTGCAGCCTGATTCAGCAGCAGCGGCTGATTGGCAGGTGGAATACCCCCAATCAGTTGTTCCAGGCTGCAGGGATTGCCACAGACCATTGCCGCCTCTGTGCCCCGCATTTTCGGGTGGTTCCAGGCAGCGGAGATTCTCACTTCCACTCGGATTTTGATAACGAGCTCTTTATCCATTTAAAACAAACCCTATCACCCTACGCATATTTAACTGGAGGGGGTGGGGTTGTGGGTGATTTTTGTGGGGGAAGAAGAGGGACTTGGCACCTGCACTCCCAAGATGCCCCAGTCTTCCTACTCATAACCATTGGCATTGAAAGCCTGACTTTCTCGCAGCAAGGCCCGATAGAGACACAGCACTTCAGTCCTCCTGGATGCTGTCATCTCATAAACACTCTGCCCTGCACTTTTGCTGCCTCGGTCGGAGCCTGATTCCTGAAGCGGCTCTGGAAAGTGGGAGGTTGGGACTCGTTTGGCGAAGGGGGCGCTGTGCGAGAGATGTAAGGCAGTTGCCACTGTCTCCGCCACCTGGAACACTTCATTTCAGATCCGCTGCCTTCCGCACACCCGGGTGAAGATCCACCACCCTCTTCCCTACATATTCATACAATAGGACAGCTTTATCATGGCAGCCATTCGAGCAGAGATAGAGAGATAGATACTGGTATAGATCATTTCAGTGTGTGAGAAGTAGGGAATATGGCGTCCAAATTCTTCCCCAACAAATCCCCCTACCAAATGAATCAAATAGATTAATAGATTAATCAAACCAAATAAGGTTCTTAGAAAGAAATACTAACAATATATTTGTTTAGTAAAATAATACATTTCATCAGGAAAGGAACTGTTATTTAAGCATTAGGGAAAAAAAGCATGAGATGAGATGAGATAGGAATGAATCGGTGGAGATTATAGAATAATCTATAATACAATGGATAATAGAAGATTTAGAAGTACTATAATATGAATGATGAGAATAGAAAAAAAAATATGAGTGTAAGAGATTCAAAAAGAGTAAAGTTGAAGGAAGCCAAGGGTTTTCATGACACTTGGCAGCAGAGATTTTATCAGAAGTGGGGAGAAATTCACGATACACAAATGTAAAAAAAAAAAAAGTGTCTAGAAACACCAACAGATCTCTTTCCAGCAGAAGAAATCTCTCCATTTGATGTCCCAAAGGTGCTTTTTTCAAGAAACAACTGGAGTTCCTTTGTTTTTCTTTAAAGATGCTCCCCTTCTCGTCCAAAAAGCTCTAGAACTGAGGAAGCTTCTTGGATGAGAAGCAAAATGTTTTCAAGGAAAAACAAAGTCCAGCTGCCTTTTGAAAAAGCACCTTTGGGATAACCATGACCTGGATGATTGAAAATTCCCGTAGGCATTTCTACTTGGTGAGCGTTCAGAATGGGCTGAGTGGTGTCTCTATTCTCTATCTCTCTGCAATCACACTTTATGATGCCAACTCCCTTTAACACATTCTGTTAGGACAGTAGTATCAAGTGTGGAAAAATTCTCCAAGAGCCTGAAGTAGCAACCAACCTGGAGTAACTGGGACAAATAGTAGAAATGGAGACCCAGAAGAATAAAAGCCATAAGAAGAAGAACTGGGATGAGGAAATGAAGGAATTATTCCAACAGTTGAGACAACCGCAGGGTAAACATTACTTATTATTTTTCTGTTTATGGAATTAATATTGATTCATAAACTAAAAACTAAAGAGGATAAATTTATGAATCTAAATCTATACGTCACCATAAGATTAAGAGAGTTGATGTACTGATGTTGAGCTTTAACAACTTAGATTGATCACACACTTTCCCCCTTGATAGTGTCAGAATTGAATATATCAGATGTAATAATAGGAAAGATGGAACAGACATTTTTTCTTCTTCTGTTCAATCATGTCTCATTCTCAGAGACTGCCTGGACAAATCCCTGAAGTTTTATTGGCAAGGTTTTTCAGAAGTTGTTTGCCATTGCCTTTTTCTTAGAGCTGAGAGAGTGTGACTGGTTCAAGATCACCCATCTGGCTTTGTGCCTAAGGCAGGACTAGAATTTACAGTCTCCATGTTTCCAGACTGATGTCTTGGCTGCTAACATAAACTAAAATAATCCCCAGTAAATCCAGGGGTAGAGATGCACCTAGCTGAACTTGGCTGATCTGGAAATGCTAAGTAGGACTACACCCAGTTAGTATTTGGATGGGAACCACCAGGAAATAGCAGTGCTGTTGGTTAGATTGGGAAATCCAAAGCCACTTTGGTCTACTGCTGAAGGCACTAGAAACTAGAAACTGCAAGACTGTGAGTTCTAGTCCCGCCTTAGGCTGATGACTTTGGACCAGTCACTCTCTCTCATTCCAACCCAACTCACCTCACAGGGTTGTTAATGTTGAAATAGAAAGAAAAAGAAGAATTAGGAATTTGTGTGTGTGTGTGTGTGTGTGTGTGTGTGTATGAGATGAGATCAATCAATCAATTAAAATCTCAGCAGTTGCAGATCACTTCTATACCATTGCCAAGAAAACTACAATAATATGCCTTAAATCACCAGGAATCAAGCTTGACTCAAGCAAATTTTTACCTGTATGCATGAACAGGATTATTACTGTAAAACAGTTGTTTCTCTTCTCTCATTGCCTTCAGGATAGGCAATGAGAGAAGTGACCTCCTACTGTGGTTGCTAGAAAAACCAGTTTTGCAAGCTGGGTCAATTTGACTGAAACAAAACACATTTAATAGCAGTAGAGCTCAGGAACAGTTTGGCCTTGCCAGTTTCCCTACCAAGGGCGGGGCGGGAAATTGGGGGAAGCAAGAAGCAGAAGAAAGGAAGAGGCTGAAAGTGTGTGTGTGTGTGTGTGTGTCTGAGAGAGAGGGGGGAGGGAGAGAGGGAGGGAAGGAGGGAGAGAAAGAGAAAGAGACGGGGGAGAGAGAGACAGGGGAAGAGAGAGAGAGAGAGAGATCCCAAATATGAGTCATTAAGACAGCAAAGTTGGGGACAGTTTTAACTTTCAGGATCAGATTTAGAATTAGAAATCTTTCAGGTGTCATGTGGATACCAACAAAGACATAGACATAGCTCTTTCATCCCTGTTATTCATCTATACTATACAATCAATACTATACTTCTTATTTATTTGCATTCCGCTTTATTATTTTTAGAAATAAGTCAAGGTGGCAAACATATTCAACACACTTCCTCCTCCTATTATTCATACAACAAAATACTGTAAGATGAGTTGGGTGGAGAGAGAGAGTGACTGGCCCAAAATCACACAGCCAACTTTCATGCCTAAGGCAGGACTAGAACTCATGGTCTCTAGCTTTCTAGGCTGGTGCCTTAACTTAACTTTAACTTAACTTTATTCAATTTCTAGACCGCCCCTCTCTCAGAAGAGACTCGGGGCGGTGTACAGTCATATTAAAACAATAGAACAATAAATATACATAGTATAAATAAAGAGTAAATATAGGGCTGGAGGAGGTAACAATAGTTCACTGTACAAATTTAGTTTAAGTTAGATTAAAATTTTAAAAATTTAAAATACATTAACCCTTAAAAACTATCCCAGATAAAAATATCCGCCAGGAGGTAAAAATGGAACTATAAATGGGCCAGGCCGGCTAATTGGAACAGGTGAGTCTTAAGTTTTTGTTGGAAGGAGTTCTAATATCGGGGGGGGGGGAGGTCATTCCAGAGGGTTGGGCCCATCACAGAGAAGGCTCTACTCCTAGGCGCCACCCGTTGGCATTGCTTGGTGGACGGCACCCGGAGGAGTCCCTCCCTGTGAGAGCGAATTGGTCGCAGGGATGTATGCGGTAGGATGCGATCCCGCAGGTAACTAACCACTATCCAAATGTTAGCAAGAAGTAAAAATAAATATTGTACTATCACTACCCAATTAAGTTATGTAATATATACATGAGTTCTATATTATGTGGTGTGGAATCTAGCATTTCTTTGGCTATTGATCTTGAAAGGAAGGTGGGTTTCTTTGGTTTGAAATAAGAAGAAACCTTATGTAGAATTTCTGCAGGAGGTTTGAATGAACAAAATAAATTCCTATATTATGCACACACATAAATATGACAAACAGATCATTCCAATCAGTCATTCCCTATTGCATATTTTGATCATGTCAAACAGTAATGTCCAGAGACTATTGACTCTTTCATTGCATCATTGAGCTGCAACCCCCAAATTAAATGGGGCAGTTGACAAATGATAAATTTGCTGAACGGAGTGCTGAACCAAACTAACTGACTATACTTTGCCTTTGCTTGTATGGTTTACGCCAGGGGTGTCCAAACTTGAGAACTTTAAGACTTGTGGACTTCCCCATGCTGGCTGGGGAATTCTGGGAGTTGAAGTCCACAAGTCTTAAAGTTCCCAAGTTTGGACACCCCTGGTTTAAGCAGACTGAATCTCTGTGTAAACTTATGTCTATCTTTTCCATAGCATATTCTCCAGATCTGAAAATATCACATCTGAAACCCTCTAAAGCTGTGTTTAAACCTCTAAGATTAAAGGAACCCCGCTTGTTCAGATTTTGGGATATTAGCCAGAAATTCCTCTTCATGGTCAACAGCATGCTGATAGCAAACCCCCTGGATTTCAATTCACCAGGTACCAAACCCTGATAGATAAGATTTATATTATCTTCTCCCAGTATGATTGAGGGGACATTTATGAGCTTTTTGTTAGTCCTCAGGATTTTCTGGGAGACAGTGCAAAACATATACATGAAACCGCTGGGTGAGATCATCCGTGGTTTTGGGGTACGGTATCATCAATATGCTGATGATACCCAACTTTTCATCTCTACCCCAAACCACCCAAACGATGCCCTCGACGTGATGTCCCGATGCCTGGAGGCTGTGCGGATCTGGATGGGGAGGAACAGGCTCAAGCTCAATCCCTCCAAGACTGAGTGGCTGTGGTTTCCATCATCCCGATTTGTACATCTTGTTCCATTTTTGACGATAGGGGGAGAAATTTTAGCCCCCTCAGAGAAGGCTCGCAATCTGGGAGTCCTCCTGGATACGCGGCTTAGTTTAGAAGAACACCTGACGGCCGTGACCAGGGGGGCCTTTTACCAGGTTTGCCTGGTATGTCAGTTGCGCCCCTTCCTGGATCGGGATGCTCTGTGCACAGTCACTCATGCCCTCATCCTTTCTTGCCTGGACTACTGCAATGCTCTCTACATGGGGCTGCCCTTGAAGAGCACCCGGAGGCTTCAGCTGGTCCAGAATGCGGCCGCGCGGGTTGTCATGGGGGTACCTAGGTGTTCCCATGTTACACCCCCTTTAGGCAGCCTGCACTGGTTGCCGGTTGTTTTCCGGGTGCGATTCAAGGTATTAATTATGGCCTTTAAAGCACTCCATGGCTTAGGCCCAGGGTACCTGCGAGACCACCTACTGCCACCAGTAGCCTCCCACCGTCCAGTACGATCCCACAGAGTTGGCCTCCTCAGGGTGCCGTCGGCCAGACAGTGTCAGCTGGTGACCCGCAGGGGGAGAGCCTTCTCTGTGGGAGTGCCTTCCCTCTGGAATGAGCTGCCCCCAGAGCTCTGCATAATCCCTGACCTCCGGTCCTTCCGACGCGCACTAAAAAGTTGGCTTTTCCAGAAAGCCGGCCCGGCCTGTTAATTTTAACTCATTTTAAATGTATTGTCTTTTAAATTCGGTTTGTTTTTTTGGATATGGATTTAATCTTTTTTTAACTTTTGGGATGTGTTTTTTTTAATGTTGTACACCACCCTGAGTCCTTTTAGAGAAGGGCGGCATATAAATCCAAACAAACAAACAAACAAACAAACAAACAAAACATTTATTGTGATGATGATGATGATGAGGAGGAGGAGGAGGAGGATTGTTTACTTTTGACCCCTTAGCAAGAGGGATCAATCTGACAGTGAGAACAATCAACCAATGGAACAGCTTGCATTCAGAAGTTGTGGGAGCTTCATCACCGGAGGCTTTCAAGAAGAGACTGGACTGCCATTTGTCAGAAATGGCGTAGGGTCTCCTGCTTGGGCGGGGGGTTGGACTAGATGACCTACAAGGTCCCTTGCAACTCTGTTAATCTAATCTAAGAGCTAGCAAGTTATTTACAGTTAGATAAGCCAAGTCTGGATTCTCCTGCCTTCTGTTGCTTCTTTTTACTGATAATCGGAAGGGAAGGAATAAAGCCATGGCTTCAAAATTAAATCGTCGAAAGAATTCTACTGAACATTATGCAGCTTAAATGTTCTCTAATTGCTCATTTATGAACTCGTTAATGTTGATTTAACACGCATGTACACAGGTCTATTTCAACAGATTCTCTCTTATTTGGAATTAAGATAAGGTCTAAAACATTCTCTTTCTTTCCCTTTCCCTTTCCTTGGAAAATATAATTTTCCTCTCTCCCTCCAGCACTCATCTTCTTATCAGGACTGCTCTGCTTCAGAGAGTTTTGTCCCATTCTCCTCTCAATAGCGTATCACGGCTCAGTCCAATCCAGAACCTTCAGCCAACATTTCCTCCTTCCTAAAAGTCTTCCAATGCTGTCGTAGCTTTGGTTGTCAGCCGTTACACCACCAATAAAGCTCAAGGTGGAAATGCAGGGTCCCTGGACCTCTCTGAGCTTGGCCATTCTCCTGCAGATATTTCATTACCCAAACTTGGTAGCATTATCAGGGCTCACTATGCCTCCACCTTGCCTTTTAAAAGCCTCACCATCTTTCCACAAGTCCCTTTTTAAAGACTGCACCTGTGCCAGCTCAGCAGCATCCTTGTCCTTCTCCTATGAGGAAATATTCCAGTGGAAGAGAAAATAGCTCGTGGTTTCACTTTCTGCTTCTCATTTAATGTCTGTTTGGGTTTCTGGATGGCTACATGATGGGATAGTAGCAAGCACGGCAAGCATCTTTGATCAGAGGACACATTTTAAAATTGTGGGTCATGGAAGTGTCAGTGGTTAAGGATCTTTTGTGTAGTTACTGCTGTAGTATCTTATTACAGGTTGTCTTTAACTTATGACTGCAATGGAGCAAAAAAATATATGTTGCTAAGTGAGACATATGTCAAGTGAATTTTGCCCCTGTTCATGACCTTTCTTGCCAGAGCTGTTAAGTGAATCACTTATTCAGTCAGTGAATCTTGCTATCCCATTGACTTTGTTTGTCAGGTCACAAAAGGTGAGGACGTGACCCTGGGGCACTGCAATCATCATAAATAGGAGTCAAGGCTCTGAAGTTTCATCATGTGACCAGAGGATGCTGCAATGGTCATGGGAAAACATAAATCACTTTTTTCCAGTGCCGTTGTAACTTTGAACGGTCATAAATGAATTGTTGTAAGTCAAGGGCTACCCATACTGAGAATGAAACTAGCTATATGCTCAATTCACCCACCACCTGCAATCCTAAAGAGGTCTCAGGTATGTTCCTTTTGGATGCTAGCTTACAGGTAGTCCTTGACTTACAACAGTTTATTTAGTGATCATAGTTGCAACGGCACTGAAAAAAAGTGACTTATGACCATTGTTCACACTTTGGAGCATCCCCATGGCCATGTGATCAAAATTCAGACACTTGGCAATTGACCCACATTTATGATAGTTTATGATACTTTCTGACAAGAAAAGTCAATGGGGCATACAAATTCACTTAACTGTGTTACTAACTTAATAACTACAATGATTCACTTAACAACAGTGGCTCAGAGGGGTCATAAAATGGGGGGAGGGGAAACTCACTTAACAAATGTTTCACTTAGCCACAGAAATTTTGGGGTCAATTGTGGTTGTAAGATGAGGACTATATTATTGTTCTATAACTAGTCTTACATCAGTGGGTTTTTCACCCAATTTTCTGAACCAGAGGAAGAAGTTGTGTGACTTTAATCTTGGCTTTTGTCTACCATTCTTCACCAGAAGTGTGGATGGCTGTGCTCCCCAATAATGCCTTAGATCCAAGACAGCAACCCATCTTTATGGGCCTCAAGGATGGATTGCATACTCTGTCTTGCACATTGTCTAGCGAGGGTCAGCCTCAGATACACTTAGTGGTGAGTTTTAATGCAACTTGGCATTTTCTCTTCTGTACAATGGCAGCATTTATTGATTATAACTTGCTTATTATATTAACTCATTTTTAGGTTTTTTCCAAATATAATGAGCCAGACACCTACCAATAGCACTTAGACATACAGCATTTCATACTGCTTTACAGCCCTCTCTAAGTGGTTTACAAAGTTAGCATATTGCCTCCAACAATCTGGGTCCTCAATTGAATGGCCTCGGAAGGATAGAAGGATGAGTCAACCTTAAGCCAATGAGAATCGAACTGCTGGCAGTTGACAGAATTAGTCTGAAATACTGCATTCTAACCACTGCGCCACCACGGCTCTTATCAAATGTGCTGGGCTTACTTGGCATATTGGCAAGTCCTCCCCCTCCCAAACACATTCACAAAATCTAATTTTAAACCAACAAAATCAAATTTCCTCTAAATCTTGCACAAAAACAACCGCTAGAGTCTTTACCTAAGTGAAGTTACTAAGTGGACATGCTGAATTCCAAAACATGGAGAAGATTGCAAACCTGAAAGTTTCTTAGGAACATTGTTCTCCCCTTTTACAACACTGATTGCTACATTTTGAAATTGGATAAACTTTTGCTCTTCTAAAGCTTGCCAGGTAGGGAGAAAGCTTTTCTTTTCTTATTAATTTTTGAAAAAAAAGATGTTTATAGAATGGTTCATGGAGGTTTGAGGGCTAGTGTGAAGTCTTAAATGTGGATTTGGCTTCCTTTTGTGGCAAATTATCACCCAGCCCTCTCCCAGAAAAATGAAATATCCTAGGAAATATTGAAAAGGCAGAATATTACATTTCCCTGGGTGTGAAAAGGAAGAAACATGTTTAAAGAGAGAATAGCTCCTTTGTCAATGGGCCTATAAGGTGGCCAAGCCAGTCCCTTTACATAAGAAAGAGTTCTCCCCTTCAGCTCCAGGGGGATGGGATTAAGGCATGATAATACTGGCCCTTTACCCAACTCACCACATGGCATCTGAGAACTTAACCAAACCTTGATTCAAAACGCAGCCTAGAGAGTTGCCCCTGCATGGTCCCATGGGAGTCTCACAACCAATTAGAAGACAAGCTCTAGATCAAAGGCCCTTCTCTTCTCCACCAACATTGAAGCATGTGATCACCTTTTCTGTTCAGGACTCAAGCCATGTGGTCCTGTCCACCATTAAAACCATCTTTCCAAGCAGCCTCCATGTCTCCAGTGTCTTTCCCCCCACTTGGAGCCAAACCCAGAAGGACATTTCTTCCAACACTTTAAACTGAAAAAGCCCAGAAGAACCACAGAGTGTAAATTCTTATTATACATTATGGCTGGTCTCCCGAGCAAAGTAGAGATCTGGAAATGTCACAATGGGAGATATCTGATTACATGGTGACCACATTACATTCTTTATATTGTACTTCCATGCTTTCAATTAGTTTTGTTTTTAACAGAATCCACTTACAGCATTAAGCTGTCCAGCATTGAAACACGAAACCTGGTTTAATGGCTACTAGGTCACTAATTACATGTTCCTTATGTTTGAAAGTGCAATTTCAATTACTATTGTAGCTACATTTGTTATGAACAGCTCCTGAATCCCTCTGCTTCTCATTTTGAGAGGTTAGTTGTTAGTTCTCCCAAAGGTGCTGTTTTTCAAAATGCAACTAGACTGTGTTTCCTTGAAGACGTTTCCCTTCTCATTTAATCTCCATTGGCGAAGAACTGGTTTCTGAAAGGCCATTCACCAGCCAATTTATTTTGTTTGCGAGGTCAAGAATCTGTGATAGTCTTGGGTAGCTGCTCTCTAGTAGGATTTTCAGATGATGTTTGCTCTGGTTCTTTATTTTAGCTATTTGCCTGATTCTTTGTGACAAGATGGGCTATGCACAATCTGAAGACCACATGGTCCCCCCTTGCTGTGAGGCTGGATCTCCCTTAATGTCAATCCTGAGCTACAAATATTCTCCTTTATTAATTTTGCTTTTAACATTTTTTATGTTTTCTTAGAAGAGAAACCTTATGGAGCTATACAATCAAAACCAGAAGTTTTTGGACTTCAGTTTTTACAGCAAGATGGATGGCAGCTCAGAAACCTGCTCTTTTGAATCTGCCCAGTTCCCTGGTTGGTTCATAAGTACTTCTTCTGAACCCAACAAACCTATCAATCTTGGTCAAAAAGGAGGCACAGATATTACCCTTTTTTATTTTGAAACAAGTGAGAGGAAGGAAAAAGTGGAACTTGTCAACACTAGAATTATTTAAGGGGAATGCCTACTTCAGGTTTTATGGGAAATCTAAGTTTGTTAGTAAGTAAAAGTTTCCATTTTATACAGTTGAGGATGTTTTTAGCAGATTGAGCAAAAATGTTCGGAATTTCTCAAGTCATAAAGCACATAATACCCGCTTTTTCATTTATCATCAACATTATTCTTTGCTAAACAATAAAAATAGAATGATATCCTGTGGCTATGTTTATTATTTGTTAAGAAACCCCCTTTGAGTGGACCCCAACAATAAACCTTTTTGTATGTGTATCATTGGTGGGATTCAAACAATTAAACAACCAGTTCTCTGCCCTAATGACTAGCTGGGTGGGTGTGGCTCAGTGGTCATGTGACTGGGTGGGCATGGCCAACTCAATGTCACTCATGCCAAAGAGCCCCTAACTCAGAGCCACTCCATATTGCCAGGGTTCAGTTTTAGACTAATGCTCCCATCCCCCCATACCGAAACAGCCTCTAGGTACAGGGAAAAGGCAAAGCAAAGCATTGCTTAACTCAGCATGGGCAGAGATGCAAAGCTGAGTATCATCAACATACTGATGATATCTCACCCCTTGGTGACAGATGACCTTCCCCTGCAGTTTCATGTAGGTGTTAAACAGCAGCAGAGAAAGAAGCAAAGGCTGGGGATCTGACCTCTCTCCCCTGATCAATGTGTGATGTGACCTCCTCTTTGCTGGTGACTGGGCCCCAAATGCTGGATTAGAGCAGGAAATGCAAGCCAGTCTGGACAAATTTGCAGCAGCATGCGACAACTTTGGCCTCCTCATCAACATAAAGAAGGCCGAAGTGATGCATCAGCCAGCTCCAAAAGCCCAACACCAAGAGCCCACCATCACAATGAAGGGACAAAAGCTGCAAGCAGTGGACCAATTTACATACCTTGGCAGCATCCTCTCCCTTGCAGTAACAATTGACATTGAGGTCAACTGTAGAACCGCCAAGGCAAGCTCTGCATTTGGCAGACTACTGATCAATGTGTGGTTCCGCCGTGGAATAAGCCTTGCTACAAAGCTCAAAGTCTACCGAGCACTGCCCTGATGTATGCCAGTGAGAGTTGGACTGCATACAGGAGGCACGCTAGGCAATTGAACCACTTCCACAAGATTTGCCTTCATAGAATTCTGAGGATCTGGTGGCAGGACAAAGTGCCAGACACAGAAGTTCTCTCCAGAGCAGGAAAGTGATCACATGGGGGACAAAGGAAGCGATACAAAGACACGTTGAAAGCCTCCTTCAAGTCCCTGGATATTGACATCACCACCTGGGAAACCCTGGCACAAGATCAATTGACATGGTGCACGCTGATCCACCAAGGCTGCCAGACATCTGAGGAGAGAAGAACAACCATAGCACAAGAGAAGCGAGCACTCTGCAAAGTCAGAGCTGCAAATACTGCAACAGTGGTGCCCACACAGGTCTGCCCGACATGTGGCAGAACATTTCGTTCCCGTATAGGCCTTACCAGCCACCTGCGGAGACTTCGTGGACAGCCCACAACCCATTCGATGTCAAGGTCCTCTTTAAACACGATGGACAAACATCATGTAGGTGTTAAACAGCAGCAGAGAAAGAAGCAAAGGCCAGGGACCTGACCCCTCACCCCTGACGCTGATTGAGAATTGCCCAGAGGAAAAAATGGGCCAGGACAACTCAGTGATCTCCATTCCTGATCGCTGAAGCCATTCCAGAGGAGGTCATAACTGATGGTATCAAAAGCCAATGAGAGATCAAGTAGAGTGAGATTGGATACCTTATCCTCCTATCTCATTTCCATCATGTTACTGCCATTAGTACTTTTCCCCATTTCATCATCTCCTGCTTGATTCCCAAGTGGCATCAATAGATCCCTGTAATCACCCACTACTAGAGATGTGTTTGTGTGAAAACAAGGAGAAAACAAACAAGCCTTTGGGGAAAAGAAAGGTGCGGTTTGTCTATCTGGTTAGGTTGCATCCCACCCACTTTCTCTTCTGCAAAGTGAGAAGCAGGATCTGGGGAGGAGAAAGAAGAGAGTGTGGTTGGCCAACCCTCTGAAAGACACATGACGTTGATGGCTGCAATGCGAGGAAAAAAATGGGTGTCTCCAATTGTGACCTCGATGTGCATGTCTCGGCTGCTTTCAACATCTAATTGCTAGATTGTCAGAGGAAGGATGAAAGGAGGGCAAGAATTTTCCACAGTAGGTGCAGCATTTCTCATGAGTATCACGAAACTTCAGCTTGGAAAAAATCTGGCAGAATTTGTAGGATGATGCTTGCACAGATATGAAGCATCTATTTCCTATTTGCATAGGAGATATTCACCATTAAGGAGAATCTCAGGACAATAAACTCATTGAATTAAGGAATGAGGTTGGAAGACTTCTAACTATTTGTGTCCATTTTATTTTAGGTAATATCATGTGTGGTTCATGTGGAACTTGCAGTGCCCCATGTTTAAAGCCCTTTATTTCATGTGTTAAGGAGAAATTTAACCTTTCCCCTCAAATCTCTTCTAAATATGGAAATATGAATTACAATTTGAAATACAGTGTAGCAGTCCCTGAGTTGTCTACTCAACTCTTGTGAGTAATTTGAGCTGGACAGATGTGATGTCATGCACTAGTTGAAACAACATCAGGGTGTTAACCTTGATGCAGAGTCAGGCGATTTTGGATAGCCGGATGTAGTGATAGATGATCTCTTACAGTAGTCATGACGGTAATTCCCAAATCATTGATGGGCACATCAGGTAACACCCTCTGATAGATATAAAATGTCAGATCCAGAAAGGATCAAACAGAAGGAATCTCCAGCCCAAGAAGGAACATCTCCACAGGTATTGTCATCTGATTTATTGGGTTAGACTACCTGCTCCTAGGACTTGCTCCTAGTTGCATAGAGCAGAGGACCTTTTACTTTCTATCCAAGAGTCATTGTTCTTTTGGTACATTAGGACTAGATGATAACAGCTAGATCTCCTTTTAAGAAAATTACTTTGGAGAAGCTCTGGTATTTACTGGTTTAACTATATTTAGCTCACTCTTCTATTTAGCACTTTTTAAAAACATCTGTACAGCTTGTTTCTTTTGTTCTGATTCTATTTTCCTTTCTTATATTTGAATAATCATTTTTTAAAATTAAGGCAGGAATGCAACTTATTAAAACCATGAATGAAGATGAATATACATGTCCCAAGATAATGTTACAGCACCCAATCTGGGTCGGTCAATGGGACTAGAGGTTTTCCGAGTCATGATTGAAAGACAAAAACTCTGGCCTTGGTGACCAACCCAGATTGGATCCTTATTAAATCCATGCCTGGTAAGTTTGAAGAAAAAGAGAATAACTTTAAAACATGCAGCTCACAAGAGATTTATAGTAAGTCAACACACACTGTCTTCTTGAAATCATAAGAACAATTGAAAACTTTATGACCCCAAATAATAATCAAAGAGCTTGAGTTTCCAAATGTATTAGACTGGTGCTGAAATCTGAAGTCTCTTGCCACCAAGCAATATTCAAAGAATTTTGAATATTTCTATTCTGGAATGGCAGGATTCAAAATGTCTTAATAAACCCTCACTCACTCCTCTCAAAAAATGTGCTGTAATGAAGAAATCTAGTCTGGATGGTTTTTGCAGATGTTTGTTGTAAGCATACTATAAAGAAAAATAATGAGAAATAATTAATAATCCTAATTTTGATGGTGGTGATGGTTTTATTTGGTTTGGGTTTATCCTTTCAGAAGAGGGGAAATTGTACAACTAGATTTGGAATTTGGAATTTTGAGGGGAAAGTAGGTCTTTTTCAGCAGGTTTGGAATACTAGGATGCTATACAGTTTTCTAAACTTCTATGTCTCCATCCTGATCACTGATATCTACCTTCTGTTCCCTAATCAATGGAATGACATGCCTCCAGAAGTTGTAGGTGCTCCAACAGTGGCCTTTTAAGGAACAGATTAGACAACCATTTGCCTGAAATGTCATAGGGTTTCTTGCCTAAATAGGGAGTTGGACTGGAAGACCTCCAAGGTTCCTTGCAACTGTTATTCTGCTATTCCTACTTTCTTCATATGCTGTACTTCAGTATGGCTTCCAGCCCCAAAGGAAGGCATTTCGGTTTTCCATTTCGCTTTTCCATTAAGCAAGCAGCTTCAAGAAAGCTAAAACGCATTGAAAGATGCAGCAAAAAGCAAACATGCAACTTAAAGGAAAAACTATGTATTGACTATAAAAGATTTAGGCCAAGAATTCAATCAATGAAGCAAAACCCAGCTACGAAGGTTTTCCAAGACCAGGAGTCTCCAAACTTGGAAATTTAAAGACTTGTGGACTTCAACTCCTAGAATTGCCCAACCAGCATGACTTAAATTTTAAAGTTGCCAAGTTTGGAGACCCCTGCCCTAGACCCTCCTCTGATGGTGGAAAGACAAAAATCCATAGATGTATGCTTCTAGTCCCGGGATGGCGAAACTACAGCATGTGTGCCACAGGTGGCACGCTGAGTCATTTGTCAGGGCCCTGTCAGCTGGGCTTAGTTCAGCCTTTTCCCTGAAAAAAACTGGCCCTACGGGCAAACCGGAATTTCGGGAACGGACTTCCAGTTTGCTCGTAGGGCCAGTTTAAGCCCTCCGGAGCCTTCAGGGGCCTTCCAGAGGCTTCCCTGAAGGCTCCGGAGGACAAAAAACGACCCAACGGACAAACCGGAAGTCACTTCCGGTTTGCTTATAGGGCTGTTTTTAGTGCTCCGGAGGCTTCAGGGAAGCTCCTGAAGCCTCCGGAGGGCCTCTGGAGGCGCGGCGGAGGCTGTTTTCGCCCTCTCCAGGCTCTGTAGCCTTAGGAGAGCGAAAAAGCATGCAAAAAATGAGGGGGAGCGCCTGTCATGTGCATTATGGGTGCAGCATGCCACCGCACGACCCCCCTTGTTTTTGGCACGCAAGCCAAAAAAGGTTCACCATCGCTGTTCTAGTCTATGTGAGTTTTCCCTGTATCTATGGCTGGTCTTCCATATTGTTTTTTCCTCAGGTCCTCAAGGATGAGGATGGGTTCTCATTTTTAAAAGTCCTCTCATACAAAACTGTTTCTTTGTTTTTTATTTTATTTGTTTGCCATATGTAGGTACTTTATTTGCTCTTTTACATTGTATTTGAGAAAATCAATCAACCAACATTGTTTGATAGCCTTCATCTTTTGTTTGCAAGGAATTTTAACTTAAAATATTCCCTTCTTTCTGAAGAACGTAGAGAAACCTGAAAAAGTAGAAAAGTTGGGGAGATGGCAGGTACGCCTCAGAAGAAGACTTGGGATGAAGAAATGGCAGATTTAATTCGTGATTCTGTATCAGGTGAGACAAATGTAGTTCTGTTCATTTGCTGCTTTGGAAACATTGCCCAGTCATGCATATATTCCTAATTATTTGACCATTGTAAAAAAAGAGCTTCATTTGTTCAATCCTACACAAATACAATCTTCGGTTTTTTTACAGTAAAAAAATTATTACTACAGTACTTCCAGTGGTGGGTTGCAGGAAGTACACCTTGGTACGGGCGTACCTGAGTCAGCCTGGAGCACCAGATACCGTTCCGGTACGGTGCTCTGGAGAGCCAACCCGCCCACCCGAGCTTCCTACCTGTGTTTTAAACCTACATGGCGGGTACAGTGCCTGCGCGGCATTCCCTAACCCTAACCCTCACCCTCACCCTAACCTGTACCGATTGGAACGGGATTTGAAACCCGCCACTGAGTACTACCCTCTGGAGGAAGCTTCCCTATACCTGAACAAAGGCAATATATTGTGTACATATGAATACAGAAAATGTTCACTTTATTCATTAGTTCACCGTGTAAGTATATCAAGCACAGATAGCCCTCGACTTACAACAGTTCATTTAGTGACTCTTCATTGTTACAACAGCACTGAACAAAGTGACTTATGAACATTTTTTCCACACAACCACTACAGCATCCCTATGATCACGTGATCAAAATTTGGATACTCCGGCCATTGCATCATACTTTATGGTGGTTGCAGTGTCCTGGGGTCATGTGATCCTCTTTTGGGACCTTTGGACAAGCAACGTTCATGGGGAATCTAGATTTACTTAACTACCGTGTTACTAACTTAACAAATGCAATGATTTATTTAAGAACGGTGGCAAGAAAAGTAATAAAATGGGGCAAACTCACTTAACAAATGCTTTATTTAGCAACATAAATTTTAGGCTCAATTGTGCTCATAACTCAAGGACTACCTGTAGATGGTCTATGGATTATTTCACTCATGTACTGTGGTCAAATTTGGGTTCTAATCTCCCCCCTCCCCCCCTCTCTCTCATACACCCACACCCACAAACCTCTATTTTTTAAAAAAATCCCTGTACAGCAATTAGATTTTTTAAAGCTTCCATTGATGATGCTCTTCTTAAAAGCCCAATTATGGCACACATTTTTAAAGTCCTCTCTCTAAAAAAAGAACTTTCTTATTTCAAAACTGAATTGCAAAGTTATATTGGTTTATGATTTACAGTTCAGATTTCATTGGCTGATTGATTGACTGAATATCAGCAAGGTGAAGATAAAATGGGAAGGAAGGAAAGAGAGAGTAAGAAAAGGGGGAGGACAATGTGGAAGAAGAAAGATAGAAAAAAGGATGAAGATAGAACAGATTGAATTGATGGTGACTGTAGGCTCTACAATAACTACAGACAGTCCTGTGATTGCTTGCTAACTATATTTTAGAGTCTGTTTCTACTCTATAGCTAGTACAATCCAGATCTCTTCCAATCATAACTCTCCACACTGTCTCTTCCTAAGTCACTTGATATTTTCTCAGTTGCTTTCATGTTTACATTCCATAAGGCTATATCCAAGGATTCTCACCTGCCTCATGGCATGATATCCACCAAGACCAAACAGCTTTTGATAGACCTGTGCAAATCATTTGAAAAAGGGGGAAATCATTTGTAATTCATTTTTCAGTGAGATATACATAATTCTAACTTTCTCTGATTGTTCTTTAGAATGTTTCCTTTGTTTGCACATATAGTATGTGTAATGCTTATCTATATTCTTTCCACAGATGGAGAAATTAGGCCTTTTAAAGAGCCCGAACCCCGTTTGTTTAAATTTTGGGATCTTAATCACAAATACTTATTTTTGGTGGAGAACAAGTTAGTGGCAGATGTGAAAACTTCTAATCCAGGTATAAACTAAGCTTCTTATCTTGTGCTTGAAAATTGCAGTCTTCTCTTGGCCAAAATTATTGATGGGATGCCTTGAATGGTGAAAAGCTGATGGCAGATATTATCAGGACCAGTGGTGGGTTGCAGGCGGTATGCTCCAGTACGGGCATCTGGTGCCTGCCGGGAGCACTGGGTACCGTTCTGGTACGGTGCTCCGGAGGGCCCACCTGCCCACCCTCCCTCCTTACCTGTATTTGAGCTCTTCCGTGCACGCGCACAGACTGTACGGAGCCTGCGCAATTCTCCGCCGAGGAGCTGGAGCGTCGCGGAGGCGTCTCAGAGGCGGTAAGGATGCATGCGTGCGCTGCGTGCATTCATGTGTGGAGGCCGGGCCCCATTGCACTGTACCGGTTGCAACGGGATCTGGAATCCACCACTGATCAGGACTAACTAGGCTGATGGCCACGTTTAACATTATTGTATTATTAAAGTTGGTTTTTTAAAAACGACTTACTGCATATTCCATTCACTAATCTTGGGCCCTTAACATTTTTGCCTTGAGCAGCAATGTACCGACAGCTTGCCTTCTGTAATATTTTAGAGAGGAAGGATTTAATTTAGGAACAATAACAAAATAAAGGGAAAATATTACATGCAGTATTCAAAAGGTCCCCTGGTTTTCATATACAGGTAGCCCTCACAACCATTTGTTTAGTTCAAAATTACATCGGCACTGGAAAAAGGGAATTGCACCGGTACTCACCTTTACAATCATTGCAGCATCCCCTCGGTCACATGCCAAAAACAGGCATTTGGCAATTGGCATACATTTATGACACTTGCAGCATCCCAGTCTCATGCGATCCTCCTTTGCCACTTTACCAGCCAGCTTCCAACAAGAAAAATCAATAGGGATAAGCCAGATTTGCTAAACAACTGTGTTATAAACTTAACAACTGTCCATGATTTGCTTAACAACTATGGCAAAAAGGTGGTAAAATTGGATGTAACTTACTTTACAACTGTCTTGCTTCACAACAGAAATTCTGGTCTCAATTGTAATCACAATGACTACCTGTATGACATAGATATTAGGGGTCCTTGGTGCTCTTTGAGCTTGCTTGTTATCTTGCAGATGTTTCATTACCCAGACTAAATAACACCATCAGTGTGAGAGGGGAATGAGTTCCTCTCTAGCATTCCCCTCTAGCACTGATGATGTTACCTAGTCTCGGTAATGAAACATCTGCAAGAAAACAAGCAAGCTTAGAGAGCATCAAGGATCCCTCATGTCAACCCCGAGCTACAAATATTCTCCTTCGTTAGTCTTAGATATTATTAGAATAGAATAGAATAGAATTCTTTATTGGCCAAATGTGATTGGACACACAAGCAATTTTTCTTTGGTGCATATGCTCTCAGTGTACATAAAAGAAAAGATACATTCATCATGAATCATAAGGTACAACACTTAATGATAGTCATAGAGTACAAATAAGCAATCAAATCATACTAGGAAACAATCAATATAAATAATAAAAATACAAGCAAGAACGTTACAGTCATACAGTCATAAGTTGGAGGAGATGGGTGATAGCAACGATGAGAAGCTTAATAGTAATGCAGACTTTGTGAACAGTTTGACAATGTTGAGGGAATTATTTGTTTAGCAGACTGATGGTGTTCGGGGGGAAACTGTCCTTATGTTTAGTTGTTCTGGTGAGCAGTGCTCTATAGTGTCATTTTGAGAGTAGGAGTTGGAACAATTTATGTCCAGGATGTGAGGGGTCTGTAAAATATTTTCACAGCCCTCTTTTTGACTCATGCAGTATACAGGCCTTCAATAGAAGCTAGGTTGGTAGTAATTGTTTTTTCTGCAGTTCCAATTGTCAGTTGAAGTCTGTGTCTGTCTCGTTGGGTTGCAGAGTCAAACCAGACAGACGACAGACTCAATCATTCCTCTGTAGAAATTATTGGGATTGACTTTTGCTCAATGCCTTGTTTGTAAAACTGACCACCAGGCTAGAAAAGAGATGAGGCTAAATTACTATGATATGACAGATATCAAACTAGGAAGCGATCCCATATGAATTCCACAATAGCAGTGTTTACTAATATCTAAGCTTAACTAATTGGAAATGTGAACTATTTTGGAGTTTTCTTTGTTGATGTACACAGGCTCAGCACAATTTTGTCCAGTTCTCAATATGACACAACTAGCAGTGGTGGGTTCCTATACTGGTTTGAACCGGTAGTGGTTTGGCAGCCTGGATCGCTGGAACCGGCAGTGACCCAGGCCTGCAATGCCCCGAACTGGCTCTCTGGGCAGCGCCATAGATGCCACCATCTTATTTTTTGCTTCTGCACATGCGCAGAACAATTTTTTTTGCACTGCACATGCACACACATCAAGCCTGCGTGCACATGAAGCGCCCATGAGCAAACTGGCAGTAGTCGCTGCTGGAACCAACCCCTGACAACGAGCCAAAATAGGTTGAAGACCACTAAAACACCTTCTGACGAGCTTCAGACGCTCCCATTGCAAATCATTCTTCTTATATGAGGGCTTATATTTTTCCCCAGAGGCATTTTGTTTCATAAATCAAATTTTTATTAATATAAATTATATTTATATAAATGTAAAGCAAGCTTTTATTAACTCCTTGATCTTGTTTTTTATTCTTCTCCAGAGCAGTTAATTGCCATGCTTCCAAATAAATCTCTAGATTTAGGACAAAATCCCATATTTATGGCCCCTGAAAAGAAGAAAAGCTGCCTGTCCTGCGTGAAGTCTGCGAATGGCCAATATAAGATAGAGCTAAAAGTGAGTGCTTGAATTGCATTACAAACATATTTTTCTTTCTCTAGGGAAATGGTCCTTTTTTATTTATCCCTTTATTCTCAGCGATATATTCTGAACTATTATTGTATATTAGGAAGACTTCTAGAAGCTTTAGATGATGGAATGAAATAACAAACCTAAGATGGGGCCATAGTTTACCTGGCAATGATTCCCTTTCATTGGCTCACTTGTTATAGAACACTTACTGATTCATTATATTTTATATATTTCTTGGTATGTGGTTTCATTTGACAAGATTGGTGAAAGGGTTTCTCATTTTTGAGGAAGGTGTGAGAATTACATTTTTGAGAATGTAACTTTGTGGGGGTCCTTGATGCTCTCTGAGCTTTCTGGACACTTAGACATTAAAGAAAGTTTAATGGTTGACTTGTGCTATTTTATAAGTAAAAACGGAAAACATGAATTCCATCACGATAGACTGTAAAAATCTTCTCGGGGGCTGCTAAAGATCATTTATGCAACCTTCAACCAGGTTCTTACATAACTTCTTTCTCCCTTTTTTTCCTAGGAGAAAGATATTAAGGAACTTGATAAAAATCCCCAAAATGCCAAAGCTTTCACTTTTTATAGTAAGAGCGAAGGCAACGGTAATACCTGCACTTTTGAATCTGCAGAGTTCCCAGGTTGGTTCATCAGCACTTCTTCAGAAGCAAAAAAGCCCATTGGCTTGAGTCAAAAAGGAGGAACTCAGAACATCCTGTTTTACTTTGAAAGAAAAGTATGAGTCAGAAACACTGTTCTGCACCTATGTGTCTAATAGACCTCGTGCATGCAAATTGGAATGGAGCCAGAATGTATGATTAGGCCAATGAGTAGATTTAGGTAGTATCCTTCAAAAAACTTTGGAAGAATTATCTCATATTTGGGGAAAGTAAGGTGACCAACTTTTTTACAATGAAAAGGAGGACAAATAAATTGGAAAAAATATATCGTAAATAAAAGAAATATTTTATTCATTGCAACAATAATACACTAAAATATGATATATGCATAATAAAAACATTTGCAACATTTTATATTATAATTATGCTTATATGCCTGTTAATTATGATTTAAATGAGTACTTTTCCATTGAATTAATATTTTTTGTCAATGTATCATCTTCTAACAATATATTGGAAATATCTGAACAAGAAATATCCTTCATATTGAATTTTACGGCAAGTGCTGCAGCTAGAGTATCAACATTCAATCTCGATTTCTCACTTGTCGAAAAATCATTGGCAATTGAAAAAAACTCTTTCAACTGCTGCATTAATTCCAGGGCAGCACAATGTAAATTGAACAAGTATAAATAAATGTTCACATGGAATATGTTCATTTTTGAAATGGCTGAAAATATCCACCCATCTTTTATCAATTTCAACATGTTGATTTTCCCATTGTATTAATTTTTCACAATTTAAATATACATTCAGTCTTCTAATTTCTTCAAAGAGACAATTGTCATCTATTTTAATGTCTAGCATTTCTTTAGATAAAAAATCAACACAAGATTCAATATCTGTTCAATATACTTGCGATGAAGTAAAAAAAAAACACCATTAAAAACTGTTTAATAAAATACGTCACATAACGCGCAACAGATTAGCCTTCAAATATCAAAAAGGAGGACATGTAGGAGGACACTTTTCAAGGGAGGACAGAACTTACAAAAGAAGGACTGTCCTCCCTAAAGGAGGACGGTTGGTCACCTTAGGGGAAAGGTGCAATACACCTCGTGGATGAAATGGACTTGGTTTCGTGGTCTTTATTTCTATCGAACAATATGCTTTCGAACAGTAGGTTTGTTTGCCCAGGGGAAATAAGTTGGTTGGCTGAGAGTAAGGAGAGTGATCTTTTCGTAACGAGATAGCAATAGCAGATTTATGTGCCACTTCATAGTGCTTTACAGCCCTCTCTAAGCTGTTTACCCAGTCAGCATATTTCCACCAACAATCTGGTTCCTCATTTTACTGACCTCAGCAGGATGGAAGGCTGCGTCAACCTTTAGCCTGTCAGGATCAAACTCCTGGCTGTGGGCAAAGTTATAGTACTTTACGATGTTATGGCGGGGGTGTCCAAACTTGGCAACTTTAAGACCTGTGGACTTCAACTCCAGAATTCCTCAGCCAGTCAGCCAGACAAGTCTTAAAGTTGCCAAGATTGGGCATACCTGTACGATTCCATGCTGTTATTCGAATCAGTTTTCTCCACTACCATCTGGTTCATTGTTTAAGAAGAACAACTCATTTTCTCCAGGGAATGGAAGATTTTGCAGAGGATCCAGACTTTCACAATGGGAAAGGATACTTTAAAAATTATATAATGAGCATTATTTATCTACTTCAGATATTGCAAATGGATCCTTAGGAAGCTAACTCAGTGTCAGCATTCCAAATATTACCCAGAATTAAATCAGAGTTCAAGACATAAGTTGCATCAAAGTTCCAATTTAATAAGACAGACATGTTGGCACATCTGTGGAAACCCGAATCTGAAGGCTTCCTGGGTTTCCACCCAGTTGAAAGTTCATGAACTTGTCCCCACACCCACAAGTCCATCACATGGTCCAATCTTCCTCTGCCACGTTGGCATTTCCACCCATCTAGTTCCGGTCAGATGCAGAGGTGCAGAGACAAAGAATGACCTTGATTTCTAGAAAGGAATTTTTTATTTCAAAAACAAACACATTCTACTCCTACCCCCTCCCAATTCCCCACTAATTAAACAGCATAGTAAAGAAAGAAAGAGAGTGTGTGGCAGGCCAAAGATCCTAAAAGGAATATGATTGCAGGCCTGACACTCAGTTTAATAAGAGAACCAACCACAGATGCTGTAGTACAAAGTGAGAGGAAGGTTAATCAGCTTCCAGGCTGTCAGTCTTGGGCAATGCACCCCACTCTATGATCAAACATTATAATTCTCCAAGAGCCAAAGTATCCCTAATTCAGAGCCACTCCATATTGCCAGGGTTCAGTTTTAGACTAATGCTCCCCCTCCATAATACCTGAATAGCCTCCAGGTACAGGGGAAAGGCAAAACAAACCATTGCTTAATTCATCACGGGCAGAGATGTACAGCTGAGTATCATTAACATACTGATGATATCTGATGCCATGGTGACATATGACCTCCCACAATACCATCATGTAGGTGTTAAACAATAGCAGAGAAAGAGGCGAAAACCAAGGATCATACCGCTCCCTCCTGATCAATATTGGCTGAAAATAATCTCAGAGGAAGACATGAACCAGCCCAACAAAGTGCCCTCCACTTCCAATCCCTGCAGCCATTCCAGAGGATGTCATAATCAATAGTATCAAAAGTCACTGAGAAATCAAGTAGAGTGAGATTGAATGCACTATCCTCCCATCTCATTTCCATCATGTTACTGCCATTAGTACTTTTCCCCATTTCATCATCTTCTGGTCTGATTCCCAAGTGGCATCAATAGATCCCTGCAATCTCCCACTATTAGAGATTGTGTGAAACGAGGAGAAAACAAACCAGCCTTTGGGGAAAAGAAAGGTGCGGTTTGTCTATCTGGTTAGGTTGCATTCCACCCACTTTCTCTTCTCCAAAGTGAGAAGCAGGATCTGGGGAGGAGAAGGAAGAGAGTGTGGTTGGCCAACACTCTGAAAGACACATGACATCGATGGCTGCAATGCCAGGAAAAAAATGGGCGTCTCCAATCGTAACCTTGATTTGCATGTCTCGGCTGCTTTCGACATCTAATTGCTAGATTGTCAGAGGAAGCATGAAAGGAGGGCAAGAATTTCCCACAGTAGGTGCAGCATTTTCCATGAGTATCATGAAATTTCAGCTTGGAAAAAATCTGTGACAATTTCTAGGATGATGCTCGAACAGATATGAAGCATCTATTTCCTATTTGTATGGGAGATATTAGCCATTAAGGAGAATTTGGAGGAATAGCATTTCCTGGTGCCCACATTTTATGGCTCTTTGATCAGAAAGATATGTTTCACTTGGTTGATAGTTAACTTCTCTTTGATCAATAAAATTTCATTTGAGAGAAAGAGTCTCAGTTCTAATTCAACACCAATTTCTTTAAATTCTTGCATTGACAAGTTTTGCTCCAGTACACTTGAAGTGTTTGGTTTATGGAAGCAAAAAGCACTCAGGAAAAAAGAGTAACTGAAGGGAAGGGGAAAATTTAGGAACATTTATGAACAAGAAAGTTAAGATGAAGATCTCATGCACAATGAAGAGGGTCTGCATGACACAAATTGAATTCAAGAAAACAAATCTCAGGCCAATAAACTCAAAGTCAGCGGATTAAGGGATACAGTTGGAAGACTTCTATCTATTTGTGTCCATTTTATTTTAGGTAATATCATGTCCAGTTCATCTGGAACTTACAGTGCCCCATGTTTAAAGCCCTTCATTTCATGTGTTAAGGAGAAATTCAACCTTTCCCCACAAATCACTCCTAAATATGGAAATATGAATTACAGTTTGAAATGCAGTGCAGCAGACCCTGAGTTGTTTGCTCAACTCTTGTGAGTAATTTCAGCAGGATACACCTGATGTCATGCATTAGATGAAGCAAGGTCAGGGTGTTAACCTTGATTAGGAGGCATCAGGTGTTGGGGCTAAGCAAAACTGTAGAGATAGGAAATTTTGGATAGCCGGATGTAGTGATAGATGATCTCTTACAGTAGTCATGAGGGCAATTCCCAAATCATTGATGGGCATATCAGGTAACACCCTCTGATAGATATAAAGTCTTATGTCAGTTCCAGAGAGGATCAAACAGAAGGAATCTCCAGCCCAAGAAGGAACATCTCCACAGGTATTGTCCCCTGATTTATTGGGTTAGACTACCTGCTCCTAGGACCTGCTCCTAGTTGCATAGAGCAGAGGACCTTTTACTTTCTATCCAAGAGTCATTGATCTTTTGGTACATTGGAACTAGATGATAACAGCTAGATCTCCTTTTAAGAAAATTAATTTGGAGAAGCCCTGGTATTTACTGGTTTAATCATATTTAGCTTCTTTTCTATGTAGCACTTTTAAAAAAAAACATCTGTATGGCTTCTTTATATTTGTTCCGATTCTATTTTCCTTTCTCATATTTCAATAGTTATTTTTTTAAATTAAAGCAGGGATGCAACTTACTAAAATCATGAATGAAGGTGAATATAGATGTCTCAAGATAATGTTGCAGCATCCAATTTGGGTCGGTTAATGGGACTAAAGGTTTTCCGAGTCATGCTTGGAAGACAAAAACTCTGGTCTTGGTGACCAACCCAGATTGAATCCTTATTAAAACCATGCCCAGTAAGTTTGAAGAAAAAGAGAATAACTTTAAAAAAAATACAGCTCACAACAGATTTATAGTAAGTCAACACACATTGTCTTCTTGAAATCATAAGAAAAATTTAAAACCTTATGAAATAATAATCAAACAGCTTGAGTTTTGAAATGTACTAGACTGGTGCTGAAGTCTCAAGTCTCTTGCCACCAAGCAATATTCAAAGAATTTTGAATATTTCTATTCTGGCAGGATTCAAAATTTCTTAATAAACTCTCACTCACTACTCTCAAAGAATTTGCTGTAATAAACCTAGTTTGGATATATTCTTATATATTTCTATCTTGAACACTGATGGCAACCTTCTGTTCCCTAATCAGTGGAATGACTTGTCTTCAGAAGTTATGGATCTCCAAAGCTGGATACACTGTACATACATTACATTGTATTTGACAAAACCAACCAACCAATCAACATTGTTCAGAAGATGTTTGATATTTTCCATCTTTTGTTTGCCAGGAATTTTAAGTTTTAACTATTCTCTTCTTCTGAAAAACCTAGAGAAACTTGAAAAAGTAGAAAGGTTGGAGAGATGGCAAGTAAGCCTCATAAGAAGTCTTGGGACGAAGAAGTGGCAGATTTATTTCATGATTCTAAACCAGGTGAGAAAAATGTAGTTCTCTTTCTTTTCTCCTTTGGAAACATTGCCCAATCATGCACATGTCCTTAATGGATGCAATGAATGAAACCAATCAAGTAGAGAACCAACTTAGAACTAAAGGGAAATTTGTTGATAGTGAGAACTATAAACAGTGGAATGCCTTGCCTCCAGAAGTTACATTTTTAAAGACCAATTTCACCGTATTTAAGTACAATGACAATAAAGATTATACTTATACTTAAAAGAAGACCTTTCTTATTTCAAAACTGAATTGCAGCATTAAATGGTTTATGACCATTATACAGATTTGATTGACTGGATGATGGAATATCAGCAAGGTGAACACAAAAGGGGAGGAAGGGAGAGAGGGAAGGAGAGGAAAAAAAGGGAAAGAGGACAATGTGGAAGAAGAAAGATAGGAAACATTAAGAAGAGAGAACAGATTAATTTGATAGTGACTCTAGGTCAGGGGTCGGCAAAGTTAAACACTTAAAGAGCCATTTGGACCCATTTCCCACAGAAAAGAAAACACCGGGAGCCACAAAGGTCCTAACCGGAAGTCTCCTGTTCAATTCTGGAGCTGACCGGAAGTTCAGTTCCCCCACCATAGAGTCTCCTCCTAGCATGGCGTACTTTTTCCTCTACCTGCCATAACTGAAAGCCCTATCAATTGTGGAGACAACTGGAAACCTTCACCTTGCCATAGAGCCTTCTCCTGGCACAGTGTTCTTCTCTTGCACCTCCCTCCAGAAGCTCCTCTAAAAATGGTGGTGCCTACCTGTGATGGAGCCGCAACAGACGGAGGAAAGAGAAACATGCGGCTCCAGAGCTGCAGTTTGCTGATCCCTCCTCTAGGTCATAATTGCTTTTGTTTTGCCTGCATTTGGCATTGAAGTCCTATGACTTCTTTCTAATCATATTTTAGGGCCTTTTCCTACTCTATAGCTAGAACAATCCAGACATCTTCCCCTTATAACTCCATGCTGTCTCTCCCCAGATCTCTTAGTAGCTTCTCAGCTGCTTTACATTGCATAAAGCTATATCCAATGATTCTCCTGTGCCTATTGGTGTGATATCCACCAAGACCAAACAGCTTTTGATAGACACTTGCTTAGTAGACTTGTGCAAATCATTTGAAAAAAGAGCAAATCATTTATAATTCATTTTTCAGTGAGATATGTATCATTCTAACATTCTTGGATTGTTCCTTCTTTAGAATGTTCCTTTTATCTGCGTATATAATATGTGTTTGATGCATATCTCTATTGCTTCCTCAAATCCAGGACACGTACCGGTCAAGGAAGTCAATCCCCGATTGTATAAATTTTGGGATCCTAATCAGAAATACTTCTTTTTGGTGGAGAACACATTAGTGGCAGATGTGAAAACTTCTAATTCACCAGGTACAAATTAAGCTTCTTGTTTTGTGCTTGAAAATTGCAGCTCTTCTCTTGGTCAAAATTATTGATGGGAAGCCTTGAATGGTGAAAAGTTGATGACGGATGTAGCAATAGCAATAGCACTTAGATTTACCTTATTTTTCAGAGTATAAGACGCTCCGAAGTATAAGATGCACCTAGCTTTTTGGGAGGAAAACAAGGGAAAAAAATCTGCCTCTGCCTCCCAGCAATTTGCTTCCTTGCAACAAACAGCAAACAGTACAGACAATATACACAGTTTGTGGTGTATTTCTGTGCATGTGTGCCTGACCCATAGAAATAGCAAAGAATTGGAGAAATGTACATTATGGCAGTATATTAATGCCAGAAAGTTTTCTTAAATATAATCACACTAACTCCGCCTAATTATTTTAATAGATTTACTCCAAACCTGACTAAATCGGCGTCTAATTAGACAACAGGACACTGTTACATTTCTGTCTATACTTGTACAGAAGATGTTAAAATTGATGTGCCTTTCTGGAAGTATACATTATTCTCTGCTATTTAAAAGAAGATACAATAGCACTGGGCCTCTTTAGATCAATCATTTATTTTAAAAACCTTCTTCATTTTGTTAAGTTGACTAAAACAATATTAAAGCAGTCTTTAAAAAATAAGTCTAATAATTTGAACATTCTGTAGGCGTTTATAGTTATTGACTTACTTCCTTGCAGCAAACAGCCTGATTAGCACATGAAAAAAAAAATCTGCCTCCCAGCAAATTTCACTTTCAATTTCAGCATGGGCCTCCCGATCATCAGCTGTTTCAGGTTGCAGTGATTGCCATAGCCTATTGCCACCCCAGCAAGCCCCATTTTCCCCCCCTTTGCTGCAAGGAGGTAAATTTCTGGGAGGCAGAGGCCAAAGGGTGGGGGCTGGCGGGTGGGTGAGGCTACATTCAGTGTATAAGATGCACCCAAATTTTTACCCTTTTTTAGGGGGGGAAAGTTGTGTCTTATACTCTGAAAAATACAGTATATACCACTTCACAGTGCTTTTACACCCCTTTCTCAGCAGTTTACATAGTCAGCATATTGCCCCCAACAAGTTGGGTCACTCATTTTACCAACAGGGGAAGGATGGAAAGCGAAGTCAACCTTGAGCCAGTTCAGTATTGAATTCCTGGACTGAGCAGTGAGTTAGCATTCTAACCAGCGCACCACCATATACCAGGACTTACTGTTATAGTCTAGGGCAGTGTTTCTCAAACTTGGCGACTTTAAGTCCTGTGGACTTCAACTCCCAGAATTCCCCAGCCAGCTATGCTGGCTGGGGGATTCTGGGAGTTGAAGTCCACAGGACTTAAAGTCACCAAGTTTGAGAAACACTGGTCTAGGGCTAGGCTATTGGCCACATTTAACAATATCACATTATTATTTACTTATTTAGAAAATTTATATAGCTGCCTACTTGCTCATAATGACTCCAGGTGGCTTACAAACAATAAAAAACACAGTACAGAAAAAGAAAATAATAATAATAGTAATAATAAACAATTACTCCCTTATAGTTTTCCCCCAGAAGCCTTTTTTTAAATAAATCATATCCTTAATCAGATACCTGTGATTCCTCATCCCAAACATCTCCTTTAAAAGGAAAAATAAAAACCTTTTCATTCTTAACTCCTTGATCTTGTTTCTTGTTTTTTTATTCTTCTCCAGAGCAGTTAATTGCCGTGCTTCCAAATACTTCTCTAGATACAGCACAAAAACCCATATTTATGGCCCCTGAAAAGAAGAAAAGCTGCCTGTCCTGCGTGAAGTCTGCGAATGGCCAATATCAGATAGAGCTAAAAGTGAGTGCTTGAATTGCATTACAAACATATTTTTTTCTCTAGGGAAATGGTCCTTTTTTATTTATCCCTTTATTCTCAGCAATATATTCTGAACTATTATTGTATATTGGGAAGACTTTTAGAAGCTTTAGATGATGGAATGAAATAACAAACCTAAGATGGGGCCATAGTTTACCTGGTAATGATCCCCTTTCATTGGCTCACTTGTCATAGAACACTTACTGATTCATTATATTTTATATATTTCTTGGTATGTGGTTTCTTTTGACAAGATTGGTGAAAGGGTTTCTCATTTTTGAGAAAGGTGTGAGAATTACATTTTTGAGAATGTAACTTTGTGGGGGTCCTTGATGCTCTCTGAGCTTTCTGGACACTTAGACATTAAAGAAAGTTTAATGGTTGACTTGTGTTATTTTATAAGTAAAAACGGAAAACATGAATTCCATCACGATAGACTGTAAAAATCTTCTCAGGGGCTGCTAACGATCGTTTATGCAACCTGCAACCAGGTTCTTACATAACTTCTTTCTCCCTTTTTTTCCTAGGAGAAAGATATTAAGGAACTTTATAGAGATCCCCAAAATGCCAAAGCTTTCACTTTTTATAGTAAGAAGGCAGGCAATGGTAATACCTGCACTTTTGAATCTGCAGAGTTCCCAGGTTGGTTCATCAGCACTTCTTCAGAAGCAAAAAAGCCCATTGGCTTGAGTCAAAAAGGAGGAACTCAGAACATCCTGTTTTACTTTGAAAGAAAATCATGAGTCAGAAACACTGTTCTGCACCTACGTCTCCAGTCTTTCCCAGTGGGAAAGGGTGCTTAATAAATTGTATAATGAGCATTATTTAGCTACTTCAGATGTTTCAGATGTATGACAGAGAGGGTGATAGTTTCCTGAGTGCAAGAATGGATGGCATCTTTTTCCTCCCATACCCAACCCCGTTGCAAATGCCTCCCATGCCAATGTTTCCCAGCTCAAGTTCAAAACAGATGCTTTCTTATCTGAATTGCCTTGGTCTTTATGGGCAGATGGTCTCCAGGCTTTTGCTCTTGCCTGGCAGCAGCCACAATCTCTGATTGACAGCAAGGTCCATACTCACTCACTCTATATTGGAGGGTTCCTGTCCTGTGCAGCTATTTCATTCTGGGCTGCCAGGCTGCTATGGTCTCTGCTGAGTGGCAGCTGCTATTTTTTGCTACAGCAATTTTGCAGTTGATCCCCTTATGGCCTGTTAAATCAATGACCCTTTCTGATGATGTATCCCTTTCCGTTTCTGTCCAAGATGGGTAAAGCATGCTCCCTATTGCTTTCTTGCCTAACCAGAGTCCTGTAAAGATTTCTTCCCCTTGTCTCATCTCATCTCGTTTCATCTTGCTCATCCTGTGCCATCCTATCTTATCCTACCCTACCCTATTCATCTTCTCTATATCTATTTCTATTTCTATATAAGTATATCTGTAGAAAGCCTTCATTGTTATTTAAAAACCTGCATGTACAAATCCTCCTTCCTTTCCCATTATTTTAGCTTGAGTGACAAGTTCCAGAGGAGGGACAGTGTACTGTAAATCTGTTGCAGCTATGAACTAACTCTCTCCTCTCCTTCTCTCTCTTTCCCCTCTCCATCCATCCATCCATCCATCCATCCATCCATCTATATCTATCTACCTACCTACCTACCTTCCCACCTACCTACCTACCTACCTACCTAATCTTTCTATCTATCATCCATCCATCCATCCATCCATCCATCCATCATCTATCTATCTATCTATCTATCTATCTATCTATCTATCTATCTATCATCTATCTATGATCAATTGCAAGGTAGAGACGTCGCTACTTTATAAAGGCTGAGCTATTAATTTTCCCTGCTATAGACATTCCTTGGACTCACAAAGGATTTCCTAGTCCTTTGATTATTATAGCATCAGAATAATGGGGCAAGGGGTGGGGTGGAGAGAGAAAGGATCAAAGGAGAAGATGACAGTGGAAAAGAGACAAAACTCCCCAAGCCTTCCTAAAATAGATGAATAAAAATCACTATGGTATCCCCTATGTTTGATACAAGAAAATATATTTTACACATTGCACATATTGGAAGCTACTCTGTTGCTGTTATTTTAAACACAGACTTCATTCAAACCATGGAAACAGAAATGCACCAACTCAAGTCCTTAAGGGGTGTGCCACAACAACTTCAATGCAACTCCAGGCAACCTCCAAAAGGGTTTTGCAAATTGCAACACAATGGAGAAATTAGGAAACAGATAGCTGGAAAGTGCCGTACTTCCTTCCTCATAATCGGAATTGTAAACAGTTAATCCAAGGAATAAGAATCAAAGAGTATTTATTATGAATGAATGTTACATAAGAATTCCAGCAAGCGCCCTAGTTTCAGATGAGACACTTATACATCTCACAGACCTATAATGAGAAAATGTAGGTCAGCCATACTCTTGCCAATTTCCATATTCTCTTTTGATGTAGAAGCGAGGTGTCAAGTCTCTTGCGAAGGCTCTACTTCTGTTCCTTGTTATCAACATTTCTGCACCTTTGATCTGTAGGAGGAATAACTCCCACAAAGACTAATCATATTATCCATATTTCATTTGAGTTAATGTTACAATAATGAAAAGTACCACGTCTTTATGATAAGACACAGTACTTAATTCAGTTTTTATGCACACCTCCTACTATTTTTGCCCATGACACCGAAAAGCATGTCCACCTCCTGCGTTTTTCAGAGTGAGTTTTTCTTCATATCAAATAAAGTTCATCAAGGCACCCATTACATAAGCTTCAGCTTTGTCATGGTGAATGGCAACTTGGCAACTCTTCAGTGTTGAAAAAATAAACAAAGCTGTGATAGTATCATCCAGGTTGTCCTTGTGACATACAGAAAAGGAGTGGCACAGCCTCCTCCTTTTCCAGATGAAGCCTTACTCATGGGGAAGAATCCATGACTTACTCACAGATGTCTTCAACATTCATTTTATTGCAGTTTCGTGGTTGTGTTTCGTGTTTGTGTGGGATCCCTAAGAAACACAAGAAGTGTGGTTCCCAAACTCTTGTCACATCAGAACACTTGACATCATTTTGAGCTGTCACTGTTATTTTTATTTTTTGATGTGATGTGGAAAGAAGATAACAGGCAGGAAACCAACCAATGATAAAACTCTATGAAAATGTGTCTTAATTAACTTCCTCAGCTGCTACAAAACGTAGCATCTTCTGAGGAGATGACAGGAAATGAATCTTCAGACCAAGGCGGTTACATCTCCAGAGGTACTGTTTTCTGATGTATCTTTGTAGACTGGTTGCGACAAATTATTTTCTTCCAGGGCCAGATTATTGAGATGACATGTGAGTTTAGTCCTATGTATGGTTGATTTTTTTCCTGGTGGTATAGGGAGCATTAAGAAAGCCATTTACATCTGTGGCTTTGTTCTCCATGCTGAAGAATAGATAATCTCACCAGAAAAGAAACAGGTAGGTTTTTATTCCTGAAGGGATCTAATTTATTTTTAAATAAATTCCCTTCCCCATTCCCTGAAGGCTGGTGTGAGCTTCTTGGAAGAGAAAAATATTCAAGAAACTATGTAGTATTCTCTTCCGTGTATTTTTTTTTTTAAATCAAGACTTTTCCCTCTTTCATCATGGAATAGCACAGGGGTGTCAAACGCGCATTGTCATGGCGTCATCACATGATGTGTCAGGACTTCCCCCCCTTCACTAAACTGGACGTGGCTGTGGCCAGTGGGTCTTGCATCTGGCCCATGGTCCATGAGTTTGACACCCCTGCAATAGCACTTCAGGATTCAGAATTTGATTCAAGAAATTTTCAGCGCTGTTGTCACTTTGAACGGTCACTAAATGAAGTGTGTTAAGTCAAGGACTACCTGTACTACTAATTTGTGATTTTCTTTTATTTTGGAAACAATCTGCACATTATCTGTCTTTACCTCTGATTTCAAAATGGTAAAATTGCTTGCATCCTTTACTACTCATAAAGGCTTCTGGGAGTTGTATTTCAATAAAATTTAGAGGACCGCTGATCATTGTATTATTCATTTTCTCATACAATGGATCGCATATTTTCATTAGGACCGAACGTGCTCATCACAAGATGAGAAATTCTAAAGTACTGGTACGTGAAACGTTCCTCGTTGTTTTTTGCAGTTTGGTTGATTCTAGTAAATGTTTTTTGGATTCGTATTAATTTTTTTCTTTATAGCCATGAGGGAAAAAAACAAAACCAGGCTGTCCTTAAAAGTTGCTTATGTATCGCTCAATAAACTGATTGGAGATTTGGCCAAATAGAAGTTCATGTATTGACTGCAGCTAGAATTGTGTTTGCACAACAACGGAAAAGTGAAGAGATTCATACCAATGAAAATGTGATTTAAAAAATACTAGAATGACGAGAAATGGACAGGCTAACACTTACAATTAAGGAAAAGAAAGAAACTGAATACTTTTTGACTTGGGATTTATTTTATCAATGGTTAGCTGATATAAACAGATGTTAGAAACAAAGAAATATAGGGAAAGGATCAATGATATAAGGGAGATATGTTAAAATGGATAAGTAAACATTATTATTATTATTATACGATTGTATCACAGCAGCCAGTTGATTCGCCGGATTTGGCATTGATTACTAGTCGGGCCCCACCCAGGGGCCTAGGACGTCGTAACGTATTTTCGTAATATACGTGCAGATCCAAGCAGTGCAACTTTTTGCATTTGACTGATGGTGATTTTGTCAAGTTTTAACTGTTTTAAATGTAATTCCAGTGATTTTGAAATAGCACCCAGTGTGCTGATTACCACTGGAATTACCACTGCTGGTTTGTGCCATAATCGTTGAATTTCAATTATTATTATTATTATTATTATTATTATTATTATTATTATTATTATTATTATTATTATAGAATCAATACTAATGTAATGAATAATGCTGTAAATATTTTGATTTCTATTTCCTAAAACTATTTGTACCCAGACAACACACTGTTTAATTGAAAATGGAATATTTAGTTATAAAATAAAAAACTTTATGGCAAAAAAAAGGAGAAGTGAGCATCTTCTTCTTTTGAAATGAATGAATTTAATAGTAGCAAAGATAAGTCACTTACCAAGCTTACTAAGGCCTAGTTTGCTTAACCATGGTGTGTTGAAGAAATGGCAATTGTGTGATTTTATAGAGTGGCTTTTGCTGTTAATTTGACTCGGGGTGATCTTATATTCTGTTTTGTAGCTCTGTACTGTAGGTTTTATGTAGTATGTTTAATGTAGGTTGCTGACCGGTTATAGAGAATTTGACTCACTGGGAGTGGGAAGGGAGAAACAGTGCCTGTAATTTGTGGTTCATAAGCAAAAGTATGGATCTTTATGCACTGCATTTCGTGTCAGATATGGTTTGGTCCATGATTTTCAACAGACTGAAGATTTAACTACAGAGAAGAAATTTCTCTTTTATTCCACAGAGTGGAGATGTTGTTCAACTATTTACTCAAGAATATAATATAACTGAGAGCCAGTTTGGTGGAGTGATTAAGATGCTAAGCTAAAAACTGGGAGACAATGAGTTCTAGTCCCACCTTAGGTACATAGCCAGCTGGGTGACCTTGGGCCAATCACTTTCCCTTAGCCCTAGGATGGAGGCAATAGTAAACCATTTCTGGAAAATGTTGCAAAAAAACAGACTCTGATAATCAGACACAAATGAACAGAAGTGGGGGAAAGGACATAGTGAGAAGACAAAACATTTTCTGTTGAAATCACTCAGTAATAGTAACTGTGAGAGGGATCTTGGGAGTCCTAGTGGACAATCACTTAAATATGAGTGAGTATTCTATTGACCTATTAAATGTCCTCTTTTACTACGTGTTAAACTGAACAGATTTAAAGCAAGTAAGTAGCGATTTGTTCTGGCACAAAGTGATTAACTAAAGTATATTTGACCCAGGATTAACTCTAGAGCTCAGCATCACCAACTCAAAGGGTTGTAAAGTTACATTTTCATGCCAGCTTGATTCAAGAGGAAAAAAAAGATGCTTGAACATTGTTTCAGATGGCAAGGCAGTTAGTGAAATGAATACTTGTGAAGTATTATGGAGACAACCTAGAAAGAACCTGAACTTGGGTTTTTTACTTTGAAAAATTCCCTCCCTTGTTGCAAATTTAGGATTACCAATGTGGACTGCAAAATTCCAGGACAGCAAAGAGCTCTTGGGTATTCTGAGGAGATGAAAGGTACTTGGTTACCATGGGAACAGGGTTCTATGCATACCTTTTCCTATGGAGCAGGGGTGAGTAATTGCTTGCTCAGGAATTCTGAGAGTAGAAGTCCACAGGTCGTTAAAAGACCATAGTTGCCCACCCCTGTGACAGAGAGAAGATTCAAAAAGCAATGTCAAGTTTAGGTATAGGATGTTGAGTTTAATTGGGTAGCTATTTAAGTCAAAGAGGGAAGTATTACTATCTGACAATTTAACCAAAGACCTAACCCTTCAAAAGTAAGCACCATTTGATTGCCTGATTTACTCTACTCAACTTCATCCCTCGATCTGGAGGATGAGGATCACGGCCCTCCAGATCTCAGAAGAAAGGTCATTTTGTAAAATGAGCCCTGCATTGGAGAAGAAATATCTCCTACTAGAAGGATGATTTCATAGAAAAAAAACTGGAGGACTTGAGTCTAATCCATTTTTGACCCAATAATTCTCCTCCAATATGAGTTTGGCTTCTCTAAGGGTCATAAACAGTGGCCAGTATATGAAGCCCAAAACATTTTTAGCTACCTGAATTTTCTTGGCTTTTTCGGCTTTAGAATACTTGAGGCTAAATATAGACAAGTCATCTGATGAACTTCATAAGGAAAGGATGAAACTGTAAGATAAACTCTACAGATAGACCTTGCTTAACAACTTTACTTGTTTAGCAATTGTTCAAAGTTACGGCAGAACTGAAAAAGTAATTATGTCCAGTTCTTGGGTTTATGATAGTTGCAGCATCCCATGGTCACATGATTGTCATTTGTCTACTCCATGGCCATCTTGCAACTAGCAGTAAAATCACAAATTGTGATTGGATTTCTTTTGTCTCGAGGCTCGTAAATTAATTAGGGCATTATTTGGAAACTTCACTTTGTAGTCCCATGAAGTCTCACCTAATGATCATGTGGTTTAGCATCAGAGTGCTGGTTCCAATTGTGGTTGTTAAGTGAGGACTACCTAAATTCATTAAGTCTGGTATAATTCCATTGCTTTCCTCCATCTAAGAATCTTTATATTTATATTTATATCACCTGCCTACTTAATAATGGATATTGTTTGAAGCCCACATTGTTAGCTTCGAACTGAACCTGGCCATAGCCATCCTCAGTTGCCACACAGAGGGGGAATGAGGTTGGAATGCATTACTAGACACAATAAAGAGCTTTCTCATGAGAACCAAGGTCATCTCTACTGGCAGCAGATCAGGTTGGGGAAGGGGTGCCTGAAGGTTGGGGAAGGGGTGCCTTAACCCAATTGGCAAATGTCACTTGTGACACATGGGGATGGGGTTATTTCCTAGTTTAATTATACTGAAGCCGCGGGAAAGATTTAGATTTGGTTTTCCATTGAAGCTGTGCAGATGTGGTGTATTCATTAAAGAAGATCTTTCAGAAGGAGCCAAGTCTCAGAGTTCTGATTTGCTTGAGTTGGTTAGTTGGAGCCTTGACACACATTTCTTCAAGAGCCTCAACCAAGATGAGATGACATTTTTGTGACTAGCAATACAAGGTGGACGATATCCAAAGGAATTTTCTATAGGAAAAGGTCCTTATAATAAGCAAAACAAGAGGATCCAATTTATCCCAGGCAGAAATGCAAGGGGGGTTTAACCATAGTGGTAAAGATGCCTTTTTTCCAGATGGATGCTGTTACGTCCAGCTGATGGACTTAGCATCCCATTAAAGTGCTACACCACTGTGTTTATTCTTTTTCAGCATTAAGTATGTTATGACAGCTTCTAGGGTAAATGGAAGCTTTCTCTTTTTTTCCTCTGTCTAAAATTCAGAAGAATAGTCTGAGCCTGTTCTGCCACGTTTTGATTGCCTCGACCGACCACGTACATTGTGCAAAGGCCACTTAGCTGGGTGCTAAACAAACAGCCTAATCTGTCACATCAAGCAGGCAAGGGAATAGGTAACACATTAAATGGGACCCACGACCCTCCCAGCTGCTGCCCTAGTGCATTTCCCCACCTTAAGTCTTAATTTTGGCCAAAGTACCAATTAATGAGGACTGTCCACGGGGTCTGTCCTGCTGCCATCTGATGTCAGTCCCTTGGAGAGATGAAGAGCAGCTGGCTCTTCATTAAAGGGATAGAGCAGAACAAACATTTATTCTTGCCCCACACCTTCCCCAAGGGGACTGAGGGGGCCAAGCTGGCAGATGCAAGGCAGGGAACGCTGTTGGAGGAAGAGTGCCGAGGGAGGAGGTGTGCTGTGGAGGATTTGCATGTCAAAGAGGAATTTGTAGAAGAGGAGAGTTACAGCCCCTATCCTCCGATGGAGAGGACTTCCCTTTGTGTTAGCTTTTAAAGACGCCTTGGGGCTTTCTAGGGATTAGGGATGGTAGTTCAGGTGGTCCTGCAATACCACTATGTTTCTTGTATTTCAAAATGACATCTCATGGTCCACTGGGATGGGGCAGTGAAGAAGACTCTTTTCCAGCTGGACAAAGCTCTGTGTCTCTCACAACATTTTCCCCAGCAAAGGAACCTTTCCAGTTGGATTGGTTCAAGAAAAATGGATCAAAGTGGCCCATTCAGTTCCAGTGTTGCTTGTCCATACAACCAAAGACCATGCAAATAAGCGTGCAATAAAAGTTCCCCTTTCCCGATCTGTAACCCTTCATGCATGTTACATTCATTTGGAATTGAGCTGAAGGCTGGCTTTTGTGGATTCATCAGAAAAAGCCGGACAGACATGGATGGCATTATTTGAGGCTACTTTAAAAGCTTTCCCCAAACATTGCTTTGTTTTGTGATTCTTTTGAGGTTGTGGGCCGTTCGTTAAAGAAGGACACGTTTCTAACCTTTTTACAGTCCACAATCCAACAGAAAGAGGGGAGCAGAGCAAAGGGTAAGAAATTAACTTAGCCTGAAGCTAATTCATACCATGCTACCTCTCATCATTCCAATAAAAGGCAAAAACTTTAATCGTAGATGGAAAATGAACCTTCAAAATAACATTTGAAAAAAACTAGCATCCAACTTAAAGTATTTTGCACTGTGTACAAGGGCAGCCCTGATTTTGCCCCCTGATTATCAACTAGGAAGACCAGGAGATTCCAAGTGAACAACAGTCTTTGATGCAGACCTTGTTTCCATGGTTATAGGACTCCCAGTTCAAGGCGATTGCTTTCTCTGAAAGTGGCAAACCATGAAAACATAAAGGCAGTAAAAGCAAGCCTTCTGAGTGGGGAGTTATTAGTCAATTTCACCCTTAGCTTTACTACATTACACTACAGGTAGTCCTCCACTTACGACCATTCATTTAGTGACCATTCAAAGTTACAAGGGCACTGAAAACTGTGACTTATGACTGTTTTTCACGCTTACGTCCATTGTGGCACCCCCAAAGTCACGTGATCAAAATACAGACACTTGGCAACTGTGTTTATGATGGCTGTAGTGTCCCGTGGTCGTGTGATCACCTTTTGTGACCTTCTGACAAGCAAAGTCAATGGGGAAGCCAGATTCACCTAACAACCGTGTTACTAACTTAATGACTGATACACTTAACAACTGTGGTGTCAAAGGATGTAAAATGGGGCCAAAATTCACTTAACAAATGTTTCACTTAGCAACATAAACTTTGGGTTCAATTATGATCGTAGGTCAACTACGACTGGCACACATTTAAAGAGTTACGAAAAAGGGAAGCTGGACGACAGAAATATCACCAAATGGAAAAGCTCAGATCCCTCTTGGTTATGTGAAAGGGTCCCCAATCAGTCTTGAAATCTGGAAGAAACTGCTTCTGGTGATAGCTCTGAAAACCTCTGAACCTTTTGGATCTCATTGTGATCAGTTATTCCCTGCTGAAATGAGGCCAGTGGAGGGAAAGGGATCTGCTGCTTCTCAAGAATCTGTATAGACCTGCCTCCCTCTCCACTTCTATATCACCTCCGAGGCCAATGGTCTACAAACTGTGGGCCACTCCCTGACAGCTGGGACCCACTTGCACCAGAGGCGCTCACGTTCCCACATGTGCAAGTAAATGAATGTCAAAAACTAAACAAACAAACAAACCCGGCAACCAACAAATGGGAGACGTAAATGCAAGCCATGCTCCTGCTTTAGTGAGAGAGCAAGAATGTCTTGCTTGTCCTAACTGTCTGTGGAGATTCTCAGTCATCCAGGTCATGGTTGTCCCAAAAGTGCTTTTTCAAGAGCCAACTGGACTTTGTTTTTCCTGGAGGATTTTTCACTTCCCATCCACGAAGTTTCTTCAGCTCTTGCTTGACTAGAATCACTTAATGACACTCAAGGGCTGATACTCAGGTGAATTAAAATGTAGCTTAAGAAATTACCATAGGTGTTCAGCCATCAATAAAAAGAAACCCAAGGCTTTTTTCCCCTTAGCTATGCTGGTTAGAAATAGTGAGAATTGGAAGTCCAACACACTGAAGAGCATAGGATGAAATTGATCTCAATCACACCTCCATTTAGATATTGAATGGATCCCTGAATGAGATACTGTTTTTTTCTTTTCTTTTTGTTCATTTGCTTGTTTGTTTAAATAGTGAAATTATTCTGCTTCATCCAGGGTTTATTTCCCTGTAAACTGGCTAGGGGTCAAATCCTGCTGTTCCCTTCGTTCTCCAAGGATTCTTCAATCTGGTTTGAAAAAAAAAACAAAAATTCAAGAAGAGAAATTACCACCACCGCCACCCATCATATTGTTGAGGCAGTAATAGCCAAACATGGTAGCAAGTAATCTGTGGGCAAAGGTTTCCCAACATTCTTGAAACAGAGTTTGCTCATTTGTCCCATAAGGATTGCACAGAGAGCAGATGGGCTCCTTCTTGTTTTATTTAGTGTGAAGTTCCTTTTTGTGCTGAGTAATTAGATGGAGGAGCCTATATGTGTAGGCATAAGGCAGCATCTGCCATAAATCGGGAATCTGAGCAACTAAAGTAGGGAGAGGAAGGGAAGGAGAAGGAGGAGGAGGAGGAGGAGTGGGGGTAGAAGGGGTAGGGGTAGGACAAGGAGATATCTAAAGCTCTTGTCACTTTCAGTCTTATTATAAGAGCTTGCTAGACTCATACTGTACTTTCCCTTGCCAAAGCCATAAGGTCTTGCTAGGTTTCCCTTTCCCATGGGAGATCACACTTAATGTGTTAGTTCCTGTTTCTTCATGGCTTCCTTGTCCTACGTGCTGTCATGTGGAAGATAAGGTAATTAGGAAAACAGATTATCTTGGCATATAAACATAGGATCTATTCCAATTCAATGGATGGAACATAAGACCTTTCCAACAGCTTGGCTCGGATTTTTACAAATTTATTTATACATAAAAAACATAGAGTCTATTTACATTGCTCACCAGAAATTACACTTTAATACATGAAAAACCAGCAAGAGCTATATTGAAGAAAAGACACTGTGATGTCAAGAACAGTACTGTGTATAGCCCAAATGACAACTTCTCCCACATACAGTGGGACAAGGCAAGCAAGTGACATGCTGGCAATACATACTGTCACAAATCAAACACAATATTTGTGCAAAGGTAGCAGTCATTGTCACATTAAATGGGGAGGGGGCCATATGGCTCATGAGTTTGCCCCCCCTCCCAATGCTTCAGAGGACTGGAACAAAGTCGTGGAAAGCTGAGCGGCTTCTTTGACAGCCACTATGGTGAATTATTTGCCTTTAGTAGCATGTAACCTCCCATGCAAGGAAGCAAAACAAGGGGTTGATGGAGATGTCATTGGACACCCCTGAAGTCCATGATTTATGGAAGGTCCATGGCCAATTTTGAAGCTTTCTGGCCATCCTATTTGTCTGCCACTGGGCATCATTGCCCACTTGCTACATTCAAGCAAATTATCTCTGTATATTTTGTTGCTTCTGTCCAGATCATTGGTCCCCAACCTTTGCAACTTGGCAGCCTGGCTGAGGGTGAGGGGAGAGGGGAACTGGGCTGTGTGAAGAGTGGGCCAGCGCAAGTGTAGCTTGACTTGCAAGAGCAGTGGCCTGGTGCACGCAGCTCAACTTGCACGAGTTGCACACGCCAGGCAATCACTAGCGCGGCCTGGTTCTTAATAGGCCACAGACCAGTAGTGGGCTGTGGCCCAGGGGTTGGGGACCTTTGGTCTAGATCAGTGACTCCCAACCTTTTGGGACCAGTTCTATGGAGAGAGAGTTTTTTCTGCAGACTGGAGAGGGCATGGTTTCGTGTGCTGCCTCCATCCTGTGGATGGAGCTTCGTTTTTTTGCATAGCCCAGTTTCTGGCATGCCATGGACCAGTGCTGGTCCATAGACTGGGGGTTGGGTACCCTGGGTCTAGATTATATAGGTCAGATCCAGACCGAGAAACAAGCAACCAGACACAGTAAAATTGAGGAAAATGAAGGGGAGGTAGGTACACTCAGATTAAAACCCACCATCTAGGATAGAGCATATGCTTAACCAGCAAACGTCAGATTCAATTCCTGACAGCTTTCATGTTGAAAAAAGAGCAGTCTGGCTAAATTAGATGAACTAAACAACACCACGCCACAATATGGCTTGTCCATTTTTTGCAAACAGGTTGTATGAATCCAGCCACTGGGATTTGTATTGCAGGAGCCCAATTACTGTTGTTACTCAACAAATCCTAGTCCTAGTGTGTTTTATGACCCAGCTCTTGCAACTGTCTACCAAAAATGTTTAAAATAAATGATAGTTTAGCAAAATGGTATGAACGTGGCCAATGAATTGTTTAGATGGATATAAGAAGAAATCCAGCAAGGATTATTTTGTGGCTGAGAAAGACAATGAATGGATGAGTGGATAGATGGATAAGATGAGAGAGAGAGAGAGAGAGAGAGAGAGAGGGAGGGAGGGAGGGAGGGAGGGAGGGAGGGAGGGAGAGAGAGAGAGAGAGAGAGAGAGAGAGAGAGAGAAACTGTGGTTCATAGAAGTGCTAGAATGGAACATGGATTCCAAAGTCATTGCTAGAATAATCTGTAATAATATACAGATACCATTCCTTAGTTTCAACTTTAAAGAAAAATAAAAGAAAAAAAACACCACAATATCACCAGAGACAACATGCTCTGGAAATTATTCCAATGCCAGGAATCAATAATCCAGCTTCAGGTGAATAGATATGGTCCCAAAGCTATACATAATACACTATTATTAGTGAAGCAGTAAAAGTTGATCAAGTTGATACTGCATCAATTTATGGGAGTGATGAGATCACTGGTTTACTGACCAGATTCTGGAATCATTATATGACATCCAAAAGAAGAGGCTCAATTGACTCCATGATGCAGAATGTGTTAGGTGATGTTTGTCACCTAATTATTATTTGTCACCTAGTTATTAAATATGCACCCAGAGGAAGAAACCAATGGATAGATAGAGATTTACCTCCTTTTTTTTGCATCTTTGTCCACTGCTGTGTTGGTAGCAAATTTGTGACCTGTTTTACTACCTGCAATACTACGTTTGCTAATGCAAACGTGGGAAACTATCAAAATTCCAGCCTGGGACTTGGGACAAGAATGATGGAAAGAAACTACAGGATGGAATTTGTAGAGTATTGGAGGAAAGGGAAAAGGGTTCAATTCTCTTTGTAGTAGCCTCAGCAGGTGGTATCTACAGAATTAGGGGTTCATGTGGAAATCTCAACGGTATGGAGTAGAGTTGGAAAGCAATTCCACTCTACTTGGCCAATCACTTCCATACCATGTCAAGAAAAGACCATGGATGTGTCCATGGATGTCTTCAGGGTTTGAGTTTACATATTATCTTGCATTTCCCCCCATCCTGTCACAGCACCATGAAGCAAACAGAGATCTAGAATCTGTACCAGACATTAATTTTCCAAATTCTCATCCACTTCTCACCTTTTGGTGCCTATTATCACCCTTTCCCCACTTTTAAAGGTGAGGTTTACTAAGATGCCTTTTTCAAAATCCAGGTTGTATTGTATCTCAAGATTTTGCACAGTTCATAACATCATAAACAGATTTGGCAAATTCAATTTACTAAGCCATCATCACATACTTGTAACCAAGTTAAAAATTAACCAAGTGTACTGTGCTGTGCAAATATAGCAATTAAATCTTTATCTGAACCAGTTAAAATCTTCTGGTTGGTTTATGATTTAGTGTATGGTACAAACCCAGTAAATGGATTCATTCAGTAAATATGTTTACCGTGCTGTGTGAACTAGCCACTATATTTAAGGATATGACCTGTTATTAGTAGAATGCCTCAAACTTAAGATAAGTTCACACATCTGTGTTGTAGCAGTCTACAGAATGTAAGAGGTGAACAGACAATTGCTTTGACCCAATGAACCAGATCTTTTTCTAGAAAGTGGTCACAGATGCAGAAAATACCACTTGATATATATCCACAGTTGGCTTGTCTGGTGAGGACCAGGTGACCTAATTTCATGCCAGTGGCGGGGAAACATAAATGTGATTTCTCACAATTTGGGTGGCTCTACTTTATTTTGGGCCAGCACATCATCTAGACAATTGAATGTCTACCTATATCTAAGGCTTATCAGTTATATTTCCCCTACTATGTTTGTATATGGTTATCCATGATTTATTGTTTTGGAACTCAAGTACTCCTCCATATCATGCTGTAAGACCAGCTGAAGAAGTTCCGCTCATAACATTGGTTTGCACCAGGACAATCAGAGGTGGGCCCCTTCTCATAGATAGCAGTCCTGAAGATGTATGGCTGATCCCAACTTCTCCAATGAGAATTGAAGACATGCCAAAGGAATTATGGATCTCAATTGCTCAATTATAGGTCTCAGTCTGTTCAAACAGTTTTGAAAATATGAATCTTGCTTAGAGTTTTGCTTTGTTTACTGTTTTTTAGATGTATTGATAGTAGTGTTAGATTGAAACTGTTTTAAGGGTATGGGGTGGGAATTGTTCATTGCTCTAGAATGCTTCACAAGGAAGAACAATCTAAAAATAAGTCACTGTCCCAATCTACTGAGAATACACAATCCACTGTAGTGTTGAACAATGACAGACTAGCTCTACATACCAGGCTAGGCTAAAATGTGACAGGCAAATTTATACTATTTTTGGGTCATACAAACTGACATATTAAGGTCTGTCTTGTTTACAGATAGGTAATTCTGCACAAGAAGTAAAATTCCACAAGAAGGAAATGAATGTTATGTAGCTGTAGTCCATACAGCTCCCCCTTTCCCCCCCCAAAAAAATTCACTAAATAACCCACTCCCTTCCTTAATAAAGATGTATACCCTGCTTTACAATTTCAGATAATATGTTCCCCAAATAGGGGATTCTAATGAATCTTGATACCAGGTTAGCAGAGATTTCTTGGGGTTTAATCTGGGGTCAGGAGAACAAAGACTTGAGTCTTGTTGACAGAATTTGAAGACAGAGAAAAGAGAGTAAACTTCATTGGCTTTATGAAGATTTTCTAAAATTTGGATCTGTGCTAAGGGCTTTCATATATGTTTACTGACAAAATCAGACCAGTGGGCAGGACACCAACTAACACTTCTTACAATTAAAAGTGATATCCAATTTTTCTTCCCTATCCCCAAACAGTTCACCACAGAATGAGGCGGGGGGATGGGGACGGGACGGACAGATTATTTTTGGAAACCACACCTCCTTTTAATTGTGCCTGCCAATAGCTGGGTTCCTGCCCCAATGCAGAATGAGTGGAAGAGCAAACAGAATGGAGAACTTTTATCAGCTCAGCAGGAAAATGACTACTCCCGTCCAGATTCTTTCCCATTCAGAGATAATTAATTCCCTGAGCACCATTGGGTGTTTCACGAGGGACAGGGCTGGTGTTTAAAACTGCGATTAACAATACAAATTTTGCTAATCAGAAGCATGTGTGCACAAACCCAATTAGCTGATTGGCAGGCGGAGGGTGACAAATGCTGTTAGACTTGATATGCAGTGACAGAAGAGTGTTTTTTGTAGTTTGTAGCTACAAAGAGAAACAGGATTGTTAGTCACTCGGGCAAATCCCAGGGATGCTGGTTGCGTGCAGGACAAAAGATCTGCAAAAACAAATGCAAGATGCAATGCATGTATTCTCTTTGAATGGAAGAAAGTCATACATTCTGACATTTTGGAAATCCTCCAACATTTTGGAACTTTGAGCTTCTCAAAGTTCAAAAGATGCTGAGAACAAAGCGAAAAATGCTTTTGTCCTTGTTCACCCAATACAATGTTAGTTAAGGCAAGATTTAGAGAATGTGAGAATCTCCTGAATATGGATAGGATTGGGGTGCTGCTGTTTGCGTCCTATAAAGTTCTCCTATTTCACAGGAACAGTAGAAAAGAATTGGGTAGTCGACCAATGTTTTGAAATCATTTCAAAAAAGGATGCCTATTGGGTTTCCTCACTATACAGACACAGGAAGTTAGATCCACCAAGCTAAACCAGCGCCCCACAAAATTCTGTATTTCTCTGCATTTTAAAGAGATGTTTATAAGTCCTACCGTAAGATATCAGGGATTGAATGTGAAGCTTGAGACCTTCTGCATGAAAAGCATCTGTTCTCTCACTGGATTTTAACCTTTGAAATGTGGCTTTGAAGTACATATTTTTTTTTTCAGAATCAAAGAACTCAAGCATGCATCTTTTCAGGTGGCAGTAAAAAAGCTATTGCTATTTTAAGTTCTAAACTCTGTTAATTTCTCTTTGTTTGAAGCCAGATTTTTCTTTCCCCTTTTTTGCATTTCTATTTTTGATACGGCATTTTATTGTATATGATGTTTCATGGCATGTTTCTCTAAAGGTCACAAGGAAGGTTGTTGTGGAACAGAATGACATGGTGGTGAGATGGTCCATTTCTGATGTCACACTAGCATCTAAAACTGTTACAATGGGGGAGCAGGGTTGTATTATTATTATTATACTAACAAGGTTCTTTTTTGGGTCAGGTAATAATTTGGCTGCCCTTTAGTAGCTACTTCGACACGAGCCTTTGCTGTTCTGCTTTCTTAAGCTGTCATTGGCATAGGATGGTAACCACATTTTCAATCTCTTTTAGACCAAATACTGTGAAGATCATTATTAACTCTACAAGGAACATTTCTCCTCAGTGGGAAGGAGAAGGTCAAAGCTACCTAAACAGAAATCAGATCTCGAGAAATTGTTTTCAAGATTCTCTTCCTGGCTATTTTGTTTTGGGGCTGGAGGTCAGGGAGTGAGTCTTAAGTATCCAAAAATACTGAACACGGAATCAAATAAATACTTGTTTATTATGGTTTATCATGTATGGTAGCAACTTCAAAATTGATAGGGAACAAGACCTTGTTCTTGGTCCCCTCTTTAAAACTTCTGGAAGTAAGAAAGAAACTTTTCTGTTTAGTAAGGCAGCCTATTCATATATTGTTGTTTTACTGTAGTTATAACAATTTTACTGATGTTTCTTCTTTTAATCATTTCTCTTCGGTTCTCTTAATTCCTCAATATAGTAGGAATTGATACCCTGTTTCCCTGAAAATAAGCCCTCCCCGGATAATAAGCCCAATCGGGCTCTTGAGTACATGCGCTAAAGTAAGCCCTCCCCCAAAATAAGCCCTCCCCGAAAATATTGCAACACAGCAGCAGCCATGAGGTGACCACAGTCGCTGCCTCCTGCGCCTCAAAAATAATAAGATCTCAACGAAAATAAGGTCAAGTGCTTTTTTTCGGAGGTCAAAAGAAAATAAGATCCTGTCTTATTTTTGTGGAAACACGGTACCATATTTGAAAATTGTTTACTAATAGTTTTATTGTTGTTGACTGCTTTGAACTGGTGTTGATTTTTTGCAAGGGTGTATGTTTTAAGTAACAAAGTTATATGCCTGTCAATACAGTATATTCCTTGGTTGCCTCCAAGCTCTTTGCATGACCTCATTTACTTTTTAAAACAGTTTTTAATTTTTAAAACATGGAATGGAAGCTAGCACGTTTCTAAAGAAAGCATCACTTTGAGGCAAACCTATATTCCCAATTATATCTATAGACACAATCAGCTCAGAAGACCCAATATGGTTTTTTTTCTCCAGGTCAAAATAGGAAATGTGGAAAAATAAATGACAGGTATTTGCAAAACAATAATACATACGTACAAATATTCACATTTTAAATAAACAACTCTGAACGTTCCTGTTCAAAAACACGAGAGCATTTCAAAATCCAATTCCCATCTCCATTATAGACACGTGCACTCACACAATAAATAAAAATATACTTCTCCCAAACTTCAGCTTGTTCAGAAAAGGGAGGGAAACGTTAAAAGAATGAAGAAGATCCAGTGGTTGACTGACAAAATTATGGCTTCTGGGACTCTAGAATATTAGCCCATCATTTCTGAAGGAGGCACGTCCTTCGCAGACAAATGATGGAACATTGCTACTATCGTTCCATCTGATGCTTAAATATTCCAGTAGAGCACACCATGTTCTGCAAAGATGGAACAACTGGTTTACCTTTGAGGACCACGATGACCAACTCTTGCTGGATGTGCAAGTCACTCTTCCATAAACTAAAAGTTTAATGGGTGTGCTTTTCCCCAGAGTCCTCTCATGGGGGAATTAAGAGGCTCTTAGAACACAAGCAGGTCTTATCTCATATTATTAATGGCTCAGAGGTTCTTGTATCTTTTCCACCAAAACTGCTCTTATGTTGGATCATGTCGTGACAGAAAAAGTCAGTTGGGAATTCTTCTCTTCCCTTTTCTCAATGAGTTGCCCTACAGCAGCAGTCAGGTACACCTGGGTAAAGACGTTGGGGGTGGAAATGCATGGACAATGGCTGGTGACTTGTTTTGGCCAGACAAGGACCTCCATTAAAAGTGCTCTGTGAAGTAAGTTACGCGTAACCCCAAGTGAGATCTTTCTGCAGTGGGCAGCAAACCACAGCACCCTTCAGATTTAGATTTCAGTGGCAATAATGTCCTCATAAGGGACATCAGTTCCATGGAGATCAAGCTCTAAGGGGTCTTTACCATCCTCCCCAGCAGCCAGCTGCTGAAGCATCTTCTCCAGGTTTTGGTTTCTCTTGTACATGTGAAGGTAGCTTTGCTGCAGCTGCTTCTGATACTGGATCACTTTCTCTTTCTCCTCCTTCCATGTTTGTCGTTCCTGCTGAAAGTTGACTGTGATCTGCTTGTTGCTGTTCTGTTCCTCCTGAAGTTCTTTTTTTAGCTTCTCTATTTCTCTCCACAGGACTTGGGCATCCTCCACCATGCTTTCCTCCAGGCCCATGGAAACCACACCGCATTTCATCTCCTCCCTGAGGATGGTCAGTTCAGTTCTCAACTCTGCAATCTCTTGTTCCAGCAAGTTCACTTTCTCCCTTAGTAGTTCTGACTCATTCTTCTTGCGTTGGAGTTCATTCTCACATACCTCCAGTTCCATGGCTTTGGCATGCAATGGATTCTCCAAATCCTGAATTTTAATCTCCAACAGTTCCATCTTGGCCCGGAGGTCCTTCAGCTGAGCTTTCAGATTGAGGACCTCATTGGTCTTGCTGTTCAGCTCTGCCTGGGATTCTTTCAGTTGCTGTTTCAGGAGAGAGATCTCTCCAGACTTCTGACAAACCTGTAAGAAAACTAGAATCAGGAATCACATCCAGATATCCACCCGCCAGAGACCTAGATTGTATTGCAATTCAGTCTGCTGCATACAGGAAAATGGGTGGTGCTAAGCATGGAGTATCTTTATTTCAGGTCAAAGATTACATCTCTCTTCATGGATCAACTATGAAGCTGAAGCTAGTGGAAGGCATGGCCCTAATGAAAGGGAAAAGGCCCTTTTCTCTCTTTGCAGGCAGCTGGGGGAACAATCTCATTGCATGAGAAGGTCTCTAAAATCAGAGAGACCGCTCATGCTAGACAAAATCATTCAAAGGAAACTTTCAATTTGTTACACTTTTATCTAAAATATCACTGCAGGGAACATATCGCAATTCAAAGGCTGTGACATCTTTGCTTCGGGAATTCCATCTAGCGTCACCATCATACGTCCTGGTTTTCCACTAAAGACATTTTCAGACCGGTATTAATTTTGACTAAGGGAGTATGATAGTTCAGAGTTTAAAGATGCGGAGCTTGTCTGCTGGGAAGCTGACAGCCTGGGTTCGAGACCTGAGCACCACACGACCGGGTAAACTCCCATCCTTGCCCCAACTCCTGTCCACCCAGCAGTTTGAAAGCATGCCAATATGAATATCTAAGAAGCTACCACTTTGGTGGGAAGGTAACAGTGTTCCATATATTATATACACCTTGGCATGTAGTCATGTTGGTCACATGACTATGGAAATGTCTTTGGACAATGCTGGGTCCCTCAGCTAAGAAATAAAGATGAGTACTGCCCCCAGAGTTGGACATGACCAGACAGGGGAAACCTTTACCTTTATCTTTAATCTTGACTAAACAATACAGAAGACTGGAACAAGTTCCCCCTTTACTAAGGTGCAAGTAGTCTTACCTCCCACTGTGTTTCTTCTAGTGCAGGAGCAAACGTGGTCTTCTCTTTCTCGTAGGTCCTCAGCTTGTTCTCCAGAAGGTCCTGCTCCTTCATCAAGTTGGACAGCTCCTCCCGCAGCTGCCTCTTCTCCTGCTGCAGCTGGAACACCTGCAGTTGCAAGAGTTGTTGCGCTCGCTGGTTCTTCTGCGATGCCTGCTTCAGTTTGCTATTGCATTTCTGCTTCAACCCTTCCATCTCCTCCCGGCAACGCCTTTGCTTCTCTTCATAGCTTTGGCAGGAAGTGATCTCCTTCTCTTCAAAGCTGCACTGGAGCTCCTGCAGCTCACTCTCCCGCTCCATCAGCTTCTGCTCCAGCTCCTGAATGGCGGACTCCTCCGTGGAGATGGGTGAACGAACACAAACATTGTTCTCAGTCATATGGGGGTGAGTGGAAGACTTGCCTGGGTTGAGGATCTTGGTGCCCCCGTCAGAGAAAGACAGAGCTTTCAAGCTCATCATGTTACTCTCCTGAAGGATGGCGCACTGAGTGATGTTGTGAGCAGAGCCTCCAAATCGGCTGATGGGGCCAACAGGAGTGATCAGAGGGTCCAGCTGGTAGCTGCTGGCTGTACTGTGTGTTGGCAGGCTTGACATAGAGTTTCTCCCCGAATCTGAAAGTCCTCCAGAACAAGGAGCAGGCTTACTCTCCAGATCTTTGACTTTGTCTTGGGTTGGGAACTGCTGAGCAGCATTGCTGTGATCAGGAGAAGAATGGAGAACTGTGTTTGAGTGAGGGAGAACTGGCTTGAAAGCAGTGGCTCTTGCCACACTCTTCTCTGTAGCCTGGGCAGAAGAAGAGAATAGTTAATGCAGTTTCCTCTATATAGAGAGGTTAAGCCTCCACTTATTGCTTAGCATTGGTTTGAAGTTACAATGGCCTTTCCTAAGAGTACTTCAACCCAATTTTGAAGTTACAATGGTCAGCCCTGCCCACTCCAGTCATGTGACTGCATGGGTGTTGAGCAACTGCACTGCATTATATGGCCATTTGTAGAGTTACAGCCATCGCAAGTTATAACCATGATTGGACAGGCACCGTTATGCTTGTAACTTGAGGACGTACTACCATGGGAGTTTCCACTGGCTTCCTACGGGTTAAAACAGGTTGTGCTTGATTTTGATTGGATGAGAACGGGGAAGGCACTGCTGTTTTCATGTTCATTTTTAAGTTTTTCACCCTTACATTTTTGGAAGTCTCTTTCCCCCCCCCCCCTATAAATTTTAGATATAAAATTTAGATTTTATATCTAAAATCTTGTTGGTAGGCTTCTAAAATGAAGCAGTTGTGCTTAGACAACATGCTGCGCCAGGTACGTGGCTTTAAAAAGTTTCTTGTTTTAACTGCCTAGGATATTATGTGTAAATCTAGCCCATCTATTTAAATTAAAGATTCAGGTTATTATACAAATCCAGAAAACCAGTTAATTCAAGTGTCAGCTTGTATTGTTGGAATGACAGACTGACCCGCGGGATAAATATGAGGCTATCCCACATTACTTCATCATTTGATTCAAAAGACCAAAAGCTGCCCTTGATATAGTTTGGAGAATAAAGACTGCAAATTTTTTCCTTGATTTTTTTTAATGGTGATATGGCCACTTTAGGCCATACAGTTTCCATATAGGTCTTGAAAATACTTGGAAATTGGTTTTCCGATTTTCAATCAACCTGTTTAACGAGGGCTCTGAAGTCTACAGAAGGGATGGGAGATCCCAGGAACCTTACATAAGTCTGGAGACACCAATTTCCTACCCCTTAATTATAATGACCAAGTTTAACTCAACTCACTAGTTCCAGCTGGTTGGAGCCTGGCTTCAGTTTGGGGGGTGTTGCGGTACCATAATCACTGCTGCTTGTCCCAGCCTGACCTTCCAGCTCACCACCCGAGAGTGGTGCATAGTCTGTTCGGTGTGCCTTCTGGTTCACTTTGATGTAAAAGAAGTCCTCGTTCTTATTGCCTTTGGAGCTGGACTTGTTGTGGGCAGCTTCTTGGGAGAAGCTGAACTTCAGCAGACCATCGGAGTACCTGTTCAGCTTCTTCAGCTGGGATGACTTACGCAGCTTGTATTGAGAGGCCCGACAATGCTTACTGTGGAAGCTGTGTCCGGAGATAAGGCTACTGACGCTTCCCATGATTATAACTTTGAACAGAGAAGTAGAGACGCTGTCCGAGGGATATTGTCCAAGGATTGGTTTTTGCGAGGTTGTCCTGACTGCTGGGAGGCAAGGGTGGTGTGGTCATAGCCAAAACCTTGCTGTGCTGAAAAGCAGCAATCCTGAGAGGATGAGAAAAAACAACAACAACACATGAGACTAAATGAGAGAAAGACAGCTAATAAGTCCGCTCCAAAACAAAAGACACTGCGAATTTGCACTCTGCACTTGCAGGATAGAAATTGCAATGCCTTCAAGCATGAGGAAAAGGATTGCAAATTTATAAATTCGGCAGGCTAAATGATGAAAAACAATAAGGAAGTGGTGGAACCCACAAGGTATCCAATTGTGGTTTACAACAGTGATGGGAGCTACTGGAGCTTTTGAAGGCCACACTTGGAATACTGCATTCAGTTCTGGTCGCCACGATGTAAAAAAGATGTGGAGACTCTAGAAAGAGTGCAGAGAAGAGCAACAAAGATGATTAGGGGACTGGAGACTAAAACATATGAAGAACGGTTGCTGGAACTGGGTATGTCTAGCTTAAGAGAAAGAAGGACTAGGGGAGACATGATAGCAGTCTTCCAATATCTCAGGGGTTGCCACAAAGAAGAGGGAGTCAAACTATTCTCCAAGGCACCTGAGGGTAGAACAAGAAGCAATGGGTGGAAACTAATCAAGGAGAGAAGCAACTTAGAACTGAGGAGAAATTTCCTGACAGTGAGAACAATTAATCAGTGGAACAGCTTGCCTCCAGAAGTTGTGAATGCCCCAACACTGGAAGTTTTTAAGAAGATGTTGGATAGCCATTTGTCTGAAACGGTATAGGGTTCCCTGCCTAGGCAGGGGGTTGGACTAGAAGACCTCCAAGCTCCCTTCCAACTCTGCTATTGTATTGTATTATTGTATTGTATTGTAAGTTTTAAGTCCGTAACATCTGGAAGTCCCAAAGGTTCTTGTTCAAAAGGCAACTGGACGTTGTGCTTCTCATCCAAGAAGCTCGGACGAAGTGTCAGAACTGACTTCACTTCAGTCAGAACTGAAGAAGCCTTTTGGATGAGAAGTGAAACGTCTTTTAAGGAAAAGTCTATTTGCCTTTTGAAAAAGCACCTTTGGGACAGCCTTGACCTGGATGACAGAAAATATCTAGACATTTAACAATTGGAAGGTTCTTATCCCTGATGGGCAACAATGGTTTCCGCATACATGAATCCTCCTGCCATGAAGCAACTCTTTAAAAAAATATTTCAGGCCACCATATATATATTTTTTTATCAATTCTTTAATTTATTAGATTTATATCCCACCTGGGCGGTTGGTTTGAGCTCCAAGCTCGGCAATTTGGTTGCAAATATTTCAACCCTATTGGAGGAGACATCATTACTGCATTTTGAACTGTGCTCATCTGTCAGAGCACAAATTTCTTTTTATGTGATACAAATTAGTGTGGCTGTTGTTTGTTTGGCTACTTCTGAATCATTTCGGACTGTTTGGTCTTTGATTTTAAATACCATATTTTTCGGACTATAAGACGCAGCAGACAATTAGACGCAGCTAAATTTTCAGGAGGAAAACAAGAAAAAATAGCTTTTGGCCTCTGTGCATCGGATTTTTGCACTGCCAGAAGCACTTTGCAGTGATCTGCTTGGCCCATTTTCGCCACAAAATGCACCAATTTTTGCCCAAACCACCCCCCATTTTTGGCCTGCAAAGTGTTTCTGGGGCTGGGGAGGGCACAAATGCGATGCATATTGGGCTTGGGAGCCCAAAATAAGCCAAGCCCACAGAACCAGTAGTAAAAATTTTTGCAACCCACCCCTGGTTTGAAGGGCTGGTTGTTGTTACTGAGACGTGGTCCGATTTCTTGTGAGCTGATGGTTGTGATTTTGTTGTTGCGTAGTGGGGTGCCTATTTGTTCATTTTAAGTGCTATCTTCGGCATCGCGGTTGATGCCGTTCTTTCATTCTCAAGTGATTCGTGGACTGGATCAATGTCAATATTTATTGACTGGTTTTCCACCAATAAGACAATAATTGGTGGAAAACATCACACAGACAGTACTTAAAACCAAAGACCACGCCTCAGTAACAACAGCCGGCCAAGCAAACAGCCTGAAGTCAGACCATGACTCAGAATTAGCCAAACAAACAACATTCGCACTCGTTTGCATGACATAAAAAGGCATTTAAAGACCAATGCTCTGACAGACGAGCACACGTCGAAGGGCACTGATGAAGTCTCCTCGAATGGCGATGAAACGTTTGCAACCAAATTGCCAAGCTCGGAGTTCAGCCCAACAGCCCAACTATCAACCTGAGCTACTTATATATTCAAATACAAATAGGGCTAATAAAGACTCCGTTGTGCAGACCTGAAGAGCTGAAGATAATGCCCATGGGCCCATATAGCACTGAGCTTTGGAAAGTACTTGGGGAAGCATGGCTTTGTATATTAAAGGTCTCCGGGAAGAGCAAAAGAGTCCATTGGAAGTGCTGGAGAACCACATCAGTCAATATAGACCATATTGAACCAGGGGGCAAACCTTCTGATAGATTATACCAGGGCTGCTGTAGCACAAGAGCTGTGGTGGGGCAGGGGTTAGAATGCGATATTGCATTGCATAGTGGGCATAGTCATTGCGTTGACTATGCCCACTGCCGGAAGTTCGATTCTGAACCGGCTCAAGGTTGACTCAGCCTTCCATCCTTTCAAGATCAGTAAAATGAGGACCCGGATTGTTGACTCTGAAAACCACTTAGAGAGCGCTGTAAAGCAGTATGGTGTGGCATACAAGTCTTAGTGCTATTGGTATTAGAAAAGAATAAGGTCACTGTTTTAAGGGACAGAAGCTTATAAGGAGAGGAAAGGGCTGTGATGATGATGCCAGGAGCAAACAATCAGAACAGAGGACAGTCTCAAGCAGAAGCTTCATTGTTAGTCACCTCTTTTACAAGAATCTCACTACATTGAAAGCATTCCCTTGGGAATGGTCAGATAAGTGATTTTGAATGAGGTCAGGCCTGTGCTGCTTCCTGCAGTAGAAGGACTCTAAACCTGCCCCCTCTTAACAGCACCCTCCCAATCTAGCTGGAGATTCCACCACAGATAACCATCCTTGGCCATTCCTTTCTGCCACTCAAACGACCCTCCCGTCCTTCAGTGTGATAGAAGATGCTGCCTCTGAAAGACTCACTAGGCATCTCTAAATGCAATGAGTTCGTAACAGGCAATATATAGTTTAATCCATGCGGTAAACTATCTGGGGCTAGCATTGATCATAAGGCAGATTCATGAATTCATATAGGATACAAACATTTTGCATGGCAGGCAATTCATAATACTGATGGGCTAGACGGGGAGGGGGGGCAACCCAAGCATCAGGTAGACACATTAGCCATATTTTGCAATTAACATGTAATTTAAAAAAAGCAAACATCAGCTATTGGGAGGGGCTGATAACAATCAGGTCATTGCCAGGAGGAGATGGGGTGTTGAGCCCTTTTCCTCCAGCAGAAACAATTTTCCCCAGCTGAACTTTTTTGTTTCAATAGATTTTGTAAGCTGGGCTCAACCAAGTTAATAATCCACTTCTTTCCCCTGTATTTTCCTGCACTTTTTTGACCTATCTCAACGCAACTACTGGAGTGGGACCTAATTACAAGTAATGTCTAGAGGAGCAATCTTGAACACAAGTGGTATGAAAAGCACACAGTATGTTATTATCATCCTCATAGTTCAGAAAATGCTTGGAGAGCAGGTAATATTTCCTTGGGGTGAAAAGGGTAGGGTTCCTTGCAATTCCAATGTGTTTTGGCCTAGAAGTAGAGGAACATATTTTTCCTGATGCATGCTTAGAAATCTGGAACTGATGCTAGCCTTACAGGGTGATGGATCATTAATGTGCCAATAAAACCAACTATTTGGGTTCCTTGCTTTTTGCTGGCCATGGAGGTGAAAATGGAGAGGCTGTGGTCCTATCTTCCTAGTGGATTCTTTACCTGCTTTCTCCACAGAAACAACATTCAAGTTCCAAGGAGATAAGCACAGGTAGAAAATATGAGTCTCCCCCTCCTCCTCCTCCATGCCTTCATCCACCTCCCATTTGAAAACAAACATTTTCCAGCCGAGCAGCTGCAGAGGTCTGTGTGGGAGAGAACAAAGATTGCATGGAGACTTGAAGGAAAAGGGTGTCTGTGACTGATGGCAGAAATAACATTATGTAGAGGAAATGGTAGGGCACAGATTCTGCTCGCCCACTTGTGAAGACAGGTTTTCGGCTTCCAACCCAACTCAAGCCTCTGTTCTGCTTTTCATTTCTGCCTATTAGCAGATTCTAATAGATAGTTCCCTTTAATCTTCAAGCAATCAAATGCTCCATGAAGTCTACAAATGTACGCAGGCAACAAATGGCCTGAAAAGCATCCATTTGGACTGCAAGGAGGTCAGGAAAATAGCTAGATCTGTTGGGGTTTCAGCTGAACAAAGGCATGGAGAGAATTTTGAATGGGTGGACATATTTTTGAGTTGGATGGAGAAGAAAATAAAGCTGGAATGCTGGACTGGGTAATTCTTCCTTTGGGGATGTTGAAAAATCAAAAAAAAATTGGCTTTAGTCACCATCGATTTGTAGACCACATTTTAGTACATCAAACTTTTATAAATGCTTCCTTACGTCAAAATCCATGCATAGCAAATATTTATACAGAGACTAACATGTATCACTCAATTAAGAGGCAACTTCAGTTATGCTGAAAACATTTGTTTATTCCTCTTAACACCTGGCTTCTCATAATAATACTGGCTCTTGGCTTGTCAGGGTTGATAGCCTTCCTTTTATTTGGATTTGTTTTATATTTTGTTTTTTTTTTAACTTGCATAAATATCTGTTACGATTTTATGCTATACAAAGAAGTCTAGCATAGAAATGAATAGAGATGCATATATACAAAACGAACAAAATGCAGCATGGTACAGTTGGGATAAAGATAGTCCTTGACTTATGATCATAACTGGGACCAGGATTTCCACTGCTAAATAAGGCAGTTTCTAAGTGAACCGTGCCTGATTTTAGAACCTTGTTTGTCACATGGGTAGAGCAAGAAGCAATGGGTGGAAACTAATCAAGGAGAGAAGCAACTTAGAACTGAAATTTCCTGACAGTTAGAACAATTAATCAGTGGAACAGAAGTTGCCTCCAGAAGTTGTGAATGCCCCAACACTGGAAGTCTTTAATATGATGTTGGATAACCCTTTGTCTGAAACGGTATAGGGTTTCCTGCCTAGGCAGGGGGTTGGACTAGAAGACCTCCAAGGTCCCTTCCAACTCTACTATTGTATTGCATTGTATTTGTGAGCAAATCACTGCAATTATTAAGCAAATCCTGGTTCCCCATTGATTTTGCTTGCTGGAAGGTCACAAATACCAATCACGTAACCCTGGGATGCTCAACCATCATAAATACATGCCAGTTGCCAAATGTCCTACTTTTGATCACATGACCATGGATTGCAGCTATGGTTGTAAGCAGTGGTGGGATTCAATTTTTTTTACTACCGGTTCTGTGGGCGTGGCTTGGTGGGCCTGGCAAGGGAAGGTTACTGCGAAATCCCCATTTCCTCCCGATCAGCTGAGACTCGGGAGGCAGAGAATAGATGGGGGGCAGGGGCAGTAAAGAGGCGGTATTTCCCGGTTCTCCAAACTACTCAAAATTTTTGCTACCAGTTCTCCAGAACTGGTCAGAACCTGCTGAATACCACCTGTTAGGGATGTAACCCTAGGCTTGGCTTGGCAATGTATATAAGCTATGATTACTTTACTGTTACTTTAAATATTAGAGAGATGTAATTGGCTTGTTACCTCAAACAGCTATAAGAGGGAGCCAGAATGGCTGTTAGTTCTCTCTCTCTCTCTCTGTTTTGTTAGACGCTGGTCGGTGAATTGTGAGGTATTGTAGTTTGCTACTGTTAGCTATATTTTGTGTGCTAGACTGACTATTTTGATAACTGAATTACTGAACCGTGTATGACTTGGACTGTTAACCAGACTCTGAATACTTCTATATTTCTACATAGTAAACTACTGTATTTTTATACTATTCAGTGTCTCTGTATGCTGGTTTGTGCGTGTTATTCCATATCACTCTCATTACGCTTCTCTGCATACTCGCTCTCCCAACGGGGAGCTTAATTACTTAACACCACCTCTGGTTGTAAGTCAGTTTTTCAATATTCCATTGGAACTTTGAATGGTTGCTAAACAAATGATTGTAAGTGAAGGACTACTGTGCAACATGCATTGCCTTTCAAGAGACCCTTCTCCCATATGCAGTTCTATCTTTCCTACTATGGAGATGACCTATGCTGGTTCCAAAAACCATAGCAATAGCAATAGCACATAGACTTCATGATGCTTTACAGCCTGCTCTAAGTGGTTTACAGGGTCAGCCTATTGCCCCCCAACAATCTGGGTCCTCATTTTACTGACCTCGGAAGGATGGAAGGTTGAGTCAACCCTGAGCCAGTGAGAATCAAACTTCTGGCAGTCGGCAGAATTAGCATGCAATATTGCATTCTGACCACTGTGCCACCACAATCATGTTGTCTTTCTACTCCAGAACTCCAGATATGGTCCTTTTTCTTCTAGTCTGTTTTTTCATAATGGTGGACTTTAAACATTACATAACATGGCTTGGCCCGATTGGTGGGTTGACATTCAATTAGATAGAAACTTGTTCATTAACTGGAGTAAAGAGCAAGTGGCTGGTTGCTTTGTGCCATCTGCTTGAGGAGGGACTGGCGAATCTCCAGGCGGTAGAATTCAAGAGTGGTCCAGAATCTGGAGAAGGGTAAAGGAAGTCGCTAGACGCAGCCCAGTTATTAGAATGCAAATGGGAAAGGATGGGACCTGGGTATCCATGGGCCAACTTCTGCCCCAGGGTGACAAACAATGCTCAGATTTGCAAGCATTTTTTTCCTTTCCCAGCAGGCAAACAGAGGCTGGCTGTTAGCATATGGGAGTCTTGCAACTCGAGAGGCACTAATGCCAGGAAAGCACCTGGTAATGGAGCAAGCCAGTTATTACAAAAGGGAAAGGCCTGGATCCTATTCTCTGGGTTTCAAGACGAGAATTGCCTTTGCCTCCAGCTGGATGAGCCTTCAAGAGATAATCAAGAGCTTGTTAACTAAATTAATCAATGCTGGAGGGGAGGAGAACAGGATAATGGGCACATACGAGGGGCTTATTAGGAGGTCACTAGAAGCCCCGCTGCTCATTTTTATGCAGCACCACAAATGCCAGAATGTTGATATCTCCCAACTGGTGCTAGGACCCATTTATAAGGGAGGAGTGGCACACCTAGGGTAGAATTTCAGGGCAGATGTCCTGTGTCCCACTCAGCAGAATGACTAAGAGGGATTTTGCTTGCTTGGAAAATCAGCTTATATTACATTTTGCAGTTAATCAAGTAATAGCTATTAGCATCTCAAAGGGAAAAGATGCAAAAACCATGAAATGCAAGCTATTAAACTTAAGATGACTGAGTGGGAACATTTTGAGAGAGCTCATTTTCCCTCTGGCTCCAGCAAAGGGGTAATGAGAGGGCTTAGAAGGCTTTGTTGGGAAAGTGAAAAGACTCATTTCTTTCTTAGTACTACTTGAGGTAGTACTCAAGTTACAACCACAATTGAGCCCCAAATTTATGTAGCTAAGGGAAACATTTGTCCTGTGAGTTTGTCCCATTTTAAAACTTTTCTTGCCTCAGTTGTGAATCATTGCATTTGTTAAATTAGCGTTAGTTGTTAGGTGAACCTGGTTTTCCCCATCCCACATGACCCTGGGACATTGCAATTGTCATAAATATGAATCAATTGTCAAGCATCTGAATGTAAATCATGTGACCAGGGAGACCCTGCAACAGTCATCAATGTGAAAAATGTTCATAAAGTCACTATTTTCAGTGCCATTGTAACTTTCGTCACTAAGCAAACTATTGTTAAGTCGATGACTACTTTTACTCTTGCCTAATTTCAGAAATCTAATTGATCTGGTTAGTTTCTAGATGGGAGACCATCCAAAAGGAATCCTCCTAGGATTGTAAGCGATGCAGGGAAATTGAAAAAACAAATCCCAGGAAAAGCAAGTGGCAAACCATCTTCGTACTGTTAAAAAAATTACAGGGGACATGTCCGTGAAGCCCCTTCGGTTCAAGCTTTACCCAAAGAAGATTGTATTTTTTTTATTATTCAGGACATGCTCCTTTGAACCTAAAAGATTCTGAAACATAGACGATTTTAATAAAACCTTTTTTCATTATATAAATGGATACATGTTCTTTGAAGGGTCATTGGATCCCATTTATATCAACCCAACTCAACAGAGTAGGGAGATGGGGTACTCCTCTCTTAAAAGAGGAGGGGTACCCCTCTCTTAAAAGAGGTCCATCTGGTGGAACCAAGAAGGGAGGGGTTGTGATGGCGCTGTTCCTGTGGAACATCATTCCTGCAGAAATAAGATTGTCCACCCCCCCCCCAACTTTGTTACAGTTTCAAAAGATCCTGAAGATGTGGTTTTGCCAATGTGCCTGGAAATCCATAGTGATATGGAGCCCCTAAGGTGGTTGGCTTGATTGTTGTCACCAGAGAAGTTTGAATGTATTGGATTTTACATTGGACTTTTATTTCTGCAAACCGGCTGGAGTCACTGTGAATGAGTTGGGCAGCCATATACATTTTCTTAATAAATAGCATCAGGTTTTTTTCAGGCCTTAGCCGCTCCCCACCCCTGTTATTGTTTGCTTTGATGCAATTTTTACTTGATAAATAAGCCTACAATCTCTGTGCAGGCCGCGAGGAAAGGAATGAGAGCTTTCAAGGTGTCACCAATTACTTTGCCAACATCTTTGGAACACCTTGGAATCTCTGCAAGATTCATCCTATTAAAGAGAGAACATTTGTATAACATTTGAACTAAAGGGATGACAAGCAATTTCATCAAAGTGATGATAAGAAATCGAAGACAAAATATAGACTTCATCCTGGCAATTGCTGTCCCTCTTCTCTCATCTTCTTCTGGTGGGGTATTCATGAGAAGAATATACAGCTAAGCTCCCACTGATAGGGCAGAGGCTTAATTGTTTCTCCACATGGACAAAGGTCTTCATTACACAAGACCGCATTCATTCTAATTCATCATCTCCATTCATTCGGCTGACATCCTCTAGTCTAGAAGGATGTTGAGTATGGGGGTCAAAGAACATCAATTGTTCTTCGCATTATAAAGCTTGTGCTTCTGCTTGCACGCCTGCACACACACACACTACAAACTGTTGTCATTTGTTAGGGAGAACACTTAAGACACGACTATATCTTAACAGCTGGAAGTTCATTGTACTTCACATTCTCTCAACTGAAGAGAATTTGGACCAGGGCATAACAGTGGCACAGTCTCTCCTACCACTTCCAACTAAGCTCAAAACACTATCAACATAAGCTTTTAAAAAGTAAATAAATCTCAAGCACCCCGGGAAGAAGATAGGAAACTGCATCTCTTTCACAGGAAAAGGAACGTTCCAAGTAGCAATAGTAATAGCTTACTTAACCAATACTTATATATCACTTCAAGGTGCTTCTCAGCCCTATCTAAGCAGTTTACAGAGTCAGCATACTGCTCCCAACAATCTGGGTTCTCATTTATCCAACCTCAGAAGGGTGGAAGGCTGAGTCAACCTTGCCGGGACATATGAAACTGCTGGCAATCGGCAGAATTAACCTGCAATACTGCATTCTAACCACTGCAACACCATGGCTCAAGTAATTGAAAGAGAGATTTCCCCATGACATTAGTTCAAATTACCCCACATGCAATCACAGCCACAGTGAATTTTGCACCTATAGCATTGCGTGGTCATGCCCTGCATCTTTCAGCATCAATTCACAATGTTCTCATCGGGTCCAACAATGCCTCATTTCCCCCATTACTACTAGCCATCGTGTTTCTTGCTTCGTTCTGACTCAGCATCTTTGCAAATCCAGCCACGAGGGGCTTTCTGTCCGCTGTTTATGGATTTGTTGTGCAAACCCAGCCATTTGTGGATTATTTGACCAATCTTAGTTCTGAAAGTATGGGACATTCAGCTGGGACTTGCACAGCCCTCAAGGTGGTATCAGTTGAGAAAGTGTCCATTGTTGGAAACAGAAGTGAAAGAAATCTATGTGGACAGTTGGATGGATGCAGAGCTCTCAAAGGAACTTTACTCCCACTAACTGCAAGGGATGCTCCCCTTCTTACCACTATAGAGTTCAGAGTGCATTAAATCTCAGCTTTGTCACTAATTTATCCCCAAAGCATTATACCTACTTCCATCAGTTGCACTAGCTATGTAGCAGGGGGGGAAAGGGTGTCTGGGAGACTAAATTAAATGCTCCGGAGAAAGGAGCTGTTTTCCATCCATTTAATTACAGGGAGCTTTGCCCTGTTCCAGCCAGTGTACCAACTGATGCTACAACTAAATTGGCACTTACTACATGTTTTTCTCCTGTTACAGAAAGTACAGAAAATACTCTGCAACTTCAGACTGCATAGGTCCCTCTATCCTTTGCCCTCCGCACCCTTCTGAATAATAGACTTGGAAAGACCTTGGAGGTTTGCTAGACTGCTCAGGCAGGAAGCCCTATACCATTTCAGACAAATGGTTATCCAATCCGTTCTTCAAATCTTCCATTGTTGGAGCTTTCACAACTTCTGGAGTCAAGTTCTGGACCATGGCTGCTGGAAGATGTCACCTTAATTCATGGCACGGATATCCCACCACACCAATTGGACTTTTGAAATACATAAAAGCTGCAGTATGAATTCTAGAATGGTTGCATTTCAAAGTAACAAAGAAAATCTCAGCTTTTCCTCCAGATGCAGTGTGCCCTACTCTCTGGGGCCCTGATGGAGCCCTTAAAAATGTTCCCCCATCATATCTTAAGGGCTAGCCTGGGATCTAGAGATCTTGAACATCATGTGCTGTGTTGCAGCATCGCAATCTCTTGGGGGCCAAATGCAGTTGGTGGGGTGAGAAGATACTTTCTTGGGGAAAGGGGCCAGAAGCCACTACTTGGAATCTGAGTTCCTTTTCCAGGAAATGGCTGTCCTCTAACATTGTTCTAAAGGGAGGAATTCTACAGCAAAGTCTACATTTAGGACTTGGAAATCTCGTGGGCCACCGGTTCACAGCGAGCCAATGGCCCACTTCGCCCCCCTCCAACCCATCATTACTGCAAATTACCCACTTGAAGTATAAAAGGGGTAGGTGGGTAGGGGAAAAGAGCCTTTTAATTTTAGATTTGAGAAATTAGTAGCTGAGCCAGGTTGTCATGGAAACTAGGTTCTCTTTGCACGCTCTCCCTTTCCACCTCAAAGTAATTTGACAACCACCTTTCTAGAAGAGGGAGACAGGCCTTGAGTTATAAAACACATTTAGGCCATGGAATCAGTCCATGGAGGAATCTTCCCACAATCCAATTCAAGTTCGCTGTCACTATTGACATGCTTTGCTCTTCCCACTGGAAAATTCACCATATCCCCATGATCCAATGAGGATCATTCTGGCATAGAGATGGGACATCAATTCTTTTTTTACGTGGGATATGGATAGGCTAATTATGGTTGAATGCTGCTGTGTGTGTGGCTTGTCTGATTTGGGCTGAGCATGCTGTGAGAACCTAGTCAACGTGGCTTATTGACTAGCAGAGCTTATTAATTCATAAATTAAGAAATCAATTTCATCATTTATAGGCTGCCTAGCTCTATCCTGACTCTGCACTGTTAATGCCTTGCTATCGTGATGCATTAAGAGATGCCTTAAATAGGCATTGTGGGCTTGTTAAGTTAAAACTAGTTTCCTTAATTGTACTTGGAAAACAGTCAGCAACTACTTCAGGTCTATTAATACCCTGGCATCTGTTAATATGAGATCAATTACTTATGAAACAATTATTTCGATGGAATCAAGATAACAATGGAAGGATTTTTCCGCCTCAGAATTATTTTATACTTTCATTATTTTTTCCCTGCTAGCTTGGTCTATTAAGAGACATGCATTTTCCTTTTTCAATTGCCTACTAAAGTGAACAATTATTGTGAAATTCAGACGTGCACAATGACCAAGGAACATTCACTGAGAAGGTTAATTCCAGCAGTACCCTGTAAACCATTTACAGGTAAAAGTGGAATTAGCTTACAATGCCAGTTAACTTCCTGCTAAAGCAGCAAGCTTCTGGCTACAGTACCACCTCCATTAATGGCCTATAAATATCATGTATAAGTTCTAAATGGACTCTGCAATTTTCATCCCGAATTAGAAGCAGCGACAGCATTTACTTGCTTATGTAATATGGAACCAGGCCAAATGCACCCATCATGTATCTGGGTGAAATATAACATTAATTCTCCTTCAAGATATTCTCTGACAGGCAAAGCCTCTGCATCATTCTGTGGTGGGCAGGTTGAGCTGGGCATCTGTGCAAGAGAATAGACTGAGAGAGAGGGCACCACCAGAGTGGTTTGCTGTGGTTGATTAGATTGCACCAAAACAGAAACATGTACTTGCTGGTATATATTTTGGAAATATAACCCAACCACTCCATATCTGCCAATATGAAATTAGCATCAAAATGATTAACTGTACTTGATATGCCTCATTTTAGGGGAATCACACTGCTCATTGGCAAGGAAAACTAGCTGAATCTGGGCTTCTGCATTGGACTGTGGCCAGAGGAATGTTTGAGAGTCTCCACCCCACATGGGATTTTAACTTTAACTCTCAATAATTTTCAGAATCAGTTTGGCCTAATGGTTAAGGCACCAGACTAGAAACCTGAAGACTGTGAATTCTAGTTCAGCCTTTAAACTATAGGAGAAGAGTAGACAGAGCTGGGGGAAGTGGAGTTAAACCTGACATTAGCTTAGAATTGTTGCATTCTCAAAACTGCTCCAAGTCCAAGTCCTCTTGAATTCTGTTGACTTCTTATCTGGCACCAATTTAGTGTTGAACTTTAGTTGACTAGATTCATGTACAGGGTTGAATAAATCTCCTATGCTGTAATCTAACAGACAGTCCTGATTCTTTGAACCTGATGTAAGAAAGCCAGCTGGGTGATTTTGGACTACTTCATCCCTCTCAGTCCTAAGGAAGAAGGCAAGGGCAAACCAGTTCTGAAAGGTATTGCAAGAAAACTGCAGAGGTTTGTCCATGTAGTTGCCAGAAGTCAAGGCTGATTTGAGAACACCGTCACCCTTCTAAAATATAGTTATCAATACAATATTAAGGAAAAACAAACACAATTGCCACCACAAAGTAACTAAGGAACACAGCAGCAACTTTTTCTTCCCCTATGCCAGGGGTGTCCAAACTTGGGAACTTGGGAACTTTAAGACTTGTGGACTTGTGGACTTCAACTCCCAGAATTCCCCAGCCAGCATGGGGAATTCTGGGAGTTGAAGTCCACAAGTCTTAAAGTTCCCAAGTTTGGACACCCCTGCCCTATGCTCTGATCCAAAGCTGGTGTTCAGCATCCTCCCATAGCTTCCTAGTTTATAGTTGAATCCTTAGAGCAGTGTTTCTCAACCTTGGCAACTTTAAGATATCTGAACTTCAACTCCAACAATTCCATAGTCAGCCACTAGGGTGGGGAATTCTGGGAATTGAAATCCAGACACCTTAAAGTTGCCCAGAAATACTGCCTTAGGGTCTAATATCAATTTATTATTTCTTGGTAGATTTAGATGTCAGGATTTTATTTTATTTTATTTTTTGCTTATAAATGGCTTTTCAATTTTCTCTCCTACCTGCCTTACTAATTTGCTTCTTTCCCTGCAAGAAATGAAGCTTTGTTTGCCAATTCCCCACTTTTCTCTCTCTACTTAATAATGATAAGAATGAGAAATTGTAAAAATTAAAAGCCCTCCTCGCCATAGGAACAGAGATGGAGAGTAGGGCAAATCAGAAACATTATTCAAGGAACAACTCATTAAGACTTGCAATGAGCAAATCTAGCAAGCACTGAATCTTTAATTTAAAGACTAATAAATCCTTAAAATAGATCCAGTTACCCAAAATATTTATATTCTACCTTTCTGTTTCTTGGGGGGGGTCAACATAGTTTAGAAAGTAGATTAATCAATGCAATTGTTTTAAATATTAAACCAGAAAGCAAAGCATGCATTAAAATTATATTTTAACAAGAGAAAAAAAAAGATGAAAATAAACTTGAATCATCAACATATTTTCACAGAAAATGGAATGCCATTCAGAATGCAGGCAACTGTTGTCATTTAATTTTGGGAGTGACAGATTGAAAAAACATCTGCTGAATTGTGAATTGAATCTAGGAGGCAGGACCCCCTAAAAGGAAGTCTTTGGACTATCTCAGTGTTTCTCAGATTTGGCAATTTTAAGAGAAGTGGACTTCAACTCCCAGAATTCCTTAGCCAGCACATGCAGCCTGTGCCAGCTACACTACAAGTTACATTCTACTGAAAGCAAGAAAATAAAATGGATCCGAAAGCCCAATCTTTGGGTGGGGTGGGGTGGGGTGGGGGAAATACATAGAACAACATAGAAAAAGAAATGTAACAGACAGAAACTGCATCTGGATAAAGGAGAGAGACCATCCGGATATTTTACGGATGCATCCATGCAATTTCCTTATTACCGTGTTTTCCCAAAAATAAGACAGGGTCTTATTTTCTTTTGACCCCCGAAATAAGCACTTGGCCTTATTTTCAAGGAGGTCTTATTAATTTTGAGGTGCAGGAGGCGGTGAGTGTGGTCACTTCATGGCTGCTTTGTGTTGCAATATTTTTTAGGAAGGGCTTATTTTCAGGGGAGGGCTTATTTTATAGCACATGCGCTCAAAAGGCCGATTGGGCTTATCATCCGGGGAGGTCTTATTTTCAGGGAAACAGGGTAGTACAATAATTGCAACAGCAATAGCACTTAGACTTGTATACCACTTCACAGTACTTTACAGCGCTCTCTAAGTGATTTACAGAGTCAGCCTATTGCCCCCAACAATCTGACTCCTCCTTTTACCCAACCTCAGAAGGATGGAAGGCTGAGTCAACCTTGACCGCTCAGAATCTAATTCCTGGAAGTGAAGCAGCCTGCAATATAGCATTCTAATCACTTTGTCACCACGGTTTTTTTTCTGAATAAGGACTGGTTTGCTACTTTCTTTTCTAAGGTTGATTTCCCCCCCTCAATTTTCCAGTTCAGTATAAAATCCTGGTACAAACTGATGGTCTTTCATCCAGGGCCTAACCAGCATCCCTCTTAGTTTTGAAGAATTAGCCAACATTAACAAGGTACTGTCACACTTGGCTCAACTCCACAAATAAAATAAACATAGGAAACCTATAGCCTACTAGAGAAATCTCCAGCATTGAAGAAATATTTTGTTGCTTTGCTGCAGTTTGACCCTAGTTCAGTCTGCAAGATTAATGGAATAACAGAATAATAACAGAGTTGGAAGGACCTTGGAGGTCTTCTAATCCAACACCCTATTCAAGCAGGAAACCTATATCATTCCAGCCAAGTGACTATTCATTCTCTCCTTGAAAGCCTCCAGTGAAAGGGCACCCACAACTTCTGAAGGCAAGCTCCTCCACTGGTTAATTGTTCTCACTGCTAGGAAATGTCTCCTTAGTTCTAGCTTGCTTCTCTCCTTTATTAGTTTTCATTCAATGTTTCTTGTCTTGTCTTTCGGTATTTTGGAGAATAGGCCAACCCCCTCTTCTTTATGGCAGTCTCTCAAATATTGGAACGCTGCTACTATGTCTCTTCTAGCGCTCCTTTTCACCGGACTAGACAAACCTAATTCCGGCAATAGTTCTTTGTATCTTTTAGTCCTCAGACCCTTAATTAGTTGCTCCCTCTTATTCTCTCTTCTCTTCCTTGCTACCCACCTAACTCCCCTCTAACCAGTAGCTTTTCCACAGCCTGTTTCCAAGCAAGAACACTCGCATTCATCAGCCTCCCACTATGCTCCACTCCTGCCTGCCAGAATGGAGTGACTAAGGTAGTGGGTGGAAGCGCAGTGAGTTACAAGCCAAATTTAGCAGCTTGTAGTGCCAAATTGGAGTGTATCTTGTCAGGAATGGGCTGCCTCATGCAGAGAGCTGTGTGGTTTCCACTGCGAGCAAGCTGCTAGGATAAAGGGTACAGTACAGCACAGTTAGGATGTGCAAGACGGAGAGGGACAAAGCGTGCCATCTTGGCTCAGATAAGAGTCCCGAGGCAGCTTGCAACTAGCCAACTTGTATGTGTTTTGAGTCTTGGATTTGAGCTCTGGAGAAAAGTCAGCTCAGTTTTGTACGCTGGATGGGGGAGCCTGGTCCTGTGCTGCAGTTGCGCTATCGTGCCACTTAATTTTTCCACCTGAGAAACAATCCTTCTGCCCACCTCTCTCCACCCCGTGATCAATTCCATCTGCATGTTTCTATAACAGTAACAGCAGCAGCAGGAGCCAGATAAAGATCTGGCTGCCTAAAAGCCCATCTGTGGATGAATGAGAAGTAGGCTGAAAGAACAGTTGCACGGCAGGTATCTTCTAAAAAGACACCTGCTTCATTCAGTGCTCCCCAAACCCTTCGCTCTGTTTTTTATTCATCTGATTTACTTTATTCCTCCAGTGCATATGGGCGCCCATGTACAACAAAGCTAAATAGCAATATATTAAAAAGCTTTATTATAATTTAAGGTTTAATCTTCAATTCGATTCACAATCTGGGACTGGTAGAAATAGTTCAAGTCCTAACCAAGAACCTAAAAGCTGTTAGGTAACCTCTGAGTATATAGAGAGTTCTAAGTATGGTGATTTTTTTTTGCAATGTTAGAATATTCAGGTCTAATAAGTTCAACATTTCTATGTATCTAGGCAGCCCTTCTGGTATTACCACTGTGCCACCAGAGTCCCTAGAGAAGGGATCAGTCTACCGCACAATGTGCAGGCAGCTGAGAAAAGGTTCTGAAGCAGCAGTGCAAGCCATACTGAGCCAATCAGAGGGACTGAAACATGGAAACCTAGTTATCTTTGGCAAACTGTACCCTAGAAAGCAGGTGGAAGTGAAAGCTATTCATCTACTATGAGTCTGTGAGAAATTCTGGGTGGTCTGGTCTCCAATTAGCAGGGTTGTTACTCAGTTCTTACCATTGATGGTCTAAGCTCCATTCCTGCATTTGGTATGACTGATAATCAGTGTTTCTCAACCTCGGCAACTTTCAGATGGGTAGACTTCAACTCCCAGAATTCCCCAGCCAATATGCTAGGAGTTGAAGTCCATCCTTCTTAATGTTACTGAGATTGAGAAACAGTGGCTTAGACAATTGCTTCCTCCTCTGGACAACCTGCAACTTCATCACAAAAGCTTAGATTGAATTGTCTGCATTTTGATGGCATTCAAGGAGGAAAGGAAAGCCAAAGAGAAATACGTCTAAAAATACAATTAGCAAAAACCCACACAACTTTGCTAAGATCTTGGGTAGAAGCCACAGCCAGGCTACACAACAAATGAGGTGTATTATGAGACACTTTGATATCTCCAGTGAAAAAGGTCCTCTGCACAGCAAGGGAACCACTGCTAAACAATGCAGCCTTAGATGTCCTTTTTCTCCAACAAGTCAATTGAAAGTTCAGCATGGATCTGAATAGAAAGCTTTAGGTTTCAAAGGCAAACCAAATATTACATTACAGATATTCTGAGTGCCAAAGTTTGCTACAGCTAACGTTCAGGTAACTAGAGATTCCAAACTACAGGTGTTCCCGAAATCTCTTTCTTATGGATCTCAATTGCTGAGAATAGGTAGTCTCGCCCCCCGCCCAGTATTTCAGGAATATGGTAATGTATACCTTAAAATAAATTTAGAATCGTTTTTTTGGGGGGGGATCAAAACCTACCCTCACCACTAATTCCTTGCTTTAGCCCTTTTGCTAATCCACTCTGATCCTGTTGACTAAAACTGCTAAGCATATTCATTGGCCATCAAAGTTTCCCTGTGCTTTAGGTGAGCAACCTGTCTATTGGAAAAGCCCATCAGTACAAAATACACCAAGCTCCTTTCCCAAATCCCAACATCTTGCTTGGAGTAGAGCCGTGGTATCCAACCTTGCCAACTTTAAGACCTGTGCACTTCTAACTCCCAGAATTTTCCAGCCAGCATTATCCATAAGTCTTAAAGTTGCCAAGTTTGGACAGCCTTGGAGTAGAGACTTGGGTAATGATGGTTCCTTTCAAAAGAAAGGAGAGGCACTGGTCATGTAGAATGGTATTAATCTTGCAAAGCAATTTGTATTTAAAATGTTTCATGTCTGGATGGAACTTCCAACCATTGGCAAGTATCCTAATGCTGTTCTGACCTCACCGGAGGCGTTCAGACTCAGAATATGTCTGAGTTGGCTGGAACAGTATGGAAGGCTTCCTGTGAATTTGCCGGAATCCAAAACAGGGTTTTTTCGGCTGCAAAATGTTTCAAAATCAAAATGTTCTGTATACTCCTGGCTCCCATCCTCACAAATTAGTTCAAGGCAAGATGCAACGTGACCGTTGCATTCTGTACTGTAGGGATAAGTAAATCAAGTCGTGAAATGGAAAGCCATGCTACAAAGAAGTGGAAGATTCAGAATAATTTGGAGATAAGTTGCTTGCACCTCTTATTTAGAATACAGAATAACAAGAGTCAGAAGGGACCTTGGAGATCTTCTACAGTAGTACACACACACACACCCTGCTCAAGCAGGAGACCCTATACCATTTCAGACAAGTGGCTCCCCTTAAAAGCCTCCAGTAATAAAGAACCTGCAACTTCTGGAGGCAAGCCATCCCACTGATTAATTGTTCTCACTGTCAGGAATTTTTTCCCCTTACAGTAATTGCCAAGCTGCATTACATTTGTAACTCAAGGATTACCTGTATTTTTAGGTTGGTTTCTTCCTTGCTTAGTTTCCATCCATTGTTTCTTTATGTTCGTTATAATGTAACTTATACCGATAAGCATTATTTAAGCTTTGTTTTGGTTGACTGATTGCTTTAATCAAATCAAATAGGCTGCGATGCTAAAATTACGCCCCACAGTTGTTTTTTTCTCCTTATAATTGAAGTCACCACGGAAAAGCTTGTAGATTGTAACCCATTGAACGGTGTTTATTTGTTTGCTGGCCCATTACAAGAAAAAGAAGCTACCCTGGGAAACTTTTTTTAACGCCTTCACTTCTGGGCCTTTGATGATGAAATTACACAAAACAAAAACATCCTGCTTAAGAACAGCATGAAAAAAAAATCACGAAAGTAAAATTTTCCAAGGAGTTGGTATCTTAGTTCATCTAAGGCTCTTATGAACTCAGATTTTTTATTTCTATAGTGTTTATACAAGGAAGCAGATTGTAGCCATGTACCTCCTTCCAGTGCGTTCCAATATCTAAGAGGCTACCACGAAGATGAAGGCGTCAACCTATTCTTCAAAGCACCTGAAAGGCAGAATAAGATGCAATGGATGGAAACTAACCAAGGAGATAACCAACCTAGAACTAAGGAGAAATTTACTGACAGTGAGAACAATTAATCAGTGGAACAACTTGACTCCAGATGTTGTAAATGCTCCAACACTGGAGGTTTTAAAGAAGAGATTGGACAACATTGGTCTGAAATGGTATAGGGTTTCCTGCCTGAGCAGGGGGTTTGACTAGAAGACCTCCAAGGTCCCATCTGACTCTTGTTATTCTGTAGTCCAATTGAACGCCTCCTCCTCATAGACTAGACAAGACATCACTGCTTAGGAATGACGTCTGGCAATGGGAAAACTCTGGTGCCAGTCACTCCCTCAGCCCAACCCACCTCACAAGGTGGTTGTTCTGGGAGAAAAACAGGAAGAGGATGTGTTATGTATGCTACTGTTAGAGAGGAAAGGAAGAATATGAACCTGTTAAAAAACAATACTCTAAGGAGCCATCAACAAGAAAAACCACACCCTACCAAAAACTGGCAAGACAAGCTTCTGTGCACCGGGAGCGAACTCCACAATTGCTTGCACTGGTGACAGTCGGTAGTCTGCAAAAGCACCATAGATTAAAAAAATCTATGAGCCACATAAAACATGTCTTTTAGCCACTCCTAAGATGCTTAGAAAAACCCTGACTTGGACTAGACTAGACTAGCCACTAGAGGCACTTATGAAAGCATTTTATTACAAGAATCTCCACTTTTCTCACAATGAAAAGCAAGCGAGGGGCAGCAACCTGGGCCCTCACAATAACCATAAATTACATTAATCTTTTTTTTTACCAAAATAATCCAAATCTTGCAGACATCTGAAAAAGTTGCCAAGCTCCAGGTTAACAGCTCTTTCCTAAAATTCCCACCACCACCACCACCACCACCACCACATATCCGTGGTGATCGATGCTCATGCAAAAGTAAATCTTGTTTGATTCCATGGGGCTAATTCAGAAGCTCCCTCAATGAGAGAGCTCTCGTCTTTGTTCAAGTACTAATCAATGCAATAAGCTTGGTATTTATGCAATAGTATTAATGTACTGGAGATTGGGAAGGAATATAAATGGAAATTCTCTTTCAGAAAACCTTTCCAAATTGAGGGCCACTACTTATTTTGCTGCAGGAGGGGGCACTCTTTTTTTTAAAAAAAAAGAAGCAAGATCAAAACAAACTTGAAATTCAACGTCAAGACATTAGCATTTCCATCTCATTAACCTAAATCAAAATGACTGCTCTCCAATGTTCTCTCTGACACCTTCAGTTTTAACAATTTGGCCAGGTCATTCAGGAGTAAAGCCTGTTTGCACTAAGGAACTGCGTTTGAAGAAAGAAACGGAAAAGTGTTTCAGGATCCCTGAAATATGACATATGCAAGACCAGAAGGGATGCTTCAAGGTACATCATGCAAGCAGTCAGCAGCACTGATCCAGTTTCCGTCACCCAGGACACAAAAAGCAGCAAAAAACCACACAAAGAATCCAATCAGCCGTTCTTTAATAAGGTCCACATCAGTCATTGCTGACCACATCAGCAGCTGCATTCCAGGTGCATTATTCCTGGCCACACCGATATGTCAGCTTTTCATTTCCTCCAGCATGTAAGAGAGGCAGCCTTGCACAGAACAAGCGAACTGGCTTCATGTTGCCATGCATGGTTACGATAAATAATGCCCAGGCACATGGAGAGAGGGAAAAGTGCAAAAGCCTCCCTTGAAACAAACCAGCATGAACCAATCTCTCTCCCTCTTTTTCTTTCTCATTCACTCTCTCTTCGAATTTGAAAGCCCAAACAGTCTGGTTGGGCTTTTAGACATCCAACGGAGCAACACAGGCTGATCTCTTTTTAGTGTACCGTGTGTGTTTATGATCCCTCAAGACAATTTATGGCAACATCCTACAAGGGCACAATTTACCCAATTACATGATATCTCTTTTTTTCCCCCTCCAGGACTTTCCATTATGCCAAAAGCTCTCCCAAAGGTCGGGAATGCTCACCTCCCCTGCTACCAGAGCCTTTCTCAAGTGGAGATGATTACAGCTGAACACACTCATACATGCAGAGCAGGTGCTCCATCACTTACCTGTAATTCTGCCGCCCTCCCTCCCCCCCCATCAACCTGAATGGCGTCCAGCACTCCCACTGCCACATGTGGAGACTTGTCTCCTGAATCCTTTGAAGTCAGGAGGACTCGTGCATGTAACGCTGAAGCGAGGACCTTGGGACTTGGAATAAAGCAGGAGCTTTGGACGCCTCGGATCGCAACTCCCTCAATCACGGGTGACAATGCGGAGCGGGGCTTCTGTCACCCGTCCCGGGTCGTTCCCCCCGTCCCCCCGTCCCACTCCCAGCAGCTGGAAGACCATCCCTGCCGTGCAAGAAATTAGCTGCAGTCCCGCCACCCTTCACCCTTTGCTGACTGAGTTAAGCCGCTAAGCTTCACATAACGTAGTGGTCCATAACCGACCACAACGGGTTGCATTCGGAGCATACAATAAATCAGGTGGTTGTTGTTTTTAAATACCGAGCAGGTTTAACACCGACCAAACTTCCCATGTCGGGAAGGCAGCCGCACAACAATGCGCCCGGCGGCCAAGCGTGCTTGCGCGAGCCTTTTGTTTTGTACACACGGATTTCCCGGGCAGCGGCCAAATCCTCTCTTGCTGCGCGCCCGCCAGCGAGAATCCCTGCAAGGAACGTCGGTTTCCCCCCCCCCGTCCCCCGCATCCCCCCACAAGAGCCCCCCGCATTAGGCACCCGTAAGGACCGGGGTTGCTTGCCCGTTTCCCTGCCCTGCGCTATTTTTGCACGGGGACCGCGGAGGCGCAGGGAGCGCCCGCTCCTCACACCGCGCGCCGCCGGGTGCGCTCCTCTCGCGCCGCCCTCACCTGGCTCCTGCTTTGCCCCGCGTCTTGCCCGGCGAACCTCACCACAAAGCCGGGCCAGCGCCGCCCGCGGCCGCTCACCACCGTCTCTCCACCCGCCGAGCTGCTTTAGCGCTCGGGAAACGGCTGGCGAGCGCGGGGCGCGGGAGGGGAGAGAGGGCGGGCCGCGGTTGGGCATCCGAGGCGCTAATTGGCTGCTTAGCTCAGTTTGGGCACGCGGGGAAAGCGGGCCCTGGGGGGGGGCAGCCAAAACTGGCTTTGTTGCGCCGCTCGCTGGCAGCTGCCAGGCGGGTGGAAGAGAGGGAGCTGGGGGGGGGGCGAGGACGGGGGGGGGAGAGACAGCTGTAATGATATGTGTCGCCGACGGACGGCACGTGCCGCCTCTCCACGCCCCCCCCCCCCGCTTCCCGCGGGTCGCCTGAAAGGGTGGGAGAGGAGGAGCGGAGCTAATTGCTCCCAAAGGCAGGAGGGGCTTTTTGCAAATTGCACACCGCCTCCCTACCTGGAGTTCTCCGCACCCACCGGCCCCCGTTCCGCCTCCTATCCCGGGCGGCGCGAGAGGATCCTCAGCAGATGTGTGTGTGTGTGTGTGTGTCAGTTGTGCAAAACAGTCCCAAATCCTAAGACTTCCAGACTTCAGGGTGAAAATATGCTAGCGATATTCTGATCAAAGATTAATAGCGAGGCTTGTCGCGATGTTGGGGATAAACCAGACTTATTGGGTTTTTTTGGGGGGGGCGGTCGAGAGAACCGTGCGCATCAACTTGGTTCTGGGCTGCAAAATAGAGCCTCCGTGTTACGAAGACGTTGCACCTTGAAGGGGGGGAGGGGGCGGGGGGGCGGACAGGTCTGCCGCCTGCAAGCTCTGCTTGAGGTTTATGTGATGTCCAGGCAAAACGCGACGTCAAAATTACCATCTATTGACTCAGTCCTGGTTTTTGTTTTTGGTAAAGCCCCATGCCAGTAACTTTTGAGATCTAGCCAGAAATAATAACCATTTAACTTGCTCTCTCTTATGTTGGTCATTGGAGTTGGATTCACACAATCTTTCTAACCTGTTTGCGAGATCATTTCCTAGCTTATAGCATAATAACATGTTGAACTGCAAACGAATGAAACAGTTTGGATTCATAAAACATAGTAAGCTGCAAAACTGCAACCCAACCCAACCCAAGGGTGACACTAGCTGCGCATGCTTTTGGAAATGTTTAAAGCTGATCAAGTGTTACATATTGTGTGAACCAGCTTTTAACACTTGGAAACCTGTTTCTGCATTATTATTTAAGACACGTTTAGAGTGCAAGAGGTATCTTCGCTTTTGCGTATATTGTGATTGCTAAAAGACACAACAAGATGAAAACAGTCTTTCTAGCAGACTTTTCCCTCTTCCCTCTCATTTTCTATGGGAGTCTTTAATATTCTAATATGGAAATTTTGTACCCTGTGGTCCCAAATGCCATTTGAAGTCTATTAAGTACTTAAAAAGAAAAATCCTGCCTTAGGCCAAGACTTCCGATGCAATGGCATTGATTGATAGATTTTTCTTCCCTGGATTGGATTTGTCCAATCATCTTTCAAAACCTTCTATGCAATTTAAAAAAAAAATGAATAGAAAAAGCCAAGTTTGCACTATGCTAGGACTACATTTCCCACAATTCCTAGCCGGCATGGTAAACAAAACGTTTGCAACTCAAAAATGAGAGCTGTCAAAAGTAAACAGTCTGTGAAATGATGAAGTCCCTCTTGTCTGCCTTTAGCTGGTTGATTGGTTGTTATTTTCCCCCAGTGAATTTTGCTACCCACATACCTTGGCTCTTCTTAAATTGCTTGCTTTCCATAAACAGCTTATGTTTTTTCCTTCTGTGGTGCCCCAACCCCTTTCCCCCTGCACTCAGTTTTAGCTCTTGAGTGACCTTTTCCACAATGTAGGTATAAAAAATGAAAGGCATACAATTAGAACACATTTTACAGCAAACATGTCCAACAAAAGAAATCTTATCTGCTGAAGATTATCTCGAGTTCAAATGCACAAGTTGGCAAGGTGTAAGGATATCCCACTGAATGCAAGGAACAATTTCAGGCTAAGCAAAGAAAGACTCTCATTTTTTCATCTTAACCAGATACCCAAATTCTACGTCAAGGGTGACCAACCTTGGCAACTTTTAAGACCTGTGAAATTCAACTCAACTTAAAGTCCCCATGTCTTAAAATCGCCAAGATTGGACATTGCTGCTCTAGGTGATGTTAACCACCTGTCTCTTCCCAACATCTTTTGAAAGTTACCCAGATTTATCCATATTCACTACCATTTTGGTTGGCTTTCATCCCAGGCAGATGATCAACAGGATGTCCTTTGCATCTCCTCTGCGTCCCACGAGGAGGACTTCAATTCTTCTACAGCAACATCAACTGCCAGGTGCAACACTTGGGGAGGAGGTAGAGAAAATCAGGAATACCAGCTTCTTGCTACATACAAGATCATGCCAACAAAACCATGCAACTAGTAAAGTCATGCAAATGAGACTAGTAGAAGCTCAAATAACTAATATTGCTGCTCAGAGAGTGCAGCATATCCTGCAAAAAAAATATGATGCTTGATTTCACATAAGGGGGCATCTTTAGGTAGCCCTTGATGTACAACCGTTCATTTAGCAACAATTCAAAGTCACAACAGTACTGCAAAATAAGAGGCTTAAGATCAGTCTTTGCCCTTACCTCTGTTGCAGCATCCCCACAGTCACATGATCAAAATCCAGGCACTTGGTATCTATTTACGATGTTTGTAGCATCGGGATAATGTGATCAGCAATGGTGACCTTTCCGGCTGGCTTCAGACAAGCAAAGTCAACGAGCTGGATTTGCTTAACAACTGCTTGATTCAATTACCAGCAGGGATTTGCTACTGTGGCAGAAATCGGGTGCGGCTTCCTTAACAACTGCCTTGCTTAGCAGTGGAAGTTCTGGTCCCAGTTCTGGTGGCAAGTTGAGCGCTATTTGTATACCAAGCAAGCCACAGCACTCTCCCCTCTAGGTTAACATTTTTTACTTGGGTTGCCAGCAGCTCTTCGTGATCTTTCTCTCATTTATCAAACCCCCTCCCCCCATTAATTCATCTGCTCCTAATTATTCAGCTGGTTCCCTAGACCTTGTCCCGGAGCACTTCAAGTTGTTTTTCTACCTCTCAATCCTTCTGACACCAGCAAAACAGGCATCTAAGGCTCATCGGGCTGTTTTGACTACTTTCAAGCCATCGGCATCAAGGCTAGCATCTCTGATGAATCTGTTGTGTGCAGGGAACAGCCAGCCAATCAGCGATTGCCCTTTCTGGCCAATTGTTGGAGGCAGAAACTGCGAGCCAATGGGGGCTTCTTTGTGGGCTGGTAACTAAGTGCGTCCTCTTTCCCCCCCCACCTTGAGTTCAGTGCTAAACGGACCACCTTCCCTCCTGTTCGCAAAAACAAAAGGGAAAGCACTGCTATTGTTTCCTGGCGATCGAATGCTCACTATGATAGCAAGCCACCATGGCCTTTTAAGCAAATGGCAGTGTGCTGGCATTTATGTAATGGGGGATCTCTTAATCTTTTACCAGTCTGGCGCTATGATGGAACAGAGCAGGCAGCAGAAGTCAGAAATCCCTCTCTCCCCAGCAAAGATAGGAGGTGCTCCTTCATGCACAAAATCCCTGTACATGAAAATAACATTGTTGGCCTTGCACTGGCATTTCCCTGACCATGGATGTAATAAACCTGGCAAAGGGATATTTTGACACTGAAATATTCAGCCCCACCCCACTTATCAAGTCATGAGATCAAGAGGGGATACATCTTGCAGGAGTGGAGATCGCACCTTTAATTTAGAAGATCCTCTAAGAAGCTCTTGCCAACGAAGACAGCTGATATTACTGTGAACAAAATGGATTGACTTCAGGTAGTCCTCGACTAACAACAGTTCAGTTAGTGACCGTTCAAAGTTACAACAGCACTGAAAAAGTCACTTAACGGCCATCATTCGCACTTACGACGGTTGCAGCCTCCCCAGGGTCACATAATCAAAATCCACATGCTTGGCAATTGACTGATATTTATGAGGGTTGCAGTGTCCCAGGATCATGGGATCCCCTTTTGTGACCTGACAAGCAAAGTCAAGGGGAAAACCAGATTCGCTTAATAACTATGTAACTTAAGAAATGCAATGTGTCAGGCCTGCAGTTATATTCCTTTTTAGGATCTTTGGCCTGCCACACTCTCTATTATTTCATTATGCTGTTTCATTAGTATAGTAATTGGGAGGGGGGAATAGAAAGGAGTAGAATTGTGGAATGTGTTGTTGTCATTCCTTTCTAGAAGCTTAAGGTCATCTTTTGCTTCCGCACCTCTGCACCTGACCGGAACCAGCTGGGTGGAGATGCCAGCGTGGCCGAAGAAGATTGGACCATGTGATGGATTTATGGGTGTGGGGATAAGATCATGAACTTTCAACTACGTGGAATCCCAGGAAGCTTTTAGATTTGGGATTCCACAGTTTGTGCCAACGTGTCTGTCTTATTAAATTGGAACTTTAAGGATAGCCTTGCCTTGGACTCTGATTTAATTCTGCATGATACTTGGAACGCTGACACAATGATTCACTTCACAACTGTGGCAAGTCGTAAAATGGGGCAACCTCACTGAACAAATGTTTCACTTAGCTACATAAAGTTTGGGCTCAATTGTGGTTCTAACTTGAGGAGTACCTGTATTTGACTTGGTACACACAATTCTTTACCACCTCTTAGCCTGGCTAATTTCCTGATTCATTGGTGGCTGAGGTGGAGTGTGTGTACAACCTCATATGATTTGGTGCCTTGAAAGTAGCCAACAGGGACATGCTCTTTGGAGCTGTAAAACAGCTCATTCTGTGGGAGGAGCAGAGATGCTTGTGGGACTCAGGAGGGAAAAAGAAACAGAGGAGGCAGCAGAAAAGTGTTGTGATTTCCTCTCCTGGAGGAAAAGGTAGTCATGTTGGATGTCTGAGAATGATATCTTAAGTATGGTGTATGGTGGTGAGCTATCAGTGCTGTTGCAGGAGCTTTGAGAGGAGTTGAGTCCAGTGTTGGGAGAGGTCCAAGCTCTCTCTCAGCCAAATTTAAGTCCTCAATGTATTACCAGCTGCATTAGCGACTATTTGAAGTTATGAATTCCTCACAAAGAGTACAAGAAGCACCGCCCCATGCTCACATGACTTCAATTTATGATGTTTTTGTCAGAAAGCAGCAGCTGCTTCTGGTTTCCAGCAAAAACTAGCCCATAGAGAACAATGGATTCATTTGAATGCAACAATGGATGCAACAAAAGGTTGTAAAAAGGGGTCCAACCACGTGGTGATCCTACCTTCCTTTACAGCAGGGGTGTCCAAACTTGGGAACTTTAAGACTTGTGGACTTCAACTCCCAGAATTCCCCAGCCAGCCATGCTGGCTGGGGAATTCTGGGAGTTGAAGTCCACAAGTCTTAAAGTTCTCAAGTTTGGACACCCCTGCTTTACAGAGTGGTTTCTCCAAGCAGCTCTTTTAAGCAGCTCTGCAATGCAGCAGTCCAAGTTTTCTTCTGCTGGGCTGAGAACTTTTCTCTTTGTCTTCCCATGTTTCTTTAGAAACGGTCGGATTCATAATTGCATTCCTCCACCCCTGCTTTGCCTCCTCCTTGAAGTTCCTTCCTTTCCCAAACCTGCAATTCACAGGTCAGGACTTGCTCTGTCTCTGAGACTCACCGCCTCCTCTGCCTTGCCTGTTCCAGGTATGACTTTGCTCTGTAAACTACCTGCAGGATTTCTCAGGGAGCGGCAAGTCTGCAGCTTTCAGGTAAGAAGCTGGCCCAAGGATCGGACAAGTAGGTCCTTGAAATCAGGGAGCAGTTTCAGAGCTGGTTAAACGGTGGGCCACACAAAGAGTCAGTCCCACCATTAGGCAAATGAAATTGTCTCCAGCGGCAACTACTGCGGATGGCATTCCATATTTTGGAAATAGGTAGTCCTCAACTTACAAACTTTCATTTGGTGACCAAAGTTACGATAGCACTGAATAATAATAATAATAATAATAATAATAATAATAATAATAATAACAACAACAACAACAACTTTTATTTCTAGACCGCACCCTTTCCTAGGCAGGACTCGGGGCAGTGTACAGTCATGTTAAAACCATATACAAATACATAGACATAGACATAGACATAGACATAGACGTGGACGTAGACGGAGGAGGTAAAAAATATACTGTACAATTCTTAGTTAAAATACAAATATTAAAATTCCCTTAAAAATTCCCCAATAAAATGTTTGCCAGGAGGTGGAAGATGGAACTGTCAATCAGCTAAGCCAGCTAGTCGGAACAGGTGAGTCTTGAGCTTCTGTCGGAAGGAGCGGAGGTCATTGGTAATTCTAATATCGGGAGGGAGGTCATTCCAGAGGGTTGGGCCCATCACAGAGAAGGCTCTACTCCTAGGCGTCACCCGCTGGCACTGCTTGGCGGATGGCACCTGGAGGAGTCCCTCCCTGTGAGAGCGGATAGGTCGTAGGGATGTATGAGGTGAGATGCGGTCCCGTAGGTAACTAGGTCCCATGCCAGACTTATGATTGTTGCAGCATTTCCCCAGTCATGCAATTAAGATTCTGGTTCTGTGCTACCAGCACGTATTTACAATGCTTGCAGAGTCCTGTGCTCGTGTGATCACCCTTTCTGGCTTTCCTAATTTGCTTCCCAGGAGTAAAATCAGGAGAAAGGCAGATTTGCTTAGTGACCACATGATCCAATTAACAACTGCAGTGATCCCCTTAACAACCATGACAAAAAGATGGTAAAATCAGGCACAGGTCACTGAATCACCCCTTTGCTTGGCAACAGGAATTCTGCTCTGTTCCTAGGAATTAAATTTAAAGTTGAAAAACAACTTACTATAGATGCTAGATAATAGTTCCGATGGTTTGCTTACTGTTCGGTGCCTTTCCCTTATCCACGAGACATTTTTACAGCATGAGTCAGCTGCAAATCTTGCAGAGGTTAAACTGCAGGATCCCTTTATTTTGGGATAATGTCTGATTTGCTGTTAATGGGGGAACACACAGGTTCTCCTCACTGCCGTATCAGATTTCTAAACATGCACAGATAACACTATATTGCCAAAAGTATTCGCTCACCCATCCACATAATCGGAATCAGTTGTGAGCGAATACTTTTGGCAATATAGTGTATGTGCAAATGGACTTACCCAAACCATTAACTTCATGAATTACAATGCCATATATTGAGTGTGAAGGTGTGTGATGGCTCAGTGGTTAAAACACGCTCAACCTGTCAGCTGGAAAGCTGACAGCCCGGGTTTAAGACCCAAGTGCCACGGGATGAGATGCGCTCCTATAACTTGCCCCAGCTCCTACTCACCTAGCCGTTCGAAAGCCTGCAACTGCAAGTACATAAATAGGTAGAATTTCAGTGGGAAGGTAATAGCATTCTGTGCGCCTTTGGCATATAGCCATGCTGGTCACATGATCATGGAAATATCTTCAGACAATGCTGGCTTCCTCAGCTAGCAAGTGGAGATGAGCACTGCCCTCTAGAATCAGACAGGACTGGGCAGGGAAAAAGCTTTATCTTTATATTGAGTGTCTATTACTATATATGTACTGTACCTTTAAGTCCAATTTACATTAACCACAAAGGCTGATCTTGATGGGGCTATTTGATATTTTTGGTTAGTGTAACTGCAATGCCCACCTGGATTTTAGCGAAGGTGAAAAAAGTTGCAATACTTCATGTGACGCCGTGTCACCGCGACTTTGACACCCCTGGTTTAAAGAAATAATACTTTATTTACAGTCACAGACCAAAACACGACCACTACAAAAGAGACACAGCAGCCAGTCACCAAAAGCCCAACTAAGGGAGGTTACAGCTCTCTCCTCTAATGGTCACAGCTCTCCAGAAAAACCTGGAAACCTGAGAGGTGATGTACGAGGAGACATCCCCAAGGCAATGCACAAACAAATCACAGCCATCAGGACCAGAAGGGATGATTTCAGGAAGAGACAATAATCTAGATCTGTCCGCGCTATACATAGGGCAAAATAGGAGGACATGCTCCGCTGTCTCAACCTCAGCTCTGTCACAAGGGCACAGCCGCTTATTAATCGGGAGCCTCTTGAAACGACCATCCAGAAGTGCTGAGGGCAAGACATTGAAGCGAGCTAGGGAAAAAGCTCTTCTATACTTGGGAATGGTTAGGGTATAAAAATAGGAAGCCATCCTCAATCCATAGTTATTAGCTTGGTTGAGAGTCAGGGGGGAGCAAGTTTTATTGGCTCTGGCTCGTAGATATTGTAAATCAAACACCTCTGGTTTAGATCATCCTTTCTCAACTTTTCACCCTGGAGAATCCCTTGAAATAATTTTCAGGTCTTAGGGAACCTTTGATAAAAACAAGACAACGTGCACAAAATGTCACGTTTCCAATCTACATCATGTATATTCTCCAACATTTACAAAAGCAAAGTGACATAAAAAATCCCCGTCACTGACATTATTAGGGCTGCTACACAAAGTTTTTTTTCCAAATTTTTCATGAATTGCTATGCCATATATTGAGTGCGACTTTTGTTTTCTCCAGTCATTTTTCTTGTGGGACCCCAGTTGAGAAACGATGACCTAGGCGCACATCAGGAAAGGGAAAATGGCAAAAAAAAAGGCTCCATGAAAACTTTAACTGGTTCTCATAACCCATAAATAGGTGCTTAGAATCTAAAATCGACTTCATTTTTCCATATTGTACATTGCAGACCTTCTGTAAGTTAAAACAGCACCACGGTGTGCCCAGTTCCTGAATAACACCTACACGGAATGATATGCAGAAAGTAACATCATTTTGAAAAATGATTTATTAGTGAAAGTGTAAATATAGGTCTCATTTTAAGTTGACAATATAGGAAAGAGTTTGTTATTCTTCCTAATTTTCAGCTTACCCATTTCCCATATCTGAAAGGAATATAATATTCTACATGTGCAGTTTAACTTTGCTAATGGTGCTAAATGTTAAACAATATTTAAGCTTCCCACCACCACACCCCATTCTCTTGCAATAGGTACACAGTTACTTTAACTGTCAGCACATTTCCCTATTAAATCCAACACAGGTGAGGGTAAACGTTTAAATTTTCCAGGTAGATGTCCTCTGATGTGATCAGCGCATTGGTTTCTGTGGGTAACAAGGTATGGCTTAGATCTTCAGCTTTCATCAAGATGCCTTGCCCTGAAGTTCATTTCTCTGGTTAAATCTTTGCTTCAGTGGGAAAAAATGACAAGAGAGGATTCCATATTTTTCAAGAGAGAGACATTTTAATAGTGGCAGCAGTTCTCTGGTGTGCAAATCTAAGATGGGAGCTTATCCCCCAAGCTCATTTTCAGTGGAACTGCATGAATCATGCTTTGCTGAGATCTATGACTCATCTAGTGCTTCACTAACCTCGGATGCACCTTTCAAAGAGAGTTTGTTTTCATTTCTGAGGAGTTGATGGAAGTGGATAGGAATTGAACATTTGCTTCATTTTTCTCCAGAGACAATTCCTCCCCCCCCGCCCCCCTGTCTTGACTGGAGATACAGGTTTCTTAGACATAGAGGCAGCTTTTTCTGGTTTTACTTGGAGAAGACCAAAGCTGCATAGTATTTCCTCAGCAGGCAAAATCTGGCTGGTTGTTGGTTTCCGAGCCACTGGTTCATCACATTTGTAGACATTAGAAAAGCTCAAGGATATCATCTTCCAGAATTCCCTCTGCAACAAGCGAAGTTAGTTGTGTGTTTCTGGTGGACTTTGTTGCTTCAGCAGCAGGCTGTAGAAAGCCTATTGGAACTTCTGGCTTTTGAGAAATGCTGTGATCAGTGGAATTTGTAGGCTTGCTAGTGATGCATTCATGATTCTCATTTTCCTTGCATTTCTCTCCACTTAACAAAGATGCATCCTTTGATGATCCACTGAGGTTTTCTACTTCAAATTTCAACAACATTGGATCCTTAATGTGAGGGTCTTGGTTGACTGAAGAGTGGTCAAGAAATTCATGAACATGATCTCTGCTTCTTAAATTCAGTGGGACAGTCATTGAAAGAGTACTGGCTGTGCTAAGAGTCTCTTCTTCTGATACTCTAGTAAATATACATACATGCATTAAAAACAAGCTATGTAGAACATTTAAACTTATATTATTATATTATTTTATTGCTCTATGTGCATATAGAAGAACAAACGCATGCACTTGTATCATGTGGCAGAATAAATATCTTACATGCCATCTCTCCTCTCACGGAAGCTAATAGATCTGTTTTAAAACATGAGAAGCCATCCAGTTAGTAATTACCGTTGATGGACATGGTCATCTTCATCATCTTTATTAATGGAGACATGTTCATCACCACAAGCTCCACTTCTGTGATACTTGTCAGTCACGGAAGCTTCAGGAAACTGAAGTGTACTTTGATGGGAATCTGAGAACAAAAATGATTACAAAAATACAATGTTGATGTTCTTACTGTCTATTTCCTCCTTATACATCCAAAACCATCCATCACTCCTACCTGCTTCAGGACTGCTCATAGTTGGGGATAAATCTTGTTTGTGTTCAGTAAATTGTCCTTCTATCATTGAAACCTGCAAAGGCAGGAAGCAGAGTTACACTGTGGAATAACTATCAATTTTCAACACAAGAGTAACTTCCACTGCCAAAAAAGGGGATCCGATAACAAGAGTTCATGTTCTCTCCAAAGGAAAGTCACACAGATGCAGCCACAACTTGAACTGTAATCTGAGTCTAAAATATGAGATCATGTTCTTAAGTAACTGGAAAGATTGCAGTTGATTAAATATCTTCTGAAGAATCAGAACAGTTTGAGAGTGACTAATTAGAGAATTTATGGACTTCCCTCCAACCCATCTATTCAAGTGGAAGCTAAGAAGTTGTTCATTTTAATATTTCTGTAAGATTTAGCCTTTCGTGGGGACAAACTGCTCATCATGCTAAGAGGTTCCACCATAAGTTCAAGCTATGGTGGCACCAATGGTTAGAATGCAGTACTGCAAGCTAATTCTGCCAGCAGTTCGATTCTAAGTGGCTCAAAATTGACCCATCCATCCATCCTTCTGAGGTCAGTAAAATGAAGACCTAAATTGTTGGAGGCTATATGCTGACTTTGTAAACCACTTAGAGAGGGCTGTCGAGTACTGTGAATATATAACTCTAAGTATCGTTGCTAATGGTGATAGCATATTGGGGGGGATAAAGGCTATTAAGAGTGCAAAACTCCTCAGTCTCACTAGGTAAACTAGACCAGGAAATCAGCTTCACAGGAAGAACTACCCTTTATTGAGATTGGCTACAGTAATAGAATCCTGCAAATCTGATTGTGCTACACCTCCACCCTTACACACCAGTAAATGAAGCCGGTATTTGCATGGTGCCTTTCCAAGTGTTATCTCAAGTTTTTTGGGACTTTAAAAAAGTCCCATTAGCCTAAGTAATGGTTCTTGCACATTTCCATCAAAGACAACTTCCTTTCTTTGTACACTACTTCATAAACCAGTCCAGAGAAGCAGATACTTTACTCTTGTAATTTTTCATTTGGTAGTCTTCACAAGGAGATGGTCAACATATGGAGGCAAAATTAAGGTAGATTGACTGAATCCAAGAAGACATCCAGAATTCTCATTTGGGTCAATGGGTCTATTCCAAGTGTGACCATCCTGATCTTCTCTGCTATATGTTACTTGGAGAAGCAAACAAGCCCTTACCTTCCTAGGCTTGGCTGCTGGTTTTGACAAAACTTGCCGATGAATCTTTACTAGTCTTCTCTTCAATTTCTGCTTTGGCAAGACAGCGTCACCTAAAAGGATTTAGACTATTGTCATAAAAATGCTTTGTTCTTTTCCATTGCAAGACCTAAAGCACCTATTTTGCCCTTCAGAATCCTTGAAGACCCAGTAGATCTAAACTTTCACCCAAGCCATAGGAAGAGGGAGCTTTCAGTACTACTAATAAGGTGCTAGAAGGCATATAATGTGCAAAGATTGCCCACTTTTGATCCAGATGTGTCATCTATAATTTCTAGATTTGATGGATGAGTACTTAAGCCGCTACATGCTCTTCCATTACTACATAGGTTCATCTTCTAAAATGGCAGCCAGAATAAATGGACCAAATGTTTCATATAAGTACAAATGGCAAGGACAAGATTCCCAGCCGATTTTGAAGGAATGATTTTTGCAGAGGTAGAAGACATGTCCTTTTGAAACTTCATTCTCTGTTCGTCTCTTTCTTTTAAGTTGAATATGGTAACCTCCTTCCCCATCAATTCAAATAAAAGCTAAATATTAAGCACAGTACCAAAAACACTACCTTGTTTTTGCAAGTTTGATGCTGTGATCTTTTCTGCAGACTTCTTGTTAATTTTAAAGAAGAATCTGGAGTTAAAAACAACAACAGTTGAGCTAAGCAATAAAAAACCTTAGTGAGATGTTCGGCACACACAGGTATTCACTCTGTTTACACAGGCAACTACAGTAGGACACCAGCAGAGAAGAGAAGATTGTGCTCCTTTTATGAAAGAGAGATTTCGAATTAAAGGGCCACACTGTAGAATTCACCCAGTTTACTTCCATAGAAAAATTCAAAGTTCCAGCAAGCTGATGCTTTGAGATGAAAAAGGGCCTCTCAGATGTCCTAACCAACATGTCCATGCTGATTCAGATTTCTGAAATCTACTGCCTAACATATTCAAAGGATAATACTGCATTTGACAAGAATAGCTATAGCAAGATTGTCCATTGGTTCTGGGAGCTGAATAGAAAATGCCATTCAAATTCTAGCAACAGGATATGGAAGACTGTTGATTAATCTGCATTAATCTGTTTTACGTAAACTAGTAGCATAAATCTTGTTGCTTAAATAATCTCAACTCTAGTCCACTATTTCCCAACTTTTGCAATCTAATGTCCCTTTCAACTGCAGCCAGCATAGCGTAAGTTTGAAGCTGATATTATCCCTTGTCTGTGGAATGCAGGTCTCTGGTGTTTAACAAGATCTTAGTGATTTAAGAGGGGAATATTATAGTTATCCATTCAGCGATGGGACTTTTTCAAGTTATAATTGTGGCAGAAGCTCAGTCAATACGAATAGGTCATGATGAATGCTGCTAAACAGATTTAATAAGAGCAATGTCTTAGGAACAGAATCGTGTAACCATAGCGTTGCTCTGAATAATTAACTTTGCAACTTTGACAATATTTCTGGCTATGCAATTTACCTGCTAGAAGACTGGGTAGGAGAGGAAGGCGGAGGAGGAGAGGATGCATGCTGCTGGCTTTCCCCTGGCTGTGCTAAAGAACAGCTAGCATCTTGCAGTTGCCCCTGAAGAACAGTCACTGTGGAACAAGGCAAGAGAGCCCGAATTAGCTGTGTCTTTAAAAAAGTCATATTGTTGCGGCGGATTGGGGCCTGTACCCCAATGCACGCCAAAGACAGGACGTGAGACCACGAAGGTGCAAGAGAAAACAGGTTTATTGATGCATCTGAGTTCAGCGTGTTCATACACCAAATTCTGAACTTTCCTTACTTTGTTCAGGACAGGAGTTTTATACCCTCCTAGAGAGGGGGCGTTCAAACAGATATTTGTTCATCAAAAGAAAGGAGTATACATTGCATCTTTGTCCGTAGACAAAACATACATTTTACTGAAGATACAGAAATTGTATTTTGCAAGCTTACAAGGAAGTTACAGGAAAGGGAGTATAAAACTGATATGTCAGCAGCAGCAGGGATGTATCAGCAACTAGACATGTTATTATCTATTAATATGTTTTTTTCCGGCGCAATGTATCTTATACAGACATTAGTTTCCTGTGTCCTTCCATAAAAGCGGATTGCAACATCTTCCAGTAAAATTTGCAATAAGCCTGAAGCAAAAGATATCATTAGTCCTTTAATATGCCGGCTACACTTAATATGCCTACTTGCCGTTCTGATCATTCCTCAGGTGAAAGCAGGGGCTTACTATACTTAAAGGTTGACTGGCTAACATAGGTACGGTCTCTTCCTGCTGCCTCAATATCACCTCTTCTTGAAATAGACATTTTAACATTTTCAGATTTAAAAAACATTCTTATCTTGCCAATTTGGCCTTCAAATCATACTAAAAAATCGATACTGCAAATAAAGTCACCATCAGAACAGTTTCGCTTTCTGTAAGATTAATCCCTGATTTCTCCTACCTGCATGCTCTAATTCCGCCACGGTCTTCTCTGCTGTGAAGGCTCTGCCTTCTAGTTCCTGCTTTTCCATGAACAGGCATTCAAGGTACACTCTCAGCCTCTCTGAGAGTCTTAGCTCTGCACATTCAAACAGCTCCATCCAAAGGAAGCACAAAACAGGAGTCAAACCTAGGCTTTCTTTCCATGGGCACATAATCAAAGATAGTGAGTCTCTTATAACAGCAACCACCTAAATACAGTAACTGTTGAAGCATCAGAAGCATATGCAGGAGATGCATTTTCTATATTAGAAGATGCTTTGCCCACATACACCTACCAGTCCTACCTACAATGGTACCTTGGTTCTCAATTGCTTTAAAACTCATTGAATGTGGTACTCAATGCATTTTGATGTGAAAATCTTGTCCCGGTACTCATTGTTTGTTTGGTACTCAAAGCACAAGCTAGAACTTGTTGCTGTTGGCTGTCTTGTGACTCACTACATTATTCCTTATCGTGGGAAAAAATTGTTTGGTATTCATCACATCTCCCAGAAACAATTAACGTTGAGTGCCCAAGTACCACAGTACAATTTTAGATTTATATGCAAGCATCTTATTTCAAGAAAGCAAAGATGCAACATCCTAATCTTGTTGTTTTCAATAGAAACCCCCAATTCAAACAGCCAGCTCTACCTCTGGTAACACAAGTTGATCAATTTCACTCAGCACACAAACTAACTTGCGGTTGTCCTTCCTGGCATTATCCAACTCAAGCTCAAGTTCTAAACAAAACAGAAAAAGGGATATCAGATCAGCATCATACACTTCTGATACCATTAGAACAGGGGCATTCATTTCCAGAATGTCCTCCAAATTAGAGCTGTGATTTACTCTGCAGCATCTCTAATTTGATCAACTTCCTCCTTGATAACACAACAAATTTGCCCTTTAGAATTGTAAGCTGCCCAAGAGTTACTTGGTGAAGTTGAGTGGCTACAAAAATGGAAAAATAAGCATTTGGCTCACTTGGTGTTGTTGTCTGCCAGCAGCCTGTGGAGCTGGCAACAGAGTCGGACAGTGAGGAGGTTGGGGAGGAACATGGGCCAGTCCTGGAGTCTGGGAAGTCTTGGATGAGGGCTCTGCATTGGAGGCAGAGATGGGGCCAGGGCCATCTGGGAGTTATATGCTGCCTCTGGAACCTCCAGAGTGAGACAGCAGCGAGGCAGAGGAACAGACTCCCCGTGTTCCCAGTCCGTGCAGAGCTACCAGAAGGCAAGAACAGTTAATACAGAAGGGACCACTTGGGAGTAAGGCTTGGAGGTGATGGGCTCCTCCCATAGGACATAAAGGAGAAGCAAAGGCACGTGAGCCTTTGCAGGAAACAACTTGGTTCATGCTGGTCAGTTTACCTTCTGAAGCTCCGTTTTGACTCTTTGCTCCACGTGGCCTTGCCAAGCTAATTGCCAATTAAGTCTTTAGCAGCATTTCAAGGAGCATAATGTTGGGTGCTTATCTCGAAAGACTTTGGCAGCCTATTGTAGGACTCTTTACAACTATTTGATATTCATTACGGGCTGTGAATGAATATAATTCACAGCCTTTGAAATAAAAAGAGGAGTTTTGGGACTAAGCATCTGCTTTTTACTACATCAGGAAGCCTAGGTCAGAACACGTGAGTGGCACACAGGGCCCTTCCCAATTTGTTCACATGATGCTTTTTTATTCAATATTTTCTCCTTCCCAGAACTTTTAAGAGACTTTTTTTGGGTAATTGTGACTTTTCATATATTACCACATTGTACTTATTCCAGTCTAGCAACATTACAATTTCTGTGTTTGTGTGTGTGTCATCTTCAAAATATTTTCTCTAACCTTACCTTTTATTGAATTAGAAAGGGAGAGGAATTTTTTGTTGGGCCTTCATTTATTTTTTTATTATTGGTGGGGAAATTAAAAATGGCTACTCATACTTCTCAGACTTTCAGCTTTAAAGCCAATAATTTTTTTCCCTTCAAAACAGCAAAGATTAGGGATTTGTACTGCACCTTAAAGCAAGCAATCAGTGAATATCACTGAAAGCAGTAGAATTTATTTGAGCCAATGTGCTAGCGATGAAGTGGAAATCATCTCTCTTATACCAAGGTTTGTGTGTTTGCCCAAAAAACTTCATGGAACAAATATACCATTTCTCTATTAATAACACACACTGACTTTATAATATCAGATATACACTATAAAGCTCAATAGGTGGAATACTCAAAACTGACTGGAATTTTAAAATCTTTGTCTCTTAAATTTGTCAAGTTTGAGAAGCAATGCTTTAGAAGAGGCTGTTAATTGCTAGTAGAGAAATGATTGTAGTCTTGTTACATCAAGTTTCAATAGATTAATAAAATCAGTTTACCTCTGATACGCCTTTGATATACTTCAGTTGCCATATCTGTGGCCCAGTGTTCTCTTTGGGATAGAGAATCTTGGACTTGCTAGAAAGGAAGTTTTTATTTTTTAAAAAAAATTAGCCATCTTATGTTTTCCACTTACAAGAGATCATAGCAGGGGTGGGGTCCTGCCAGTTCTAACCTCTTCTATAGAAGAGGTTCCACAAATCTACAGTGCCATTTAGAACCGGTTCCAGCTCCTTCCCCCCGCCCGACTGCACATCATCAAGATGAAGAGCGAGAGGAGGAATTCTGGGAGTTGAAGTCCACAAATCTTAAAGCTGTCAAGTTTGAACACCCTTGTGGTTTTTTTCTAAAGAGTTAGGGGTGCAAGGGTCTTGTAACTTGACAGCTTTAAGACTTGCGTGCTTCAAATGCCAGTGTTTCTGAGCCAACATTTTGGTTGCTAAGCAAGAGCGTTGTTAAGTGAGTTTCACCACATTTTACAAGTTGGCCATGCCCACCCAGTCACATGGCTGGCAAGCCACTCCCATTCGGTCACATGGCCAGCAAGCCACTCCCGCAAAGCAGGCCACACCTACAGAAGAGGATCTAAAAAAATTTGAAACCCACCACTGGATCATAGCCATCATTTCCATGAAAGATCTTTCGTCTATCTATGTATCACTGAATTGAAATGCCTTTAATTGGATGAAATGATGCATTACAGGGCAACCATTTTTGAATCTGGGTCACCTCAAATGGACTAATTCAGAATGCATCCTGAATCCACGACCCACAACTCCTAAAGGAATAAAGTTTGGGGAAGTTGTAGCCGTTTCTGTGCTATTGGCAGTTGCTGCACTGCTCTGCTGTTTTCTTCTTCAACCTTCTGTGACAGTTTCCCAGCAACTCCTGAAATCCCTCACTGCCTTTCCCACTCAGAAAAAGCCACTTACCTGCCTGCCAAATTCCCACAAGGAAATTCAATGGAGAAGCAGGTAAGAAGTTGTTCCTGCTCCCCTGGCTTTTTGGCTCACCCTTGGTCATACTGTTTTTCTCTGTTTAGGTAAACAAATATCTCTAAAACAATGACTCAACATAACTCATGTTGTCTAATAATCTACTAATCTTCTATCACAGGGGTGTCCAAACTTGGCAACTTTAAGACTTGTGGACTTCAACTCCCAGAATTCCCCAGCCAGCTCTGCTGGGAATTGAAGTCCACAAGTCTTAAAGTTGCCAATTCTGGGAGTTGAAGTCCACAAGTCTTAAAGTTGCCAAGTTTGGACACCCCTGTTCTATCACTTTTGGTAAGATGAGGCATCCCTGCTGAATAATATCTCCTGCCATGGTTTTAACCCTATATTTTCTGGAAATCAATACTTTTTAGGTGCACACCTGAAAAGGCCAGAAAGTTATAAGATTTTTCTTTAATTTCTCATCAGCTAATTGTCTAATTATATTCGCTACGGGCAAGTAGCATTGGTATAATTTGATAGTGATTTCCAAATGACTGCTTTCCTAACTCAGTTTCCTCTTTCTAGGATTCAGAATTTCCTACCTACTTGCTTGACATTTTAAAAGTTTTCTTCTCACTATCCAACATCAGCTCAGACAAAATTTGTGTTGCTATCCCATTCAATAGATAAGAAACCATTTTGAATTGGTCCTTTTCTAAAACACTAGTAGCCAGTGGTTCTAAAATACTAATATTCAGCGGAGTGATTATTTCAGTTAACAATATTTTCTCTTAAATACATTACACTTGCACCCACAATTACTACGGTACTGAACTCCAGTGACAAGGTCCACCTATGGTTTTCTATATTTCCATATCTTTCTGCCCTTTGACAGATCTGATTTTGACCATTTTTAAAGCACAGTTTCAACAGAAACAGTGCATTCAGTCTTGGGTCTAACAATCATAAGTGGACAAAGACCTTGTCATCAACAGATCACAAAATCATTAAGTAGTTTTTTTTAAATTCTTCAAACTCTTCATCAGAATAGAAACTGGCCAATAATGATGTGGAGAAAGGAAGCCAGTTTGGTGTAACAGTTGCCAAATACTGAGTATGGTAGTTAATGGTTTCATTTTCCCAGGGTGTATTTCAGTATCAGCAGCTGCTAGCAATGATACTAATAGCTGAGCAATTCATGCAACCTACAATATTCACAGGTTTCAAATAGTAAACTTTAAGTTTAAAACAAGTAGCTCATCTTAGCTTGCATATCTACATATCCTTTCTCATGTAACAATACAATACAATACAATAGAGGAGTTGGAAGGGACCTTACCTTAACCTTAACTTCTAATAGAGATCTTTAGAAATCTCAATTCTTACTTAGTATTTATAGCATTTGGGGTTATGCCAAAGTGCATAGAGTAAGAATATAATTCAGATTTACCTGTACATCACTTTCTGGAGCAATGCAGCCATTATCATTTGTATAGGATTCTTCCTGCTGATGTTGCTGTGGTGGATTAAGCACAGCCCCTGAGGGGAATACAATTCTTGAAAAACTGAGAACATGAAGCAGAGACCCTGTTTTTCCAACATAAGTAGCACCCATAATGTTTTTGTAATAGCATAGCAATGAACAAAGGTCTTAACATCTTTGAAACTCACTGAAAATCTGCAAGGTTAGTTAAAGGTTTCCAAGGCAAACTCAAGCCAGTTCTAGGTGCAGGCAGATGAAGCCCCGATTAAAACATTCCCCATTGTCTTGAGGTTCAAGGATAAAAACTAACCAGAAGTTTAAAACCCATAAACTCTTAATAATGAGTTATAGCTCAATTGGAAAGGAGGGAAAAACAAACCCACTTTGCAAAGAAAAGGTCTCCATTTAAATCCAATGTCAGGCATCTGTGGTTAGAATTAACCAATGATGAAACTCTCATGCTTGAGAAAGAACCTAGCGTTCCAGGACAGTCTTGCATATAGAAAAGAATGGTGTTGGAATTGTTCTATGTGGAAGTCCCAAAGGTGCTTTTTTTTTTTTTGTCCAAAAGGCAACTGGACTTGGTGGGTTAGAAAACATTTTGCCTCTTATCCAAGAAGCTTTTTCAGTTCTGACTGGAGGGGAATGGAAGGATTTAATGGAGAAATGAAATGTTGTGAAACCAAGACTGAACTTGGTTTGGACAAAAAGAGAAGCTTTGTGACAGCTATGCCCTGGATGTTGGAGAACGTCCATAGAATTTGAAAGCTTCCTATTCTCCTAACACACTCTGTGGAGTGTAAAGCAGGTGCAAATTTACCTTTTACTATTTAAAATACGATATCCCATTTAATCCTTTAAATCATTATTTCTCAACCCAGCAAAAGCAGTAGTAAATGAAATCACAGTTAATTTAGAGATGCAATAAGGGTTCTAAGGTATTGCTAAATTTCAACACAAAGCATTCCCTTCTCTAGTAATACCCTCTTGATTAAAAAAACTAATGTTCCATTGCTGATGGTCTACATTTATTCATCATTCCAAGGAAATAAACTCCCAACAAACCTTTGGCTTTCAAACAACAAAGAGCTGCTTTTATTCCACCTCTCCGGCCATTCCTCTGATTAGACATATTTGACTCTCACAAAAATCTCCCACTGAACTTCCTTTTTATCTTTATTTGCTCTTCTCCCATTGGAGAAACTAATCAGGGCACATGTGTTGCTTACTAACTGGTTTAAGGTCTCAGCTGACCATCTATTGTCTTATAAGATAGCCAACATCTGAATTAGCCCTTGCAGCTGTGCTTCTAACAAGCCTTCCTTGCTAGCAGTTAGCAGATCAGGTTTGGCTTTAAAGTAGCCTACCATTTTTTTTCCTGCCTAAAATAAATCTATTATGGTTAAGGGTTTCCCCAAGCTACCCTTTATGGGAGAATGGCTTATTGACTAGGTTTTGCATAGAACAAGCAATGCCTTAATGAAATTGAAACTTTTTACAATGGAATTTCACAATGTGATTGTAAAAAGATATTGTCCTGAAGGTTGAGAAGTGAAATCTTGGATGAGGAAGCGAAACATTTTCAAAGGGAAAAAAAAGGCCAGGTGCCTTTTGGAAAAAAAGAACTTTGGGACACCCTAACCTGGATGATTGAGAATCTCCACAGATGTAAAAAGATACTATGACAACCCCGTGTGACTTATATTTCTGCTTCTACCTATGAAGAAATACATAATAACCAATTGTCCATCACATTTACACAGAGAAAACTAAGAAGATTAAAATCACAATTGTGTTCTTCACTGCTACTAGCAATTCTTCAATTGGTAATTCTGCTGTTATCTGTTTTTAGGGAATACTCCTTAATTTTTGGTTCCTTGTGATTTCTGGAGATGCTTTGTAACTGATTCTATCAGATTCATTTCTTCTCTCCCTGCTTCAATCAGGATCTGTGGTACGTTTTAAAATAGACTAGTGGATGTATTTTGACAATACCTAGACAGTATTGATTCCTCTGGGCTCTAATATACAGTCCCAAGAGGCCTGTTTAGCATATATTTTATTTTGGTTTTGGAGAAAAGGTACTTCTCATTTAGCAACTGCCTCCTTTAACGACTGTTTGCAGTTTTAGGATGGTGGGATAGAAAAAAATAACTTTATAACCAACATTCAAGATTTGCTACCTTGAACTATGCCGTCTACATTCCGACCTGAGCTTAGTGCACAAGATAACCTGTCATAATGTCCTACCTGTTAATGACTACTTTTTACTTCAACTGCAATAACACAAGGGCTATCAATAGATACAAACTAAATGTAATCCGTTCTAATCTTGATTGCAGAAAAAACGATTCCAGCAATAGAGTAGAAAATGTGTGGAACACCCTATCTCCGTGATGGTGGTAGGTGGCACGCAGAGCCGTTTCAGAGGGCACGTAAGGTGTTACCCTCTCAGCTCCAGCGCACATCCGCTTTCTAGCCAGTTGATTTTTGGCCTTGATTTTCATCTGTTTTTCGCCCTCCGGAGGGCGGAAAACTGCCCAACATGGCCCACCGGAAGTTTGGGAACGAACTTCTGGGTTGCCCATTGGGCTGCTTTTCTCCCTCCGGAGGAAGCCTGCAGAGGGCAAAAAATGGCCTAACGCACCTCCCGGAAGTCTAGACGCGCAGGGGGATTGTGCATGCATGTGCGGGGGAGGGTCATTGCATTATGGGTGTGGGCACGTGTGTGCGCGACACCCCCCCCACTTTTGGCACGCCTCGACAAAAAGGTTAGCCATCACTGCCCTACCTGATCCTGTTGTTAGTTCCTCTAACCCCCATAGCTTTTACCTTAAGCTGTCTACCGTGGACCTTACGCATTTAAGAGGTCCCTAAGGGGGCATGCATAAGCGCACCAGCGTGCCTACCGCCCCTGTCCTACTGTCCACATTTATATGTACTCTTTTTATGTGTTTGTGGCTGTTTTGCTTATTTATATCCATTTATTTGTGCCATTTTTTTTCATGTGTTTTCATACTTGTTTCCTCGTACTTGTTGGCAAGTAAATACATAAATGAAAACAAACATCACACTTATGACCTCAGGTCTGTAAAGCAAAGGGACGCTGAAGAAAGCTCATAAGCAGAGTGCGTATGGCCTCACTTAACAACCAGTTGCGTGTCCCAATCGTGAGCACTAAATGATGATTGCCTATACAGTGATTAAAACCTACTTTTCCAGTTGCTTAAGTTATGATAGCAATTTTAACTGTCTCAGCTCTACAGTCTGGCTCTGCCTTCCATATATATATATATTGCTTTGTTGCTGATTTCTTGTTTTGGAATTATTTGTGATTTGTTGCAGTAGTAATATATTTTGATGTTTTATTATACTCTATAAGCCCTGATGGGCTTAATGGGACTAATGAATTGTATGGCTCAATATGATGGCATCTACTGCAATTGTTTTATCATCTTTTAAAACATGTCTTTATGCATTTCAAATTCCATTTATCTGACATCTATACAATTGTGATGAAAAAAATTTAGTGCAACCTTAATGTAGCCTTTTTTGGGGGGTGATCCATTATGTAAACTTTATTGCTTACAAGTGGATTTGCACAGTGTTCTTACATTTAACTGAACAGCTGGTTACAGAGAGTGCAGACATCTACTGATCTACTCAAGCGTCGTTGGTGAAACAGACAATCCAGTTGTTACCGACTGTCCTCTGCAGTGGAGCAATTTTCATTTTTTACGTTAAAACGCCAACGGAAAGCTATGCATTCTTTCAAATGGAACAGCTGAAATGCTAAGGAACAGGCTGGCCTACCTAAAACTACCAGCAGGACCTCCGAGGGACAAAAACATTCGAACGACACCAACAGGGCCACGAGCACCTCAATATAGTCTTAGTCGCTTCTGAAAATTATCCACGACTGAACTGAGAAAAAGAGCAACAGAAGTCTCCTACAGTTCCAAACCATCTTTGCTGACATATGAATCTATAGATTAGGTTAAACAACTTGGGGGTCTTTGCGTAACACATATACTCCCTTAGGGCCCACTAGATTCTTGTCTCTCCCGATTTAATTTTTAGAAGGTTCTTCTCTCAGAAGCTAATCAGGATGCAATGCACCAGTCTCTAGCACAATTACTCAGAAAGATCCTTGACCTCCTTCCAGTGGTCCCAACTGGCAGGGAAAAGAAGAGATTCATGAGATGAGAAAGTGTGTGAAGTGGTTGTAGGTGGGTGGAGCAACCTTGCCACTTTATTTGTAGTAATCAAACAAAGGCAGTCCTTGGCTTTTAGCAGCTCATTTAGTGACCATTCAAAGACAATAGCAGCACTGCAAAATGTAATTTCTGAAGGTTTTTCAGTTATGACGGTTGCTTCGTCCCCATAGACATAGGATCAAAATTCAGATACTTGGCAACGGACTTCATATTTATGACGGTTGCAGTGTCCCGGGGTCATGTGATTTCCCCCCCCCCCCTTTTGCAACCTTCTGACCATGGGGAAGCCAGATTCATTTAACAACCATGTTACTAACTTAACAACTGCAGTGATTCACTTACCGACTGCGGCGAGGATGTAAATGGGGGCAAAACTCACTTAACAAATGTCTCGCTTAGCAGCGGAAAGTTTGGGTTCAGTTGTGGTCCTAGGTCGAGGGCTACCTGTATTTTTTATATCCGGCCATGCTAATCATAGCAGTCGGCCACCAGAGACTCACAACCTTCAATGATTAAAAGATTTCCACTGTAATGTAGAAAATCAGGGATCAATGGGCAATACCAGATGGAAAGCAGAATTTTGCAAGAGCAGGTGATGGAAGGTCTCTCCTCATCCTTCTAACAGCTCAGAAGCTCAGAAGAAAGGATATCTATGGAGGCAAAGATGAACCACAATAAGCTCGAGACTTATATGGCTATGGGCTAACTTTTGAGTATGAAATAGTTGTTGAGAAACTTCTGGCTCTAAAGCAGGGGTGTCCAAACTTGGGAACTTTAAGACTTGTGGACTTCAACTCCCAGAATTGGCAACTTTAAGACTTGTGGACTTCAATTCCCAGCAGAGCTGGCTGGGGAATTCTGGGAGTTGAAGTCCACAAGTCTTAAAGTTCCCAAGTTTGGGCACCCCTGAGCTAGAGGCTCATGATTTATGAAAGGCCCACCCCCCTAAAGAAAAGAAGAAGAAGCCTCCATATGACCAGTACAGAACAGACTCCCATTTTCTTGAACATTTATTGATCATGTTTAGCTTATTCAGGTATCACAGTTTTTTACATTAAAATATTTCCATGCTATTTCCCCATCCCCGTGATTCCCAACCCTCCCCAGATTCAGAGAAAAATAGAATTGACACAACTTTGATGGAATGCATCAAGCGTAAAGGGAGGGAGGGGGGGGGAAGAGGCTACTGCACCCAAGTTACAGAGCACACAGAACAAAACAGTACAAAGAAGATCCGCCTAGGACAAAGCTTGGGAGGGCCAAAGGGGTGACATGTTGGGACTGACAGTCTTTGCAGCCTGAACCATCGGAAACCTTTCCAAGCAATACCCAACTGAGATCTGGGATGTTGTCCTGTAGTTTTGTGATCTGGATCCCCAAAATTGGGAGTAGCGGGAGAGGCCCCCCCCAAGGAATAGGTTGGAAGCCAAAATCAAGATGAAAACGTACCAAGTATTTGGCTCCGGGCTTTGAAATTCAGGCAAGCCTGTTCTACAAAAGCACTGGTCGGCCAACGCCACCTACTGCCTAGCGCCAAAGCAATGTTTAGAACTGTGCTCAATGGCTAATGAAGTTCACTTATGGAAGATGGTTGAAAGAAAAATTTAAGGCTGGGGTAGGGTTCAAATCTAAATACTTTCCAAAGTGTCGCTCAACAACAAGACTTTAAAATAGCTCTTTGCCTATTCAGTGTGCCTTCTAACTTTCTGGATCATTAGGAATTGAACAAGAGGACCGCTTGGTCTAAACCAGGGGTGTCCAAACTTGGGAACTTTAAGACTTGTGGACTTCAACTCCCAGAATTCCCCAGCCAGCCATGCTGGCTGGGGAATTCTGGGAGTTGAAGTCCACAAGTCTTAAAGTTCCCAAGTTTGGACACCCCTGGTCTAAACATTGAAATGATCCATGCATATTTCAAGCAAAGGCTCCTCAGCTTTATTCAAACAGAAGGGTCTGCTGCAGTTGGAAAACATTGGGCCTTCCAGAGTAGCGTGAAGACAATATTTGTAGCCCAGGATTGATATGAGGGATCCTTGGTGCTCTCTGAGCTGGTTTCTTTTCTTGCAGACATTTCATGACCCAACTAGGTAACATCATCAGTGCTGGTAAGGAGCGGGCTTTGCTCTCAAATTATATTCTGGTGGCTTGCCTGTCGCTATTGGTGGGGTGGTCTTCATACCCCAATCAAAAAAACTACCAAAGAGCCCGCAGTAAACAACCCAACCAAATAATCTCTTAAAATCATCCCCAACAACACTGACAGGGCAAACCACGAGAATATAAACTGACGGCAAACCACATTTACTTACTAGCACTAATGATGTTACTTAATTTGGGTAATGAAACGTCTGGAAAAAAAAAAACACAACCCAGGTCAGAGAGCACCAAGGGCCCAGGGGCGTGCGGTCAGGGGAGGCAGAGCCTCACCGCTCTCATCATGAAAATAAAAAAAAGGGGGGGGGAGGGAAAAGGCGCTGAGGAGCCTTCTGCACACATGGTCCGGGAATGGGACCACGTGTGCAGGAGGCTCCTCTAGCCTCAGCCTCCCTCCTACACACGTGGTCCCATTCCCCGCCTTCCTGAGTCAACATGAAGGGGACTGCAGCGCGAGCCGCGGTCCCCTTCATGTTGACTCAGGAGTCAGGAAGGAGGGGAATGGGACCACGTGTGCAGGAGGCTGAGGCAGCTTCAGCCTCCTGCACATGTGGTCCCATTCCCCGCCTTCCTGAGTCAACATAAAGGGGACCGCGGCTCGCGCTGATGACGTCACCAGCCTCACCAGCCATAAACCTCACCGCACGTCACTGCAAGGACCCCTCATATTTTGAAGACGGATGCTGTACCAAACAACATACTCCTTAGCTGCAGGCATTCTTACCCTCACCAACATTGTCCTCTGCCTTGATTACTCTGCAATGAAGCATAGGGGGAAAAAAAAGAGAAGGGGGGGAGAGGAAACTCTCGCTTTGCTGCTGTTTCATATTTACGCCCACAACTGCGTAAATGCAACAGTGCAAAGGGACTGGCCACCTGGGTAGTAGTCCCTATGCCAAGTTTTCAAAGAAGAGGTAGGAATCGTGTACTTTTTCGGGGGCAAGCAACAGGATGTGCAAATATTGCAAAATCCCTGTCGGGCGATTTCCTAGCCATACAGTAGCTGAAGCAAATGGTGCTTGGAGGGCTTGAAATGAAATAATTCAAGTTGCCACTGTAACCTGGTTGGGTAGCTTTTTCGTGCCCACTTGTCTGCAGGGTGGCTTAAGAGTGGAGTAACCCCAAAATACCAACACTCCCAAGTGGACAAGTATGGCCTTGACCAAGGAATGCAACTTTTCTCAATTTTTGATAGCTCTAGCTTTTCCCTCCACGACTAGATGGTTTTTCTTATGCTCCAACAGTCCGAAAATGGCACAGCAGCCAGCTCTATGTACTTTCTTCCTTCATGACCACATAAAGGTGGAGAAGAAGAAGAAAAAAAAACCTTGCAGGAAAGCAAAGAAAATTCTAGAAATACAGGATTTCCTCCCAGTATATGTAAACCACTCAAGATACCAGCGTTTGAAAAGGAGCGTATTTTAAACTCTATCAGCTTAAAACATCAGCAACTCTGGCACAAATATGTCACTTATTCTTGGTTTAATTACAGGGCTGACAAGTAAACACCAACACAAGGGAAGGGGGGAAAATCCAGTATTTTTGGTGGGGGGGGGGAAGCAAAAGGTGCAAGCTAATGTTTTGCAGTGGAGTCTCGGGGATAGAACTCTGCCAAAGTGCTCTGAGGAATCCTCTTCAGCATCTCCTTGGGGAAAATACGTAGCAGCTGCCAGCCAATGTCCAGGGTTTCATAAACAGTACGGTTTTCATAGGGCCCTAAAACGATAACAGAGAACAGGGTCACACGCTGAGATCTAAATGAAACAGCAACACTGTCCCTTGCTCCGAGACTCAGCTTGATCTAGTGGTTAAGGCACCAGGCTAGAAACCAGGAGCCTGTGAGTTCTAATCCCACCTTAGAAGTGAAAACTGCCTAAACTGTCTGTTATGCATGAAAGCTTATAATAAAAAATTAAGTCAAATTTAGTTTAAAAGAATGTGTATGTATGTATGTATGTATGTATGTATGTATGTATGTATGTATGTATGTACTGGTTTGATAAGAGGAAATTTGAAATAAATTGCAAATGCTGACTACGAAAGGAAGTTTAGAAATTCTGTTATGTATGAAAGCTTATAATAAAACATTAGTCAAATTTAGTTAAATTTAGAGCATTATGTAAAAAATGAAGTGATAATGGATATAGTTAGATATATAATTGATAATGATAACAATGTATACATATGTATTGGTTTGATAAGAGGAAATTTGATATAAATTGCAAATGGTGACTACGAAAGGAAGTTTAGAAATTCTGTTATGTATGAAAGCTTATAATAAAAAATTAAGTCAAATTTAGTTAAAAAGTGTATGTATATATATAATATATATATAATACATACATACATATATATATATATATATGTTGTATTTGTGCTGATAAATAAAGGGCACATATATATATAATACATATATATGTGTTTGTGTTACAACCCCTGGTATGCCCAAATATGGGAGGGAGCTCACTACTCCCCCTTTCTGTCCTTCGGCTCATTACAGAAAACCATCCAGGCAGAAAACCATATTTTTATTTTTAATGTTGCCTTTTTATATTTGTGTTGTATTTGTTTGTTTGTTTGCTTATTTATTTATTATTTATTTATCAGCACAAATACAACACAATACATACATACATACATATACTGGTTTGATAAAAGGAAATTGGATATAAATTGTAAACAGTGATTAAGAAAGGAGGTCTAGAAACATTGTTATGAAATATAATCAATTTTTTTATTTAGAACATGTCATAAAGATGTAATGTTACTGGATGATAATGGAAACAGTTAACAGAATGCCATTTTTTTTCTTTAAATTTTGGAATATTTTATCTAAAAGGACGTAAAAACAATTATAGTCAAACGAAGGTTGACGTATGATGATAGTAATATATAAAAATATATCTGATTTAAAATATATAACTTGATATGAATTGTAGGTGATGACTGTGGAAGGGATGCACGGAGGTTTTTTGTAACCAATTGACACACTTTCTACAATTTGTAATGGAAGATGGTTTTGTGGTGTTTTTTGTGTTTGGTTTGTTTGTGTTTATTCAAAGAAGTGAAAACTGCCCAGACGACTTTGGGCCAATCATTAGGCGACTGTGAGTTCTAGTCCCACCTTAGGCATGAGAGCCAGCTGGGTGACTGGGCCAGCCACTCTCACAGCATAGTCCACCTCACAGAGTTGTTGTCGTGGAGAAAATAAGAGGAGGAAGGAGTATCATGTGTCTTTGCTGTTTTATTTGTAAAAATAATAAAGGCAAGATATGAATACATAAATCTGAAAGACAATCCCTACCCTGAGCAATGAAGTTCCTCTCAAACTTCTGCAGAAATTCAAGGTAGAGAAGATCATCAGAAGTAAGTGCTTCTTCTCCTACTACTGCCTTCATGGCTTGGACATCCTTCCCAATGGCATAGCAGGCATACTAGACAAAAAACAAAAACAAAAACAAAACAGTAAATTAAAGAACTGTGAAGTGTATTAAGAAACATGTCTCCATATTTCAAGCGGTACGAGCTTCATAGGAATTTTGAGATTATTTCTGGCATGAAAGGCAACTAGATATACTTGTGGTTTATTGGGATCCTACCTCTCAGAAACATTGAGAGTTTGGTTTTTTTAATTAAAGATTTTTCTTCCATAAGTAAGAAAAAAAATCTAATAAAGGAAAGAGAGAAGGAAAGAGAAAAAGGAAGAGAGAAAGAAAGGAAGAGAAGCTTTTCAATGGAAGAAAATGGAGGAATTGCAGACCTCTTTTACTCATTCCACTTACCAGCTGGTTTGATACCTCAGCATGATCCTTTCTAGTCATTCCTTCCCCAATAGCAGATTTCATCAATCGAGACAAAGAAGGAAGGACATTGATGGGTGGGTAAATCTGGAAGAAGAACCAGGTTTTAACAACAGCTCTGAAAATTTGGAAATGTGACTTCCAGGGAAGAAATGATGAAGAGACTGAAGAAGGCTCTGTGAAAAGTGAAGCCAGTAATCGTGGCAGAACGCAGAGATGGCAAATAGACCAGCTCTTTGACAATTCCTTCCTGGACAATCAAACCAGTGACTTCATGTATAACAGGCACAAAGCAGTATTTTACAACATGAAATACTAACCTGTCGGTTGTGCAGCTGTCTGTCTACGTAGATTTGGCCTTCGGTAATATATCCCGTTAAATCAGGAATAGGATGTGTTATATCTGCAAGGGAAGTTGCATCAAAGCTTTTCAGTTTCTGTGCAAATTGAATGACCAATTACTGGTATGTTGCATATACAACCTATTGAGCCGCAAGAGCTGTGATAGCATAGTGGTTAGAATGCAGTATTACAGGGTAATTCTACCGACTGCGAGCAGTTCGATTCTCAAGGTTGACTCAACCTCAAGGTGGACTCAGCCTTCTGTCCTCCCAAGGTGGGTAAAATGAGGAGCCAGATTGTTGGGGGCCATATGCTGCCTCTGTAAACCACTTAGAGAGGGTTAAAACACTATGAAGTGGTATATAAGTCTAAGTGCTATTGCTATTTACAATGAACACGGCCATTATGGTTTATTTATTACTGAGCACAAAACTATAAATCCAGCCACTGTGATACCCTTGCCCAAGCAGAAGGAACAGAAAAAGTGATCCAAATACAAAGATCTACTAATGAAGGAAAGCTGGGGAAAGCAAGGACCACCAAATGCTGGGGAAAAACCCTTCCCTTGCCTAGGAAGGCTGTGCAAAAAACTTCTGGAGTTACAAAAAAACAGCTGCCCAGATGCTCATAGCACCAGTGTCTGAATTGTGAAATGTTTGCCCAACAGGCTTAATCCATTTAATCTTAGCTTGCAGGGCGAGGTATATAGCATCCGTTGAAGAGGTTGAGAGACGTTCCAGGACTGAAAATAAGCCTGAGTGAGAACTTACCATCATTGGGCATGGTAAGAATGGGGATCTGGGTAATGGACCCGCTCCTGCCTTCTACTCGTCCAGCTCGTTCATAGATTGTGGCCAAATCTGTGTACATGTAGCCAGGAAAACCACGCCGACCTGGGACTTCTTCCCTGGCAGCTGAGACCTTTGGGAAATGAAGGTAAACCGGTTGGAATAACCAGCAGAAACAAGAAAATAAAAAGGGGTCTTCAAGCTTCTGCCCCCCAAAGCTACCCTTTTCTGATTTTAGCCTTTGGCCCCGCACACCAGAGGATCACTAGTTTTCATCCCTCTGATCTCCCTGTGAAAATTAAGACTGTTGCCACCCCATTAACATAAATAAATATATCAGAAATATTTTCCAGAACTCAGAGTCTAGCTTGGGTGTCGGCACTCTGGAGTGGCTCTTTGGGCCCTCTGCTGTGGCTCCCTGTCAGGTGATCCTACCACTGGCTGGCCCTGCCCACTCGCCCTCCCAGTCACTCCTCGCCTGAGAAGGTTAAGGGCAACAGTAGCGGATGGAGACTTGTTCCATATTCCAGAACGGGAGAGAAGAGCCCCTGTACTTGCCTCTTCTTCCGGCCCTTGTTGGTGCTGCGTGCACCTCGGTCCTTCAGGGAGATGCATGTCTTTCTCTCCGCACGGAGACAGTGGCGCGGCCTGGTGGCCTCCATAGCCTGCTTGCTGCTCTTGCAGCGCCTTGCGCAGCAGACTTAAATTTAGCGTGTTTCACAATGCGGGAGACGGCATCCCCTCTTCCTCCCGGAACCCATTACGATGCAGAGCTTTAGCTGCAGCCGGGCCGGGCTAGTGTTTCAGGGCAGAGAGAAAGTTGCGCGTCTCCCCAAGCGACCGAGGTGCGTGCAGCACCAACAAGGACTGGAAAAAGAGGCAAGCACAGGGGCGCTTCTCTCCCGCTCTGGAACATGGAGCGGGTCTCCACCCGCCACTGTCGCCCTTACCATTCTCAGGCGAGGAGCAACTGGGAGGGGAAGGTGAGGGGCAGGGCCAGCCAGTGGTGGATTCAGTCCACAGGAAGCCGCAGCAGGGGGAAGAAAGAGCTCCATTTATCTGAGAACGTAAAACGATTCTTGATTTAAATCATATGGTAAAAAGCACCCGAAGAAGAAGGAAGAACCACCAGCAAAAAGACAAAAACAAATCCCAATCCTCGCCTGTTTTGGGAAATGGTTCAAGCGGATTCACGCGTGAGAGAGAGAGAGAGAGAGAGGAGAGAGAGAAAGAAAGATGAGAGAGGTGGAGAGAGAGAAAGAGATATCTGTTTCCCAGTGAAAAGAAAATACCAGCAGCCTCAAAACCTGGGTAGGCGTGGCTGGGTGTGTGTGTCATGTGACTGGATGGAAATGAGTGACGTCGAGTTGGCCACACCCACCCAGGTTTTGTGACTCCTGGTGTTTTCTTTTATGTAGCAAGCAGGTCCAATAGGCTCTTTTGAGTGTTTAAGGTTGCAGACTCCTGGTCTAGCTGTTGGGCATGCAACAGGTTTTCATGCCCGCTGAGGATCTGAATACTACGCACTTCTACTAAGTGCCGTTTTGAATCCATTCACGTTAGATATGAAAGATAATAATGCCAGAATATTCTGCAGTAATTCTTCTCAAAAACCAAAACCTTCAGTTTCTTAGTTAATTCTGTGCCTTACAAGTTAGAAAATTCGAAAAGATTTGGCTGCACAGTTCAACAGTTGTCTAATCGATAAGACTAAATATGTACCTCTCTCAGAGCTTCTGCGTAGGAACTCATATCTGTCAGAATGACCAACACGTGTTTCTCACACTGATAAGCCAAAAACTCTGCAGCGGTCAGCGCAAGACGAGGAGTGATTATCCGTTCAATGCTGGAAAAAATAATGAGCTCCATTAAACGAATTATGTCGAAGTGAAGGACTTGCTTTCTGTCGGAAGACTGTCTAAACCAGTGTTTCTCAACCTTGGCGACTTTAAGCCCTGTGGACTTCAACTCCCAGAATCCCCCAGCCAACTGGCTGGGGGATTCTGGGAGTTGAAGTCCACAGGACTTACAAGTCGCCAAGGTTGAGAAACACTGGTTTAGACATAACAAGAAGACAAATGTATCAAGTGCCCCAAGGACTTCACTCCTCTTTCAGTGACCAATAGATTCTTAGATGTTCCATGAAGGCCTACACAATTACTATTAAAGGCCCCACTTTTGGTAATATGATTAATGTACAAGACGAAATCCAAGAATGAAGATTCCAGCCCACTTACGTTGGATCATTAGCCAAATTCAAGAACAGACACACGTTGTCCATGGACCCATTTTCTTCAAAGTCGGATTTGAAAAATCGGGCTGTTTCCATGTTCACCTGGAGTAAAGCAAGGAGATGAAGTCAATCGAAACTCAGCTGACGGAAAATATCACTGTATACTTACAAAGATGCATTACTTACAATACAATAATACAATGGCAGAGTTGGAAGGGACCTTGGAGGTCTTCTAGTCCAACCCCCTGCCTAGGCAGGAAACCCTATACTGTTTCAGACAGATGGCTATCCAACATCTTCTTAAAGACTTCCAGTGTTGGGGAATTCACAACTTCTGGAGGCAACTTCTGTTCCACTGATTAATTGTTCTAACTGTCAGGAAGTTTCTCCTCAGTTCTGAGTTGCTTCTCTCCTTGATTAGTTTCCACCCATTGCTTCTTGTTCTACCCTCAGGTGCCTTGGAGAATAGTTTGACTCCCTCTTCTTTGTGGCAACCCCTGAGATATTGGAACACTGCTATCATGTCTCCCCTAGTCCTTCTTTCTCTTAAGCTAAACATACCCAGTTCCTGCAACCGTTCTTTTTTTTCTTTTTTTAAAAAATATTTTTATTTATTCTTATAAAAATAAAGTCATACAAACATAATTTCAAACATATTGCCGTCACAGCGCAAGAAATCATAACGTTTAAATAACTAAACTTGACATTACCATCCTAATAATAGGCCTAATATTTAGCACCAACATTTACACTATATGCAGCCCAACTAGTCAGCGTACCTACATCATCAATTCTTGTTTGTCCTTTAATTTCTAATTAATATTATTTAATTAGTTCTTCATATGTTTTAGTCTCCAGTCCCCTAATCATCTTTGTTGCTCTTCTCTGCACTCTTTCTAGAGTCTCCACATCTTTTTTACATCGTGGCGACCAGAACTGAATGCAGTATTCCAAGGGTGGCCTTACCAAGGCCTTATAAAGTGGTATTAACCCTTCACGTGATCTTGATTCTATCCCTCTATTTATGCAGCCTAAATTGCTACTTGATGGTGAATCAGAGATGGGTCTTCTCTGAAATAACATCCGTGCTGTGTAGAATGACCTCCCATCTGCTTTGTGCCACCATGGATGGTGACAGGAGTTGCTTTAAAACCCAGCTTTTAATGACAATTTTCGCCAGCCTCTACATCTTCTTTGCAATACAATAATACAATACAATAATACAATACAATAATACAATAGCAGAGTTGGAAGGGACCTTGGAGGTCTTCTAGTCCAATCCCCTGCCTAGGCAGGAAACCCTATACCGTTTCAGACAGATGGCTATCCAACATCTTCTTAAAGACTTCCAGTGTTGGGGCATTCACAACTTCTGGAGGCAACTTCTGTTCCACTGATTAATTGTTCTGTCAGGAAGTTTCTCCTCACTTCTAAGTCGCTTTTCTCCTTGATTAGTTTCCACCCATTGCTTCTTGTTCTGCCCACAGGTGCTTTGGAGAATAGTTTGATTCCCTCTTCTTTGGGGCAACCCCTGAGATATCGGAACACTTACGTTCATAAGTTTTGTCCTTTCCCCCCCTGGGATTTTTATTTTTTTAGCAAAAAGGAGAAAAAAAAAGTTGGCAACAGTCTCAGAGTAATGGGGGTGCCCATTTTTCTTAGCAATGAAGGAGAAAATAATTTTGCATGCATTTAATTACTTACTCCCATCGCAGCAAATACAATGGCAAAGTTGTCAGAGCTATAGTCCACCACATCTTTGGATTTCTTCACCAAGCCTGCCTGACGACAGATCTGAGCCGCTATCTTGGGTAAAAAAAAAAAAAGGCAATGCATGACTTCAGTGTAATAAAGAGTTGGTTATTAGGAAGAATGGGATGATGCTAATGCTATCCAAGTGTCATTTGTGAGGGTAACTGCTTTAATACAGGTAGTCCTTGACTTGCGACTATAATTGATATCCTTATTCTGTTAATTGAGCCCGCAATGTAGAACATAGGCAGAGCTTGAGGATGGAGTCAAGAGAGTAAGCAGCCTACCGAGTGCCAAAAACGTTGCGTGCAAACATTGCTTGCGCGCTTGTTGGGGCCGCAACGTTTTTGGCACTCGGTAGGCTGCTTACTCTCTTGACTCCATCCTCAAGCTCTGCCTATTTTCGGAAACAGCTGATCATCGCGAGGACATGCTTGCCAGAAACCTGGAAAACAAACAGGCAAGGCTGTGCATGCTGGGTGACATGGCTTCCCCGTGTCACTTTGGTCATGCGTGCCATAGGTTCGCCATCGCGGGCCTTACGTTCTCACAAGGGATTCAAGTCCAATTCCTCTTGAATTCTATTAACTCTTATTTAGCGCCAATTTAGTTTTGACCATTAGTTGACTAGATTCTCGTGAGCTGGCACGAACAATAAATGAGCTAAACTAGGATTTAAAATGTGGTCCTTATTCTTTTGTGCCCGAAACAGAATGACAGTCTTAAGTCATGCCGGTTAAAGAGGTCATCGTGTGACCAACCTGATTTTACAACAACTTTTTGTCATTAGTGAACACCAGGGTTGTTAACCAAGTCCTCTGCCTGCAATGGGTACTTTTTGCCACAAGCCAAAAACTTTTTTAAAAATGTTTTTTTTTGGCAAAAATAATAATAATCATGAATTGTAGTCACATGACTGCTGCAAACAGCCATAAATACGATCACAGGAACGCTGAATACCCTGGGCATCATAACTTTGAATGGTCGCTAAGCAACTGGTCATAAGTCAAGGACTGCTTATATTTGGTTTGATTACACCCGATATAGAATGAAGAGTAATAGTTCAGATATGTAGGCATATAAGTGATCTACCTAGCCAATCTCTGAGTTCTGGGGGGAAAACTGGATTACAAAGCAATTCACTTCATCAAAAGATTACTGTATTTTTGGAGTATAAGACGCACCACGATTTTGAAGAGGTAAATTTTTAAAAAAAGTTTTTGCCCTCCCTGGTGCACTCTGCAGGCATCCCAAACCATCTGCACGCCCCATTTTTTGTGAAAAATGGGGCATGCAGAGAGTTTGGGAGGCCTGCAAAATGCTTCTGGGGGTTGGGGAGGGCAAAAATGTGACGCGTGGGCGCTTGATCTTCTTAAAGAGTAAGGCTTTTATCGATCTCAAATTCACTTTTCTCTACCCTCCCATGGCAGGACAGGACTAAACATCTCTCCATGCTTTATTTCCCCCCTCCCTTTCCCTCGGACTGGCGGTGATGGTGAGCCGTTTGGCCCAAGGAGCGGCAGTCGGCTCGCTTTTTCTCTTCAGCGAGGAGGGAAATGTTTGGATTTGTTAAACAGTTTTATTTTTAAGCTTGTTTTTATACTTGAGCTTCATGAAAGACTAGAGAGTGTCCTCCAGTTGTTCTCTTCTTCTTTTTGATCTGCCCAGGAATTCGACCATATGGACATCTTTGAGGGGAGGAAGTGAGATGACTACTCCATAAAGTGCTCTTCAAACCCCTACCTCATTATGGGGCAATCCAGCAGCAGAGAAAATGGGGATTTTCTGGCCTCTGGCAATACTGTTCATACCATCTATAGCAGAAATGCCGGTCTGAATCATTTCTTCTGGATAGATTCGACACTGAGGATTGATAGGCTGACCTATTTCATTTTAATGGGAAAAAAGAGTCTGTTTTAGTCTGCATTTTCTAAGCAAGGATGACCAGCATTTCCCACAAAGAATATTAAAATCCAACATACCCATGTTATAGGTCAAGCAAGTTGTCTAAGAAAGTGGATATTTTTGAAGCATCTCTATCAGGGGTGTCAAACTCAATTTCATTGAGAGCGGCATCAGGGTTGTGTTTGACCTCGGGGGGGCGGGCATGGCTGGGGTCGGCGTGGACAGCTCAACGTCACTCATGCCGGGGGTACCTGTGGTGGCCCAGGTGGGGCTGGGGAGTGATGCATTGTCTCCAGCGGAGGAAGGTGAGACCAGGAAGAATGCCAAACCCTCGTCTTGCCTGTCTTTGGTGAGAGTCCTCACTTAGTGCCCTGGGTCTGGCTCTGTGACCTGGGCTGCGTGTCGCCTTAGCGGTTGCTGCGCAGGCTTTCTACCCCCGCTGGGGGTTTCCTCAGCCTCTAGTGATTGATCAGGCAGCGTGGAGGCAATTTCGATCGCTTTTGCAGCAATTTAAAATTTTTCCTTTAAGTTTCTTCAGGATCTCAGGATGAACACAGCTGTCCGTTGATGGACTGAGTCGGTAACAGGGTGGAGCCTGGTGACCAAGGCGTGGCTAAAAGAGCTTATCTGACTCAGTCCAATCAAGAGAGGACAAGGATACATCCTGGATACTCCTCCCCTCACTATGGAGAATGTCCAGTTTTCATAATCACTTAAAGCAAGTTAAAAGTTTCAATGCCTTGAAACTGGATCTTGCTATCATTGGGTTAGAGTATCCTTTAGAATACAAGGCCAACCTTGGAAAGAGACAGTGTAAGAAGTCTGTTGATTTTCTAGCTTGCGTAGGGATGTGCAAATTAGCCAAGATCTGATTTTAGTTTATGATGATTTGGATGCCACATGCCAATTTTTGAACTGATTTGAACATTTGGATGAATGCATGCAGAGATAGTCAACAAATCTTCAAATCAATCTTCAAATCGATCACTTCATTCAAATCCATTGCAAACCCCAACTGATGCGATGAGATTGCAGCAATTTGATTAGAATGGGTGTTTTAATCATATTTCATTCGACTCCATGTTTGCAACTGAACATTCATACGGTTTGGCTTCCCTGCGCTGTTTCTTTTATTATACTAGTCTACTACTAAAGAACTGCAAACCCATTTCCTGCGAGACATTTATATTGTTATATTAAACATTTTAAACATACCCATGATATCAAGGTAGTCTTCGGCCAAGACTACAGGACCTCTATCTATAGGTTTTCCTGAGCCATTAAACACACGTCCTACAAAGATCAAAACGAGAGAGAGAGGGAGGGAGGGAGAGATGCATTATTACCACAGAAGCTACCATTCTGCATACAAAATAGATATCAGGACAAGTCACATATAAAGTTTTCCATCCAATAAACAAAATTTTATACTACCGAGCATATCTTCAGACACCGGGGTTCGAAGGATATCCCCGGTGAATTCACAAGAAGTTCTCTTAGCATCGATTCCCGAAGTTCCTTCAAACACCTAGAAGAGGGCAAATATTTTACTTCGTGTTTTTATTGCAAAAATAGCATTATATCCACGATCATCCATGGCTTCCTAGCGAACATTTAAACAGAATCAAGATAGTTATGCTTGTCCTTTATTTTGAGCTTCAACCGCTCAAAAATAGCTTTATTTTTCAGAAGACTATTTTGATGGGAAACTAACTCCAAACCCAACAGGAAATAAGATTATGTTAAGCTTTCCTTGTGACACCAGAAACTTTCCTAAGAAGCCTGGAGGCACACAGTTCCTAAAATATTACAGATCAATTTAATACGCTCAATGTAAAATCTTATGTAAAAAAGATATTCGACCCTAGAATAGCAGGTAAGAATACGGGCAGTCCTTAACTTATTTAGTTCATTTAGTGACTGTTCAAAGTTACAATGGCATTGAAAAAAAATGTCATGACTGTTTTTCACACTTACGACCATTGCAGCATCAAAAATCAGATGCTTGGGAACTGGTTCATATTTATGACGGTTGCAGTGTCTGGGGGGGTTGTCACATGATCCCCTTTTGTGACCTTCTGACAAGCAAAGTCAATAGGGAAGCCAGATTCACTTAACAACGGTGGCAACGAAAGTCATAAAATGAGGCAAACTCACTGAACAATGTTTCACTTCGCAACACAAATTTTGGGCTCAATTGTGGTCATAACTCAAGAACTACCTATAAAAGGGTGTATCCTATTACTTCAGATACACTATATTGCCAAAAGTATTCGCTCGCAACTGAGTCTGATCACGTGGATGGGTGCGCGAATACTTTTGGCAATATAGCGTAGCTTATTTTCATTGCAACATTAGAAATATGCCTGGGAAGCAATTTACCTGAACTACAGCTTTGGATCCACTGACTTCTAGGACTTGCCCACTTCTCTTTGTTCCATCAGGGAGTGTCAAATGCACAATCTCTGCATACCTGGGAAACTAAATGACAATAAAGACAATCAACTTAGGCCAAGAGATTTTTGTTAAAGAGCAGGGGAGAATACAAAATTAAAGCACAGAAGAACATCAAGGGTGATCAAGCTCATTTCTTGAAATTTAAAGGTTAAATTACAACCTGAAAAAAACTTAAGGGAACACTGAATTGTTAAGACATAATTATAGACCAGTGGTTTTTATTCCCCAATACCATTTTTACAAACATTCTGTATGAAATTCTGACAGCCATAGCAATGGCTTGACAACCACATGTTGGTGAAAATTTACTGTGGCATTTTATGGATAAGGGATAAAATTATCTAGCTTTCTCACCCCAGAAAAAAAGCTGGCATCTACTCAGTAGCTTCCCCAAACTGATATTCTTAAAATGTGATGGACTACAAAACCAAAATTAGATATGCCCCGGATGCACTTGCTAGTCCAATATCAGATGAAAGATGCAAAAAAACCAGAAAAAGCAGTCTAACTTTTCATGTTTGAAATTCCACAGTGAAATTGAAAATCCCTGCCAGAGGTGACACATTGATAATGCTTTTGAATTTGATGTGAATGTTCAATAAATAAAACCGATCAGTTAATTGTCTATGAATGTTATTTTACTGCAAAGAATGGGATGAGATTTGCATGTCTGTATTGAACATGTTGAGAAATGCTGGGTCCACAAGGATGGTGTGGACACGGAGTCCATACATTGGTTGGAATGTAATTTTCATTGCAATTCAACAAAGTTACATTGAAATAGGCAATGCACTTAAGACATGTAGAAATACTTGCTATAATTAAGGAAAACACAACCGCAGAAAGCTGCAGTTAAATCAAGTGTTTTACAAACCCATCAAATCCCACATTTACCTTCACTTGATCCAAGATTACGAGTGGTCCATTAACTCCAGATACTGTTTTATATGCTGAAAAGCCAAAAGGAAGAAAATATGTTTAAACAATTTAACGCACTCCTAGTCAAAATTGACACAAATTTACTCAGTAATAATGGAGGCTATGAAACCGCATCACATTACGCTTGATAGATCATTTATGGAAAAGAGATCACAACTAGCTGAGTCAAATGCTAGATATGGAGTGCCAATTACGGATAGTCTCTCAACTTACAACTGCAATTGTGCCCAAAATGTATGTTGCTAAGTGAAAAATTTGTGAAGTGAGTTTTGTCCCATTTTCCAACTTTTCTCGCCACATTTGTGAAGGGAATCACTGCAGTCCTTAAATTAGTAACCTGGTCGTTAAGTGAGCCTGGTTTTTCAGTGAACTTTGCTTCTCAGACGGTCGCAAAAGTGGATCACAGGACTCTGGGATACTAAACTGTCATAAATGTGAGTTACGGTAGTTTTCAAGCATCCATATGTAAATCACATGACCATGGGGATGCTGCAACAGTCATAAGTGGGGGGGAATGGTCATAAGTCACTTTTTTCAGTGCTTTTGTAACTTCTAATGGTCACTCATTTAGTCAACTGTTGTAAGTTGAGGATTATCTGCATTGTAAGCTAGCTGAAGTACCCCAAGGAGATTTATTATGCCCCTGCTTTTTTTGCCTCCGGTCTCTGAAAATGTAAAATCAAAACTCTAAAGTTGCTGACAACTAGTTCAAAGGATGTGTGTTATTGTCTGAATATATCTTAGCCTTCTTTGTTTCACCCTTTGCTCCAAAAGTGATGGGGAGGGGGGGTCACAAGTTCAACAGCTGCAGATCCTTAATCTTCAGGACAAAGGTTTTGGTACAAGGAAACAAGCCAGAAGCAATAAACAATCCATTTGTACTTTATAAAGCTAAGTGTTATACCAGTGTTTCTCAACCTTGGCAACTTTTAAGTCCTGTGGACTTCAACTCCCAGAATCCCCCAGCCAGCTGGCAGGGGAATTCTGGGAGTTGAAGTCCACAGGACTTAAAGTCACCAAGGTTGAGAAACACTGTGTTATGCAGACAATCCTCAACTTACAACAGTTTGTTTAGTGACCTTTCAAAGTTACAGCGGGACTGAAAAAGTGACACGACCATTTTTCACACTTATGACCATTTCAATATCCCCAATTCATGTGATTTACATTTAATGCTTAATAAGTGGTTCATATATACGATAGTTGCAGTGTCCTGGGGCTGTCTGAGAATCTTTTGCGAGCTTCTGATGAGCAAAGTCAATGGGGAAGCCAGAGTCACATAACAACTGCGCCAACAATTTAAGAACTGCAATGATTCACTTAACAAGCCGTGGGTCTGTGCCCTGGAGCTGCTGGTGCAAAGTGGCCTTCAATGATCCAAAAACTGGACCCTGCACTAGAGGGAATACGGTAGGAAGAAGAATGATTCACTTAACAAACGTGGCAAGAAAAGTCATTCAATGTGGCAAAACTCACTTAATAAGTTTCTCACTTAAGCAACATAAGGTTTGGGCTCAATTGTGGTCTTAAGTCGAGGACTACCTGTACCAACTTCTCCCTGAATGGGTCCAGATATTTTTTAAAAAATTGGAGGAATTCTCCTGGATTCCCAGAAGCTCATAACCCCAGATCATCTCTCTCATTCACCCTTTAAAGAAAACCACCTGGAAACTAGAAACAACCACAAATTATCATTCATTCACTGGAGGATAAATAACCATAAGCTTTCTTACCTGTTGACTAGAATAGTGGAGGTGGGTTTTAGGAATGCTTTCTTTGTCCACTTTAGCTTGTCTATGAGAAGCTTCTGAAGATTAAAATGTGCATGGCCTAATTTCTTGCAGGTTAGGTTACCATAATGTATAAAGGCATGAGGTTGTCTTCTATATTTGTCTGCTCAGAAACAGTATGACGTGGTTCTTACGCCAAGGTTTATCAAACAAGTCACAGTTAGATGGGTGTATATAACAGTGACCTTTTAGACAACGAGTGCCCAATCTATGTGCACGCATGCCCAAACTGAAAGGTGTACATGCACAGACATGCGCAGCAGAGACCCAAAGACCAGCTGGCCGGTGGGAGGTGGGGCATCTCAGCACTGGCTACGTGGCAAGAGATAAGATCTTTTTTTTTTCGTGAGCTTCTGTTTTGTCGTTTGCAGGGAAACAGAAGCTCATGAAAGAAACACCACGGAGATCTGACCTGGGGCTCCTGCACCCATGCCAGCAGAAAGGGCTCTTCGTGCCAGCTCTGGCACTCATGCCATAGGTTCACCATCACAGGTATATAACATGCCATACTTTCAATCAAGGTTTTAAGATGAAAAGGGGTGATTTCATAGCAAATCAAAGCCATGGTTGCTTATAATCGTACAAGAACCTGGATCCATTCATCATGCTAAATTTCAAGAATTACCTCCACCAACCATACATTTTGACTTAATATATACCCACTCAACAAATAAAACTCTGTGAAGCATTGTGGCCTGTTCCAATTGTCAAGATGGCCATAAGGAATTCAACTATCTCTTGTGATATGCAAAAACGTTCATCTGGGCTCACAGATGCAGTCAAGGTGCGTCCAGGAATTATTTTACAACCATCTATTCAGAAAGGAAGTTTGAGCCATTGTACAATGAAAAAAGGATGGGGGAGGAGGTGAAAAAGAGCACGCGCAAAGGTATAAGGATCCTTTGCCATCCTTCCCAGCAAAAGCTTCAATTTAATCCCACATGACTGTAAAAGGAGAAGCACTTCAAAGAGCACAAGGGCTTTATCAGGCTCACGAGACGAAAGAGTAATCATTAATCACCACCACCGGCAAAATTAAGGAAAGGATGAACAAACCAGATTATTTCTAGAACAGAATAACTGAGTAAGAAGCTGCATCAAATCCATAATTATCTAGAAATAAATCTCATTAGACAATAGCGATACTTAAAATATGCCAAAGGGATTGTAATGTGAAGGTCACACCTAAGCACAAATCTTCATGGAATCCAACAAAACCCAGATCCAATTAAAGATTTGGTAGACAAGAGATTAGCCATTTGGTCAATGATTTTCACAGATTTAGTAGCTAAATTGTAGATCTGCTTTAGTTGCTGCTACTGTTGTTATTGCTATTTACAAATTGGAGGGACAGAATAAACCTGTTCTTCCTGTCACCTGGCTTTGTCTTTGTGATAATTTAAACCAAGGTAGCCTCCAGACATTTTGCTCAAAAATTCCCCTCAGCATGGCCACTGGATGCTATAGATAGTCCTCGACGTACAACTGTTAATTTTGTGACTGTTTAAAGTTACAAAGGCACTGAAAAAAGTGATTTATGACCATTTTTCATATGACCATTATCAAAATTCAGATGCTTGGCAACTGATGTATAGTTATGATGGTTGTAGTATCCTAGGATCATGCGATAACCTTTGCAACCTTCTGACACTCAAAATCACTGGGGAAGCCAGATTCATTTAAGAACTGTGTTACTAACTTAAATAGCTACAGTGATTCACTTCATAACTGTGCCCAGAAAGGGTCATAAAATGGGGCAAAACTCACTCAGCAAATGTCTTACTTAGCAACAGAAATTTGGTGGGCTCAATTGTGGCCGTAACTCAAAGACCATCTGTACTCCCTTCTAGTCTCGGGAAAGTCAAATCCAGATTCTTATTTATCCAAAATGTCTCAGCAGGTCATCTACCCCACAGCATTATTCACATAATATGTTGCATTTGGTGGCTGCCTTAATATAACGTGTGAATCCAGTCATAATTTTAACGGTACAGTTTGCATTTAGAATTCTAGATGAAAACATTTTATCTAAGTAAAATTTATCGTCGTTTATTTGTGCTGGGGATTACCATGAGGATGTCTCAAACTTAACTGGAAGAACAGCTATAGGAAACTATTTATAGCAAACATGACAGTATGTTTTACCTGTGTTGTGTCAACACAGTAATATTTACATGCCTGGTGGATTTGTAACAAAGTTTTTGGTGTACAGTAAAAGACATTTTTACAATATCACCAATTATGTTGATAAGGCTTGAGTTTTAAATCAAAACAATGTTGAAGTGTTTTAAAACACATCCTTTAAAACAATTGGTCCAGGTTTTTTTTAACCCTAACCTTAAATGTTCTAACATTGTACATATTCTTCTGCTGCTCAAAAGATGTGTGTGATAAAACAGGTATCTATGGTGTGTATGTGTGTGTGTTTCATAGTAACTGGAGAGCAACCGAACAATATTTTTTCCTTCCTTCTTTACCAATTTGGGTGTTAGCTATATCTTAACAACTATTGCATAGCTACAAACTATTTCTGCCAGAATCTTGCCAAAGTGCAAATCCCAGTCTCTCAGCGGCCCCTCAAAAGATGTCTAGGATGCTGTTTGAAAGCAGGCTTGTTTTATTAACTTTGTAACAGTAAAGTTACTGATAATTTTCAGATAATATTTACAACATAAGCACAGTCTTGCATATGTTATCCTAGATAACGTATTCCTTGCAAATGCAGAAACAATATACAAATCTAAGAACTGTGGGCATGAACACCCAATTTTACCCCAACTTCCTCAAATAAGAGTTTGAAGTTAGTTAAAACGTGGCATTTCCAGGCCAATTCTGTACAACTACAATATAAATCTTATGATTAACTCCTCAACATTTTGTCTTCTTTTCCCACTTCTTTGGGGAGAAGGGTTTATTTCCAGTCACTCTCCAAACAATCTCATTTCCTTCCTGGGTGTTTGCCCATACAAAAATTCGGGATATTTACTTTCCAGTCTATAATAAGGACCCTGTGTTTCTAAGAAAGCAACAACCAGCTACAGAAGACCAAGCCAGAATTCACGTGGCTAATATCAACCAATGCTTCCAAATTTGGCCAACATTGCTGGCAAACACACTGAAGTTCTTCAGGCAAAGCGAGTTGCAGGCACATCAAATGAGCCTCAAGTATCCTATTCCAGGCTTAGTTGTTTATTTATATCCTAGTTTGCAGTACTATCTGAGAAAGGAAGTGGATTACCTCCTGCTTGAATGAATTTCCTCCACATCCAACATCTGCATCTGTGTCCTCACTCTTTCCAGAGATATCTCATTCTCTCATTCTGTTGAAGATGAAGAACCATATCTAAAAGCTATACCCCTTAACTAAAGATATTGGCACACAAGGATTGACAAAGGCCACATTTTTTGGCTGATATGTGCATTTTAAATCTCAAGAATTGGGCATTTTCTATCACAGGAAAACCTTACATATTCTTACAAACAAATGCAACCTTGAGTGAGGATAGCTACAAATAATGCATTTATTAGAAAGCAAAGTCTTGAAGTTATTCATTGCTCCCCACCCTAAGTCCCCCTTTCTCCACCACCTAAGCTTAATTCTTCCTTTCTACATGGGCAGTCTTGCAACTGAAGCACAGGGCTACAGTTTTATACTGTAGAAATATAAAAATGTTTGGAATGCATTTTTGGAAGAAATCATTTCTGGGGGCTAAAGTATTAGATACATTTGCCATCTTGAGTTATTTTATATACATGTATATGTGTATATGTATGTGTGTATGTGTATATACACACACACACCCTCTATTCAACTAAGGAATTATTTCTAATATAACTTTAGTATAACATTTCACAGCTTCCTCAGCAATATCTTCTCTGGAGATGCAAAGAGAGGAAAGAGATACTACTAAGAAAAAGAGAAACCTTGCCTTCCATCTACATAATTAGATTCCTTTACCCTTGCCTGGAAATTACCTCTATAAAGGTAAAGGTATCTTCATAAAACAAACTCGATGTGCTTCTAAAAAACATTTCTCTGCTGTTGGAATTTTTCTGTTCATCCCATTCTTGTATCTATATGGGATTCATGAAGCTATTTTTCACTGCTGCAACACAGGATATCCCCATTCGGAGTTCCACAATTGCAAAACTTTATTTGCTGTCACACTGCCTTTGATTTGCAGCAACAAAAGTAGCATCAGGAACATCCCTGTCCCGATTTGAATAGTAACCAAGCTTAATTTCCCGGTGAATAACTGAGCCTATTTCACTTTACATCTGATTGAATTGCTTACATTAAACTTGTACACCACCTTATGCAAGGAGGACCATTATAGCTGAGTGGCAAGTTGCCGAATAGTCAGCCAGCTCAACAATCTGAAGAGGTCAGCCTCTAGATTTCCTCTCCCTTCTGATCTAAAGGCAACCAAAGCAATTCCAGATCAGGCTCAAATGAATAAAACCAGCTGTCTCACGCAACAGTGTTGGAACTCTTCCTAAATTAACTCTTGCTTCTATCTTTCCTTCAATTTACCTGGCAACAATAAACCTACACCCCAAAAGACCTGAAAGTGTCTCTCATCCCTAGAGCATTTCACACACTGGGATGTGAGAGCGAAACCTCTGAGAGTGCTAGAACCATCTTGCTTCCACTGACGGCTTTCACACAAGCCTGCAGTGTGTCA